>NC_092861.1:12061162-12154794 GCF_032062135.1 Pyxicephalus adspersus | reverse complement strand
TTTCATAAATATTGGCTTGGAGTATTGATATCACAAGCAATATCTTAGATTTTTGCTGATTGCTTTAAAGTTTAAACAAAATATAATAATCAACAGATTGTGCTTGGAAAGGGGGAAAGGAACCTCAAAAAAAGCGGGTGGAGTAGAAACTCGGAGTTTACCCTTATCATTACATATTAGATTGTCCACATTCACTCACTATTCCAATACATAAACTGAACTTTATATCTTTATTATCATCAACCTGACTCTTGCTGTGTGCTGCGGCTTGCAGTGTCTTTATGTCAGTCCAGGAGTTGAACTAATTAGAAGACAGAGCTTATCCCTACCAGAGAGCAGCGCCTGTTTGGGGCAAAGTAGAAAGAACTTTTCTTTTCCTTCCCACCTACAAAGCGGGTGCGAATGCCAGCAACAACACTGTACCTCCATATTAATCTGCTGTAGGGACCTACGTTTTGGTTCGCTCGACCACATTGTTGCTGTTTTCTGGGTGGACGAAAATAGGTAACGTAAACTAATCCAAAAAAGTCAATTGCAGGTTTTTATAGCCATGTACTGTGAAAATGTGGTCATATTTTTTTCCCACTACACAGAATGTTCTTTCTTGAACACATAAACAAAAAAGTACATGTAGGTCTTCGGTTATTGCATAGCTTTGCAGTCATAACTGTTTTCAATCAAAAAATTACTTTCTCAGTAAATTATTGCCATTGTATGCATTGTATTACATTTTTTCACAGCTGACCACACACCAGGCCATGGTTTTGCAGTCATTTATTACAGCATATGTACAAGGGGATACCATAAGTGGATACCACTGATGTTGTGGATTTGAGCATTGCTTAAAAAGATTAATTGAATTTTAGTTAGCATAGGGTTTGGAGAAACATGTTTTATTCATAGGAGTTTGTTACCACTACACCCGCATATCATCTGTCCTTAGCCTCCCTTTAGCTGTGCATCCTCTTAAATACCATTCATTTGTACACAGCATAATAAATAAATGCTGTAAATGAGTAAATGCAGAGTATGTGCAGCAGCCATTGAGCACAGTAATTCCTGGTTCCAATCTCATCTTGCTATTGGCTGCTATCCTAATTTATACCTCCCTGATTTCAGGTTCTGGTTTGCTACCTTAGACTTGCTCAGTTACACTCCGTTATATTTTGCCTTTTTGGATTCCTAACCTGTGCCTAACGTTGATTACACTTGCCTGATGTCTGCCCTGACATTTGCCTTGACTAATATTGTCTGCCACCTCCCCTGACCTGTGGTTGAACCTGAGCTATGCTTGCCTGCTGCCTTTCCTAACCTTACTCTGCCTTGACCTTGCTTCTCGCTGTCATCCCACTCCTGATCTTGGCTGTCCCTACAACACAGCCCTCTGTTCTGCTCGCTCTTGGTGGAGAGAGCCTGGATGCTGCGACCTGGTGTTATCTTTGCAGTAAAGTAGCCTGGTGGCCACTAGGGTAACCTGCCATCATTTCTTGTGGGGTGCTCTGGTGAAGATTGAGAAACACTTTGTGCCCCACCTAATCTCGCGACACCTTCCAGGGGGCATAGCTCTAAGAGATTTACATGACTAAAAGAGTTAAAGTGTTCTACTACTAAACATTTGTTATGAGGCAGAGATTTATTGCAGAAAGCGACAGGCAATGTCTGTTTTGCAATGAAGATTCTTACCTACCTAATAGCTGAGCTGTGCAAGCCCGAATACCCAGCAATACCAGCTTCTCCTCTGTTCCCAACACTGAAAAATATCCCATGAGCCTACATGGGAGTTACATCATCCTGACCCAGCCAATCAAAATGACTGAAGATCACAACCAGGAAAATGGTGGCACCGCCCCGCAATGAAATGGGGAGTTTAGTTCCGCTTCGTTTTAATATGCAGATGACAGATAGGGAAAATCTGTTGTTTTTACAATTTTAATGCAATGAAATCTTTTATGAGGAATCAGATGTTTACTCCAGACATTGTTTTCAGTGCTGGATGAGCTGCATCTCTTTATCTGTTCAGTGGAGCAAAAAAAAATGTGATGTGCTTTGTATACGGCAAGATACTCTGATCCCAAGTCTGGCCTAATAATAGGTAGCACTCACTTGATGTGGTGTCTGTAATACACAATTATTATTATTATTATTATTATTAATAAACAGGATTTATATAGCGCCAACATATTACGCAGCGCTGTACATTAAATAGGTCACACAATGCAGTCATCTTAATGGCTGCTTTACCAAAGATCATTTGGGGTCTTCTCCGAATCTCTCCTGGTGTTATGGGTTATTCATCATGTAATAAGTAAACATTATCACACCCTAATCATTGTAAAAACGAATCCTTTATAAATTATCTCACCACTAACAAAAGTAAATAGTTTGCAAAGTAATGATTGATGAATAAGGGGTTACCAACTCTGAGATATGTGCTACTATTACTACAGGGCTTTTACATTTTTGTTGATATCTCAAACATTGGTGTTACAAAGCAAATGTTGTAACCATAAATTCCAGTTATTCAAAAACTTCAAGTACATATCATTCTTAATAGAAAGTATTCTTTTTAATAAGCACAATGAAGATTTCAGTCTTTTTTAGTTTCTCTATGATTTGGCAATAAAATGTATCTCCAATTTTATGCAATATGTACTTTGGCCAAGAGTAATATTTGGATAAGCAAAGGTTTATTCTTGGTAGGTATCAATTGATCACAAAATGTGAAAGAGAGTACTTTAGGTGTTGGAAGATGGTGAATACCACTGATAATAAAAATAAAAATTAAATTAAAAACTTGGTTCCAAAAGGAACAAAAAGATTTGAAATACCATAGTAGGTGAGATGAAGTGCTCGTTGATCCACATTTCCTCTAACATTGAGAAGATACGTTAGGGTAAAATTAAAATATTTTTTTAAACAAATTGCAAAAACAGAGTTGTGTTTTGGTTTTTAAATAAACACCTAAATAAAATAATGAAGTGATATAGCTAGCTTATGGTATGTGAAGAACTAAACTACTCATTTAATAGCCTTAATTAGCCTAATTTAAAAAAGCTCTCCAAGGCCAAAGAATAAAGACTGTCATGGGAGAAACTAGGTGATCTAGCAAACCTGAAATGAATATTTAAAAAATAATTTGCTATTGGCAAATGTTTTCGATCCTGGACCAGATCACCCAGGTTCTGCCTCCATAGTTTATCTTCTCCCGTCTTGTAGAGCTTTAATAAATCGGGCCCATCTGGCAAATGGCATCTAGTGGTGTGTTTTGGAATCACCACTTGTACTTTTCCTTTTAGGAGAAAAGTTAGAGTTTTGTTACTCATTAAAATGAAATGCCTAAACAAGGGTATTTTATCCTACAAACTGGAGTACATGTTTCTCCCTCACAGCTCCTAATAAATGAACATGATAGTGACAGAATATCTGCAATGTCTTAGCACAGGGTATAATGAATCCTAACGAAGGAACGCATTGCCAATTCCAAATCCTGCTGACAGTTGAGGACTCTTTCAAGTAGTTGTGTTTAGGGCTCTATACAGGACTTCCATGGTTCCTCAGGCATTTTGCTAGGAACCACTTTAATAAATACAGCTTGTTTGAATTGGATGAG
Source organism: Pyxicephalus adspersus (assembly GCF_032062135.1). Lineage (NCBI taxonomy): Eukaryota > Metazoa > Chordata > Amphibia > Anura > Pyxicephalidae > Pyxicephalus > Pyxicephalus adspersus. The sequence continues at coordinate 12,151,184 of NC_092861.1, read as the reverse complement.
CATGTAGCACGGCCTATGGCACCCTTTCAGAGGAGTCCAACAGCACATGAATTGATTAGGCAGATGAGTAGTCAGCCACTGCTGCCAGGGGAAGACTTGGGACGTACGAGAATGATCCTGTTTGTTTAAAGTCCAGGAAATATGAACTGCTTGGATGCAAGCAGCGGTTATGCAACAAGAAGACCAAAATTTAGATCCTTTGTCCAAGGGAAAGGGGAAAACCAAAAAGTTCCACCTCTTAGCAAAAGATATTTACAAGCTAAGTTAGGGCTCGCGAGCACGACGAAGACCACCCAGACTTCACAAGACAAGTCAGCCGGGAGGAACAGGAGTGGGACGGTCTTATTAGGCAGCAATTCCCATGTAACGCCATGTCGAGCAGCTCCTTCTAATTGTTGGCTTCTCTGGCATAGTTCTGATTTATGGAATAGACTGTTTTTCACAGCTATAATATCATATTAACTTATACTGAGGAAACTGTGCGCCTCTGCAGTCTAGCTGCACACAGCTTCTACACCGAGAGAGCACTGAAACTCGACTCTCCTGCAAGTGAAAACAGTAAAATACACTGGAAAACCACAAGACAATTGGAGAGGCAGCAAAATCAATTTACAAAAGAGTTATTTTTTTTAGAATGAAAATCATGTCTGGGAGCTGGGGAAAGGAATTGGCTGCATTGCCCGTAGCAACCCATTTTTTAGCAGCTAGAATTAATTTGTGAGAGTTTTAAAATGTCTAAAAGCCGTCTTTCTCCACCTTTTTAACACAAGGAAACCCTTGGAATAACTTTTAGGGCCTAGGGAACACCTGTTGTGATTAATACATATTTAGTACTAATATTACTAATTCACAGTATGTTATTGTGGTGGTCAGTATTAAAAATACCACCCCTACAAAAAAGTCATTGGTGTCACTTAAACTGACCTGAGAGGCACAAATTCCTCTTGGCTCAAGAAACCCCTAGCAACTTCTGGAGGAACCTCGGTTGAAAAAAAATGCTCTAAAACCATGGTCGCCAACCTTTCCGGACCCACAGACCACTAAAATGACTGGCCCTGGACAGCACATGTCACGCAAAGCGGAAAAAAACTACCCCCTTATTGACATCATGAGGCCAGAACCCACCCAATCTCTCATCGCAGATCTGAGCCTGCAATGGGAGAATGAGTGGGCTGTTTCCGTAGATTCAACCTGCCCACTTCCCTGAGCCTGGGACATTGTCTGCGTCTCTGCCAGTGCGCCCTACTCTTGACCCCGCTGGGCACACTGGCTGGCCACTGCTGCTCTAAAATTTGGTTGGTAAGTTTGGGAGTTCCAACAAGCTGCCGAAAGGAGCAATAACTTCTGTAATCAACAGTATCTGTGTTGTATCTGGGGAATGCTTCATATTTAATGCGACAATCCTGCAAAAAGTAATAGGAAGGTGAGAGTGACTTTTTTTAAACTGTAGATAGGTTTTTATGCTATTTTTTTAAATTTATCTTCTTGACACCACAAAAAAGTGAACATTTTTTTTCTACCCTGTTAGCCTTGCAATCAGTCCCTGTGTTACTAGGGAAAAATATTGTAATATGGTTAATGGTGGTTATTACCCGTATACAGTATTAAATATACACATTTCTTTTTTTTTTTTTTCCCCAAACAATTTAGTTACTAATTAATATTTGTCATAAATGTTTGGCTAACATTTTAATGCCTGTTTTTTTTATGGTCAAGGTTTTATTTTGTTATGATATAGCTAATATTAGTTAGTCAACTGGACTTATCCTGTAATGTTCAAGACATTTCACCACTCATCAAAGTTGGAAGTTGCAACCAAGTATGGGGGGGAGGGTGAGAGAATTATAGGGGTTTACTAGTTTTCTTTGGCAGCAACAACCTGTATCACTCATTTTGTCACGTATTGTCCTGTCCAATTTTTGACCACAGCTTTTTCCTACCCAGCTGAAAATAGATTTCCGGGGAGACTGCAGAAGTCAGGGCAAATGTTGATTGTCAAAGGACATAAAAGGGAAATGTTAGTATGTTCAATTTCCAAAATGCAATCCCCCTGATGTCTCGAAGTCTGGTACAAATGTTAAAGCTGAACCCTAGAGACAGTTTGAAGTTACCTATGCAATGGAGCTGTTGTGCCTCTGCAATTCAATTCCGGGATTAAATGCATGTTTTTTGTTCTAGGAACAATGTAAAGGCGTTCCCTACTTACTTATTCTCCTCATAACCTGGGACATTTATTAAATCCAGCGTGATGAGTGGTTCAGAAATTGAGAAAGATTCAATCTCCATTGAGATTCCTGAACCTAAAAACCTTAACATTTCCTGGTTAAAAGCATTCAAAACCTCTGGCTGGTAAAGTGAAGGACTGGGATGAGTGCAGATAAACATTAGGGGACTAATAGACCATTGATACCCCTATAAAAAGAGTACCTTTTTACTCAGAAAATGCTGTTGCGTAATGGGCTTGTCAGCTTAGCTAGGCTGTTGTTTTAGCTAGGAAAATGTTTTTTTTTTTTGAGTAGGACCCTATTCCCTCTATAGGAAGTGTGTTGCTGTGCATCATACTGCAACACTTGTGTGTGTGCAGCTACCTGTGGGTCTGTCTGTTGTAATGCGGACACCTCCTTTCATTATACTAAATAGGGCAGCACACAAAATCATCAGAAATGCATGCAGCAGCACATTGATACAGCGCAGGGCTTACGCCGGAATTTCAGACATTAATCTCTATTCAACATCTAATGCCCTTGCAGAACTTTTGTTACATAGGTTAAAAAACGACAACAAGCCCATCAAGTATAACCACTAGTAAAATAAACATACAAGAAACCTGCAAATCTTTTATAAATATATATATATAGTTCATCCAGAGGAAGGCAACAATAAACCTTAGAAACATGGTGCAATTTGTTCCAACAGTGAAAAAAAATTATTTCCTGATCCCGTGAGGCAAGTCTATCTATATTCTCTGAAACATCCAATTTCTATCAACATCCATCTAAGGAAAAAATATTTATACTCTCATTGGTGATCTCCTTTTGAAAATGCTTGTTCCTTTACTCTGGTTCCAATAGCTCTCAGGTCTGAAACAGGAACATGAATTACAGAGAAATGGCAAAACTTTTTATTCAACATTAAACTCCAAGCTTGGTGGTTATTACAACAAGCCTAGTTAATAGGCACTTGTGCATTTTTTAACTTTTTTAATTAGCATCAAAATATGTACATAAAAAAGTGTATGTGTCAATGCAGTAATAAGCTAGTTTCTATGTTTTTTTGTGAGACATAATGGAGACATAAAGGCAGCCAGATCTGCTCAACATTGCTTACATGGTTGCTTAATATGGTTTTGTAATAATTCTGACTTGTGTCCAGTGCACAATTCTAGGAGGTACACTCAAATTCAAAAAAGGCTATCGCATGACAATGACCATAACAACCCGCATTAGGACAAAATGTAAGCTCCAAGTGCAGCATCTTACACCAAAAACTCTTACTTTTTTACTAACATACATTTTACATATGGCTATCTTTGTGCTATTATACCGAGTAAGCCTGGTAATGTTTGTATGAAAATAAAGGCCTTTTTATATTATCCAGTGAGTTAGCTGTCGAAAATGAACTTAAGGAAAAGTGAAATATAGACAAAATATTCTGATACCTTTGAGGATTTCCTCACTGCTATATCCTCCGTCCTATGTCGACTCTGCAATTACATTTAATGGAAACAACATGAGACGTAAAGAAGTATTTTTGTGCCAGAGAAGAAACTGTACTGAAAATGATTATTACATCTTCTCATAACTAACTGTAGACATCCTGAGCTGTATTTATATAATATGTATGTTGTGATGGCTGTAAAATATCATAAATTCTACTATATGTATGTGTGTGTGTGTGTGTGTGTGTGTGTATATATATATATATATATATATATATGTATACAATATACAATAAATGGTTTTGGTAGTTGTGCATAGGAAGGCATTTACCAAAATGATTCAATGTTGGAATATATGAAAATGAATGGACCAATTGTTTGAAATAGTTAAATCTTATTTTTTTTTTATAATTGATTTAGATTTCTTTTTATACCTCTGTATTGTATATTACATGGTTATTATTTTTACCTACATGTAAGGAGGTGTTCTGTTTTCATTTTATTCTCTGAACAGCAAAAGCTGGTTTTGTCTCTTGAACACAATTTTTTTTTTAACTCGTGCTAAATAAGCTAAAACATGAAAATCCGGCTCCATAAAACATTCAGCATTATACAGAAGCTGCCCTTGCAGACTTCTTGTGCACTGCTGAACAAACCATAACTGCTAAGCTTCCCATATGAGCATTAATTTGTTTATTTTGTAAAGGCACGCATCCGTTAGGTAATTAATATTGTGGCTCCACAAACTTTTGCAGCTCCCATAAATTTCTCTGTTTTCTTAAAAGAAAAAAAATATACATAAAAAATAAAATTATTGTAATTAAAAGAAAATGTAGCACTTTGTGTTCATTACACCAGCACTCTTTTAGTATCACTTCACCAGCAGAATATTGTTTTGTACTATATATTTTTACAGATTTCTTTAATTACTACTTTTTGCACAAATCCTTCACCACTGGCACCATAACAGCCTTTTTGTAATTACTGAAAACTTAATAGTCAGAACCTTGGTAATTTATTAACATTTTAAACAATACAGTAAAAGCAAAATAAATGTAATTATTTTTATGTCTGGTAAGTAAGAATACTTCTACAATCGTATTTCCTCAACTCATGAATAGAAGCAAGTAAATAATTTTTTTTCTGACGCTGATTTCTCTGCTGAATTTCTTTTCCTGTGATTTTTATAGTTTAAACCCTCCTGAAAGCTATCAGTCAGGAAATGGCACACATTCAAATTGCTCTCATTTATGTACATGCCTTTTGCATTGTTGTACAATTTCACTCAATATGCATATATATGTTGCCACAGCATGGTGTGTGGTCAGGTTATGTTAAATTGGAAGAGCTACATTTGTTTTTTTTGTTTTTTTGGAGTTTGTACTGTACTTGGGTGGCCATGAAACATTTTGATGCTGTAGCTTTAAGCTATGTTTGTTCAGTTAAATAGAAAGCGCCAATTTCTTTTTTGGAGTTTCTTCCTGGTTTTAAGGGAAAAAAAGAAAACACCAAATTTAATAAGGTTCAATAAATGTGCAAACTCAGAGGACCTTTAATCACACACAATTAGCTATCCAACTTAGATTTTACTATACATGTGGAAAAATTATATAAAGTGATAATGTTTCCATGGGAAACTTGTGTCTTATTTCAAAACACTGTATTTTTAGGGTGTGCTGTTTGTGGTTACTTGCTGCTATATATATTTAAAAAGTTTTTGTTTTTTCAAGTGTGCCTAAAATACATTTTGATAACTAAGTAGGTGTATAGATAGGGGGATTGGTAAAAAGAAAGGAAGAAGGTTTGGGGGTTGAGCGTTAGAGAAGGGCAAGTGCAAGAGAGTGGTTGCAGGTTAGAGAAAAGAAAGGCAAATAGAAAGGCAAAGCAGAAGGGGGTCTTTAGCGAGATGGTTGGACAGTTTCTAAAGTTTGGTCAAAATTTTCTGACAGGAAGTTGGTGATCCAGGGATCCCAAATCTTGTGAAACTTGGGAAGTTACAGCAGCTCACAAAACTAAGATGGTAGCACCAGACGGAATGCTGGTTTGCTAGATAATGAACAAAGAAAGGTATGGGTCAATTTAAAAGTCATGAGTTCAGCTTTTAGGAAGATAACAAAGTAAAGAAGAAGGACCAGCATATGGTTAAAACAATTTTTGTGTTTACTGTTGGCTTTTTCTTACATTTTGTCCCGTAAATGCAACAAGAAAAGGGAATGTCTCCAAAATCCCCTCTTAGACCGCTGTTAGTGAAACAGATGTCCCCACAGAAAGATTCCCCTCCACACATCTTGATTTTTGATATGTCATCTCCACCACAAACAGTGGTCACCGGGATAAATGAGGTGGGTGAATCTCACCGCTGAGGAAACAGCTAAAAACAACCTGATGTGGGCTCTAAGTATTCTTTTCTCTATATAAAACATTACAATTGAAAATGCCTTAGGGAAATACTTTAAACTCCAGTCGAATTTTAATTAATCCAGGGTGAAGATTAACATACAGTGTAGTGGTAAAAGCCTGTTATGAGTATTTAGGTGACTATGACACCTGGAACTCCTGGGACCCAGTCAGAGAAAACATTGACCTTATCTTTGTATGCAGTGGACTCTCTGCACAGGTGCAATGTGTCGTCTTCTGAGACTGCTCTCTAACCAGCTCTCTAACCATGCCCAATTCACCTAATCGATATGTTTTCATGGCTTAAATTATAAATGACTTTTAATGTATTAGCTCCAAGCACCAGAATTATCAGAAATGATGGTTACATAGAAGAGAAATAATAAGAAGCGGTTGTAGATCCAAATGGAAGCGTGAAAAAGTTTCTTATTATGTCTGCAAGACTATTAATTTAGTCTTGGTAAAGGAGTGGACTACTTAGCACAATTTCAGCATTTCCTGGAGAGAGCTCGGAGGTTACTGGTTTATTTTACTTGTTGTCTAATGTTTTTTTTTTACTAAATGGAACCATGTTAGCGGTTTCGCTTAGGAACATGGCTGTCATAACATGTGTATCATACAGTTAAATATTTAACAACACTGCTTATGCAATAAAGTGTTTTAAGTGATGCCTTACTCATCATTTTTTCATCTAATTTTGACAGCCTCTTCTTTTTTTTTTTGTAAGATGATATTTCCTTGTAAGCTGCTAAAATTGGGTGGAGTCATTGCAGTGCTGTCACTTCAGACATAGTTCCCAGGTTTATTTCTTTGGAACAGAAGCAAAAGCTGACCATTCCAGGATTGTGTGGTTACTGTGACGTCATCTATCTGGCTCCATCCATTTCTCATCTCACTTTGGCCTCCATCTGCTATACTTAAGAAAACAAATTCTGTTTTCCTGGGGGAATTGTTGCAAAAGAATCCAGTGGGTACACAGACAATACAGAACTGAAATAATATAATCACAATAATAGTAGTGTAGTCCATCTTTATTGAAGGTTATTGTTTTTTTTTTTAAACAAGCACCAAAAAAATGAATATAAAGGAACATAATATTGGTATTTTTGGTGTTTTCACTTAAACACATACAGCCCTTTTCAAACTTTACTCTTAGGAACCCTTAGGTCATTATTATTAGTTGTCATGTTGCCACCTATATGGACAGCTAAACATTTTTTGCTTTCATGCATCTGGTGGTATGGCCAGAAACATGCAGACATCAACTAATAAGTTAATAAGCCACAGCTCATGGGACCCCCTGAAAAGTTCTGGAGGTACCCCAGGATTCCATGTAACCCTGGTTGAGAAAGGCTGCGCTAATATACACCTTATTAGTGGTATTAAACCCAATGAGTATCACTTTGTCAAAGATGTTGCATCTTGATATTAGTAAAGTATGGGATTTTACAGACACATAACTACACAATGAGTGTAATTAAAACAACTTTTTTTGTTACCCCAATAAAACATAAGAAAGTGCTTCACATTTAAAAAACATATAATTTATGTTTAATAAATAAAATGTTTAATAAATAGCCTCCATGAACCATCTAGGGCAGCTGGGCAATCCAAGTCATATATGAAATCGTCTATAATGGAATAGTCCAAATGTATAGTTGTAAACCCAGCAGTCCATTATGTATATTCCGTGACGCATTTCGCAGTCTGGTCTGCTTCTTCAGGGAATATTTACATACTGTGCTAAGAATCTTTCCCTCTTAGGGTTCCTGACAAGGAAATGACTTTCAAGAAATAAACTACTTGGATGGAGGAATTTCCTTGCTTGAATCCGCATGCTATGTAGTTGGGGGTTTCTGCTTCTTTCACTTTAGGGGTTCAATGTAATTGTGGGGACATTGTTCTAGTGCCAAACAATATCTGAATAAATGAGTAGAAGATTGACCAGAGATGGGAGACATTTCAGCAAGATTGAGAACTTGTAGATGAATGAAATGGTTCCTTTCCATTTAGGAAATATTCCTATATAAAATTTCAGTGATGGTGTTGCTGGTTTGTTTTTGTGGATGGGCATTGACCTGGAACACTCTTCTGGGCTTTGTGGACTTTGACTTACTAAATATTTGAATAATAATGATTTTATTTGAGTATGAAACCTTTATGTGAAAGGTTGTCCTTGATGTGCGAGTTGGTGCTGATGATTTTAATGTTATGCCAGCAATAGTTCAAGGGATGGTGGGTTGGTTTTGCCAAAATGATTGCTTTTAAAAAACACTTGCAGTAATTTTTTCATCATTCTCTTGAAAATTTTCTAAGCTATTTCGTCACTATGTGAGATTTTCCATTTATTGATACTGGGAGAAATGAAAGATTGAATAAGTGGCTGATAATGCTGAGTTATAGCATAAAGTGGAGCTTTTGGCTTTTTGTCTTCGTTCCCGATTTTTTAGTATTTATAAACCCAGCACACAGTAGGTCACACACTGCACCCACTTAAAAATACTATTTCTGGTTGTTGCTTGTATCTAAAATTTCTGTGTTATAATCTAGTCTTTTAGTTGCTATGTCAGCTGCTAAGAAAATATATATGGCGCTAAAGCTAAAAATTTGTCCGTAATAAATCCAATAAAGTTCATAAAATCCATAAAATAAAGTAATATATAAAATTTTCAAAGACTGCATTTAAAGTTGTCAGCTGTTATACGTACAGTGTCGCCAAATACCAGTCCTTAAAGAGTATGGTGCAGATTAGCACTCATGGGAGGACTCTCATTCCCAATATCACCAACTATCAGCCCCATTTTGAATACAGGTCACTCCTTTTCTCAACATTGGTATATAAATCACCTTTCATCTGCAAGATAAAATCACTCCAATTTAATGTAACCAGGATAATTGGTGGATCACTGTAACAATTTTTTTTAGTGCGTTATTGGTCTAGTGAGGGCTTATATATTGTTTTGTATCAGGTCAAGGTGTCGGCATTGTATACACAATGACTGGCAAGTTTAAATGCAGTTCTAGAAGATTTTTAATACTGTGGACTTTATCTATTGGATTCAGTTCCATATTTAATATTGTTATTGTTGTTTTTATTATTGACAGTTTTCAGTTCCTATATACTGATCAATATTGATTAATATTGCAATTAGAATGCTTTCTGAATTCTGAAGAATAATGTTTCTAGGTGCTTTACCATGAATAATTTGTATTGATTTTATCAATATGCATGAAACTCAGTTGGAATAAAAGCATTTCAAGTTAAGCAGTCTAGTTTAAGTATTATTTGTAAGAAATTGGAATCAATCTGAGCTGACATTCAGTGAGATTACAGCGCAAACACTGCTGTACAGTAGAAGGAAACACATCATGTAAATATTAGGAACAAATATGGCTAATATATATTTTTCTACATACTGTGCATAAACAATTTGGCATACGTTGATGAATTAATTTACATTAAACAAAATTATAAAAAGCAAAGGCATGAGTGCTCATGCAGCAATACAAGGTGCACATGTGCCTGTAAATTGAGCTGCAGCACAGAATTGTGTCATTGAGGTGGCAGCTTTCGGGGGTCAGAAGTTTAGCTTGTTTCTTGGGCCATGATGCTGTGAGCCCAGATTCAGCCAATAGAGAATTACCCTGAAAACACAGTAATTTGTTGGGTTAACACACACACACGGGCTTGAATGTGAGCATTGAAGCTGTACACTTCTCTCCGCTATATTGACATTGGAGGATGAAGAATTTGTGGTGACTGCTTCCGTGGGCACTTGCTGCCCTTTCTAACACTGCTCACTTCAAACAGATCTGTTTAAGTCCTGTTACTTGAGCTGCTTTATAGGCTAGTCCCAGATTAACAGTTTTACCTCAAGTATTTTGCACATCTCTTGAGCTGCAGGAAGGTTAAAATCACAAAATACTAGTTTCCATCTTACAGCTAAAAAAAAAAATCATATGTAAATACACTGTTTAGTATTTTATTCACTTTCATTTTTTTTGCTTGAAAGATTGTATTTGTGCAGAGACAAAAAAAATACTTCCTAAATTAAAGTACATGTACATTTACATATCATAAAGGTTTAACATTTAAAATGTGCTTTTAACATTTTTAAGTATGCAGCTTTTTTACTTTTTGAATATGGATTAGAAATATGCTGCCATGAAATGCTTGTTTACAGTGCAACCAGTTATGGGATTGTACCTGCCTCTCCATAGCACTCCCATGTCCTCAGCTACATGTCATGTATTGTGCAAAGATGGTCTGATCTTCTTACCACCAGGAAAGCAGACGAGGACTTAAGCTGAGGCTAAAGTGAGAACATGTATCAGGAAAATTGTCAAGAAAAGCCTGAAAATTGACACAAAGTTGAAAACATTTTAAAATAAAAAAAAGTAAAAATGTTTTGATATGCATTGAACTCGTCTACCAGCCATACACAAGACCTGAATATTGTTATATGATCATTGCCATGACATTTCTACTATTGACTCAATCTAACGCTGACTGGATGAAGAATTTGCAGTGATTCACTGGTAAGGTGATTAGTGGGTCCGAGAAAGTCTCGAAGGACCATACATACGCATTGGGCCTGATTTATTAAAGCTTTTCAAGGCTGGAAAGGATACACTTTCTTCAGTGAAGCTGGGTCAACCAGAAAACCTGGAATATATCTGGTCCAGGATTCAAAACATTTGCTAGTAAGAAGTTCATTCCAGGTTTGCTGGATCACCCAGCTTCACTGATAGAAGTGTATCCTCTCCAGCCTTGGAGAGTTTTATTAAATCAGATCCAATGTACCTTTCCTTTCTTGTTCATGGAGTCTCTTTAAATAGTCAACTTTTATTTGGTAATTAGAATGGCATTAAAGAAACAATTTAAAGTAGTGCTGAAAGAGGAAGACAGAAACATTATTAATGATATTACTTAATTTTAGCCTTAATATTAGGCTTAGCGGCTAAAAGAGTTTTGTTGATAAGTTAAATGTAGGGTATATTGGAATATGATGAATGTCATTCTATTTAAATATTACAATTTTGAATGTAAATACAAGCTGGACACAGCTGACATTCTAAATTTAATTATTTAGATTTTCTTACGTTTGCTAGGCAAACTCATTGTATAAAAACATCTGGATGCCAACAGCTTGAAGATTTCAAAATTCCCGAGCCAAACATTGTAGACTATGGTTTCCTTTTTACACTCATTGAAGTCCCTTTTATTTCTAATTGTGCAGACTGTTGACTATTTATAAAATATTATTACCTCCTGCTATATACCTCTTGCAGTCTACAGGTAGCGTTGCTTTAACAATTTTTTTATGTAGCTTTTAACAAAATAAAAAATAATTTAATTCAAGTTTTCATATTTTTGATGGAGATTTCTGTAGCAGAATCATAATTTTAGTGTGTACCTTTTTCCTCATTTTTTTAAAGGAACACTGAACTAAGTAGGAAAAAAGTACATTTTTCTAATCCTTAATTTTTTATTAGTTGCAGAAAAAAAATATATTTTCTCACAATTACACTGAAAGTAAAGGCCTGTTTATCCTAAAGATATAATACCAATATCAATTTGTTCTCCTAATTGCTGAATAAATAGACCTAGAATAAGAATTGTAAAAATTGCTCTGGTTCATAGGGAATGTAAAGGGGTGAGAGCCATTTTTAAAGTGCTCAGAAGGCGGGTCAATAAGTATCCAAAATACGTAGTGACATTATTCTACTACCTATTAAGAGCCCATTTATGCTATTAGTGTTATGTGTTTTTGTATTTGCGTGTAGTAACAATTTGCTAATGAGCACAGATTAGAGTAGCGGCTAGCTTTGTGACCGATTCTAAAAAATCCATATCTTGCTGACTGCAATCATCCATACAAGAGCCCTTTTCACCTCGGAAGAAACCTTGATGAATTCTAATCTTCACAGGCAACATTGGTCCATGTACTACGTAACTATCGCCTTTTTGTTTCTGGGTTAAAAGTACCTTTCCGAGTTTAATGGAATCCTATTTAAGAAAGGCTGCTTTGTACCGAAGACCACCAAGCAACACAATATATTACTGTTGTACTTAAGGTTTTCCTCCAGAGCATCCTAAAAATAAATAAAAAGTTTTGTCGGAGATCCACTTTATTTTAATTTGTATTTTTGACATAATTGTAATTATTCTTTTGCGCTGTAGCTATTTATTTTAAATTCAGACATATTTATTAGTATGCCTTTTCATTTTTGCTGTTTTACCTTATTACAGAACATCCAGGTTTTTTCTTCTTTTCTGGTTTCCTTTTTCTACAGTATGTAAAGCTGTGTGAGTTCTTATTAGAAGTCAAGGATTTGAGAGATTTTTATTCTCGTCAAGCTCCTCATGTTTTATTCCACAGCAATTATGGTTTATGAGCATTGCTCACTGTTTTGGCCTTCGCCTTAATTTACTGTCAGACTCATTGGCTGCAGCAAATATTTAGGATTTAACCTTTTGTTGGTGAGTTTACACTACTGGGGTAACATTTTAGAGGGATTGTATAGTTAGTTCTATATTAGTACATTTTAAAAAAAATTAAAAAAAAAAAATAGTTATTTTTTTAGTCAAAGAATTTGAGAACAGGCACCCAAACATTCATCCATTTGTAACCTTGTCAGTTCTATCTGTTATACTCATGGTTCTGTCACAGGCACTGCTATCTCCTTCCATCTTCTCTTCCTTGTTACAATCTCAGATTAGCAACAACAGCTGAAGCAAGTGATCAGACAGGTAAGAATGTTTATTGTAGAAGGACCATCACCTGTCCCTTTCTGCAATACAGCCCTGCCTTACCAAAACTTCAGTAATTTTTGTTCCGCTTTAAGATTCAAGTTAAAGTCGCACTTGGTGATGCCACTTTCACTCTTAAGTCATTTTATGTGCTTGTCTATTGTTAAAAAAAAGACTGTCACTATAAAAAAAAATCACTTACCTTTTATTTGTAAAAATCCATTGACAATTTGAGCCCAGTGAGTCCTGTGCAGTCTTGGCCTCTCTCTTTTTTTCTGGGGCCTGCCATTCATTCCATCGCCACTATCTTTCTTTTTTTTCCCGCTCCATTACGCTACCCGATCTTACACTGCGCAGGTGCAAGAACAGGTAACGTGTCATCCTCCAAAGGTAATAAAGAGTACCGATAATGCTATTAACCTCCCTGGCAGTATGATTATTTTAGTATTTTTAAATGTCAAAGTGGTACATTTGACATTTAAAAATACTTATTTTAGATTTCCTGCTGGTCCCGTCCCTCAGCGTATGCCGCACACACGCCGCTTGCCCGGCAAATGCATCCCATGACCTCGCATCCCCAATGATCACGTGCCCGGCATGCGAGGCCAGGGAACGCAGATGCCGGCTGGCCATCATCAAGGAAACACAGATCCTGGAGCGGCATCACTGGAGGATGCCGCGGGCTCGTGAGGACCAGGTAAGCCCTCGATTCCACCCCGAGTGTGAGGTTACCACTTTTTGTAAAGAAAATTAACCCAGAGCCACAATCGGGATTACTGCCAGGAAGGTTTATTCCGGTATTATTGCTAGTCTCTGAACACCTATTGCTAGTCTCTGAACCAATTGTAAAGCAATGGGTAACTGAGAATGGCTAAAAGTCTGTAGGAATCTGAGTAAAATTTAGCAGCACTAAGGTCCAAAGTCTGAATCGTAATAAAATACGATTAATGAATCTCTAGAGATGGGGCAAATACTCTGATTGAATAATTTGTGCTATGGCAGTTTGCATCAAGATTACCAAATGTGACATGAGTGGTCAGCTGCTTTTATTCACTTAAACAGGTTCCAACTACAGGTCACTGTTGCTTTGCATTTGTGGTTGCTGCTAGAGGACTTGAGATGGCCCATATTCTTTTGCATCAACTTCCTAAAACATTAAACTGCTCTGCAACCTCAAAACACGGTGGTCATCACTAAAAAAACAAAACACACAGCAGTTGAATAGGAGCCCTAGGAGCTGATATTATGTCCATGATAAGCCTGAAAGAGGCGTAAGTATGAAGGACATTTTAGATTAGGAGTTTGAATGAGGAAGCCAATTGATTAGAGCCATCATAAAGACAGTTGGCATGAAGTGCCGTGTAGAAAGAAAAGACTTTCTGTAGGCAACCCTTCCAAACTTATTCAGTCTTTTTCCTGTACCATCATAAACCTAAACATGTAACATGCTAACTGAGGCCTGTAGAGCCTTAGATGTAGTTCTTTGGGGTTTTTTTTTTTTTCTGAGCTTTTCATGGTCTGACTTTGGTTAGATTGACAACTGTCTTGAATGTTTTCCACTTTTGGGTATTCCTTCTCACTGTATAATGATGGACTCCAAATTATATGACATTGGCCATATAATCCCTTCATTGATGAGCAGCAATAATTGCTTCTCTAAGATCTTTGCTGATGTTTGTTCTTTTTGTCTGATCTCATAAAATATGCAGTACAGTATGTTTCTACAACCCACTGGTTCAGGCATTTTTGGGTTTTTCTGTGTTCTGCGTAATAGATTGTAATGAATAGGGTCAGCTTCACATTGGACAGCCATGCAAGTGGCGGTGCGTTGCTGCTCAAGCAGGACAAAATGCATTCTGTTAGCGTGATTGAGGCCTGACAGTTGATTTTTGTCATTCTTGAAATAACTTTTTAAAAGGTTTCTAAAAATACAAAATGCCTTGTTCAGTCTGTGGCTCAAAAGGTATAAATGCTAAAAGATCAAGATGACCGCTAGGCAACACTTTATTATTATTTATATAGGGGGGGGGGGGGTGGTAAGGTTAGCAATGGTAGCCTAAGTTTTTATTCCATGTCAGGTGTACCTTAACACTACATCTGAAAAATACCAACCTGAGGCTTCATGTTCCTTTTGGCACGGCAAGCAATCAATGAGTGACCAAGTATTGCTAACCCTTGGCACCCTGTGATGACTCTGGGAATTATGCTTGTTTAGAAGTTGAAGTGAGGTGATGCAGCTGTGTTATTGAAGTGAGCGATCTACTCCAGCCATATGTGCATTTTATAACTTGTATATAAATAAAATGCATTTCTGTCAAATATATTGCTTCAAATTTCAATGTTTTCTTTATGAGAGCTTCTGATCTTTACCATAAAGTAGAATGTTCTTCTTTTTTTTTAATATTCATTTATAGTTTATTTGTTTCATTAGAGCTTGTTTATACAGGTATATTTTATTACGTACATTCTGCACTATTGATTTCTATGAAAAACATTCATGTAGATATAAACCCAAACACTAAAATGTCTGAAGCTTTAACATGTTGGTGTGATTTCAATTTTCAGTCCTTTAAATCTGTATTAAAAGATAAACTTTATTTGGTGGAAACTGCACCCATGAAGTGACCCCCCTCCCCCAACACATAATAGGTAAATGCTGAACTTGCAGAGGAAGGTAGAGATGCTTTACCCTAGTTTTAGTTATCATGGCTTCCATTGTTCTTCTCCGTGGACCCCAGGTCCTAAATTGTATGTGATGGCATTGGGGAGTTGCGGCTGGTTGAGCAGTGAGGAGATCAGCTTTAGGGCACCATTCATGCAGCCAGGAAGAAATCTCTGAAGGCAAAGTTAAAGGGAAACTCATTTACTTGTTTCCTTTTCCCTGGGTCAGTGTTTCCCGGCCTGGGTTTTTCCAGAGGTTGCTAGAGGGTCCTTGAGCAATGAGCAGTTTGTGCCCCTCGGATAAATTACCGTTGGCACCAATTACCGTATTTTCCGGCGTACAAGACGACTTTTTAACCCCGAAAAATCTATGACAAAGTCAGGGGTCGTCTTGTACGCCGGGTACCAGTACTTACCTGCAGCGTCCGGTGTCCCCGCGAGTCCCCTCTCTGGTCTGGCGTCCCTGCGAGTCCTCCTGTGCCTCCTTCTGTCTTCCTGCTTTTCAGCTTACACGAGTCCTCCTGGGCAGGCTCGCGTTGCTTCACAGCAGGACTCGTGTAAGCTGAAAAGCAGGACGTGAGCCTGGATTGGCTCTCCAGTGGAGAGCCTGGATTGGCTCTTCACTGGAACACGCCCATTCATTAAAGGAACGTGCCCATTCATTACCAAGAACTAGTAGTGTACAGTTCTTTCTGCCTCTCAGTTCTCTCACAATAGTGAGATCTGACAGGCAGAAGGAACAGTACAATACTGGGCATATAACACGACCCCCAAATGATTGGTTAGAGTGGGGGGTCGTCTTATACGCCCAGTCGCCTTATACACCGGAAAATACGGTACCTTTTTGGCTATGTAAAGGTGACATTCTTCTCACAGATCAAATATACTCAGAGCTTTGTTTATTTTAATCATAGCAGGGGTTCCCTGAATATCTGATTGGTATTCCAATGCCTAAAGAAGCACGGAAAACCACTTCACAGGCCAAATTGTACAGCAGTCTGGATTTTTATTTACCAATATATGGGTAACAAGATCAGTTAAATTATATGAAGGCTGTGGCATTGGAATGGGTCCATTATTGCTGGTTACAGTGCAGAAAATATTAGTGGTATATATAGCTTTGTTAGCCAGGTCACAGCGGAGCTGGGCATTCGATCCCGGGAAATAAGATTGTGGGTACAACGTACAGTGTGTCCCCCAGGAGTGTCGATGGAGACAGTCTTTAACAAAAATAAATGCAAATTATGTGGATCGACCGTCATGGGCATCAAACATGGAGGGAAAGTTGTCCTATACTCACAGAGGTCCCCTGTAGCTTCCACTGTTTCAGAGCCCACAAAAAAGAGGTCTTTATTACTTTTCATTGCTCTTTTTTTTCAAACAGAATCTGTTTGAGCGGAAATATTGTGAAACAAGCTTACATGTTTAAAAGCTCTGAGCAATGTGTGTCTATAAACTGCACTCTGGCAAATGAAAGCAAGAAACTGTGTAATCTGTTGGAAATTCAGCTCAAGGCAGTCAGCTTGTAAGTTAAAGAACATATAATGTTTTCATTGGAAGCGTTTCGGAAGAACTATTATTTGAAAGGAAAATGGAAGTCTGCAGTTATCTGGTGGAGAATGTCTCTCAATTACAGTGGCGTCCACAAACCCGGGATCTCAATGAAGATTTGGCTTGCTGTACTGCTGTCTTCTCATCTGTATTTTTCTCTGAATGAAAAACAGCATGTGTGAATTACATTTCCTATAATACAGTCCATATAGAGTCATAAAAGGCAGCAAGAAATGATTAAACACGGTATAAAATTATACCGGCTGCGTGTAGCTATACGTTTTATCTCATTTGTAGGTTTCCATTTTGGAGACCTCCCATACCCTGATGTTGGAGCAGGCTGGAATGTGTAGCGAGAATGATTATTACTTGCTTAAAGCTGAACTGCAGACAAAAAAAAACTGTTAAATAACATATACAGAAGTTCACTTGCTTGGTAAAGGATTTGTAATTTTGTATATCCAGCCCTAAGCTATACACAGCCTAACAGGCCTGGTTATCTGACTGTTTTTTAAAGCAGTTAAGCAACACAGCTATGTTCAGTAGAAAATCAAATAGAAGAGAGTTCTTCTCCTCACTTTAAATTCATACGTTGTAGAGCCACCTCTAGATACATTAACCAATATTATATAAACAATTAGAGAGAGAAAGAGGACCGAGGCTCACTGCTTCATATAAAGGTTAATTTTGTATTTTGCATTTTTGATCAATTCATAATTACATTGAACAGGTATACAGTAAAATGGTTTATCATCTTGTAATCCAAGGTGAGAATTATCAATTACCCTTGAGAAAACAAATCAACCTGGGTGAGAATGACTCCCTGGACTGTATGCTTGAATTAAGGATGTCCAGGTAATGGAACACCTCATGGCCCGGGTACATAATCACATTGATAATTTTACAACAATCTGGGCACCATGGGACTCTTACTATCCTCTACCTGCATATTTCGTCAATGTACTGATCCCTTCCGCTAGGAAGGTCCCACTAGTTTACTTGGATATTATATACTGGCTCTGCTGTACATAGGTTACTGCTTCCTCTCCTCTCTTGTCTATTATGCCCCTTATTGCTCCATGTTTCTTTGTCATTTTATGTTTATTGATGACTAATGACTTACTTGCATATTGTTCAATGACTTCGCTTGTAATATAAGTGACCAATGATACTACAATATTGTTATACTAGTTTTTTTTTCCTTGAAAAAAGTAAATAAAAACACAATTATAAAAAAAAAACAAAGGATATGTTGGAAGGACACAACAGCGCTCTCATAATTACAAGTAGGATAATTTTGCTCAATCTCCCTCTCCCCCAGAATTAGGATAGCAATAGAACGTTATTCTTTTTTTCAGTCACTTTATTATTTTCCGGTGATCTTTTACCATCTTTATCTATTCAACTTTCATTTAAGGCTTGTAATCATTTCTAGGTTTTGGTAGCAATTTTTTTTTTCATTTTATGAAATGGCTGAGCTCTGAAACTTTTTTTTTATTATTTATTGAATAAATATAACAGTAATCCTGGCAGCAAATAAACTTGACAGATTAGATGTCCTAAACTTTTCTCAGTCTTTACAATAATAAAAATGAACATATTTAGCAGTAGTGCTTGGAAAACAACTTGGTAAAATCTAAATCTAATCTAAATCAAAATAATTTTAATCATTGGGAAAGACACTTAGATTTAAGCAAAATGTTTCATATAAATCATTTAAATATCTTGGCTGCAGTCTAGTTTTTACAAATAATTGTGTAGTTTAAAACAAGTCTTCTACATCATTAATAGTAATATATCCATTACCCAAATCAAATGTTAAAATTATTTCTATTATAGACATTTTACTGAGGAGGCATTGATTCCATCACCAGGCTCGGTGTATTTACAGTAAAAATATATAAAGAACATCCTCCAGACAGAGAGATACAGAAGACTAAAAGACTGAGTTTAGAACAGTGTCCTGTGTGATCATCAGTAAATATTCCTAATAGAAATAGCTATTTAAAAGAAAAAAAAAGCCCAGCGGAAAAGTGTTTTTTTTTTTGTAAATTGCTACTAATTGAAAAAAGCAAAATGCATAAACAGTAACAAATTGTTCCAATTCACCTCTTTGTAGACAGCAGGGCAGCATGTAGGGCAGTGGAAGTCCGTACATAAATCCTTTGACCCCGACTTCTTGTTTATGGTACTTCTGACTCCAACTCTGATAATTTAAGAAAATGGTGTATTATGAAAATCAGGAACATGTTTACCAGTTAAATATATGAACCGTTGATATTACTAAAACAAAACCAAAACTTGATAACATCTAAAACAACTTGTACCTTAATAAATTGAGCATATAGCTGAAGAATAGCTGTTACAGTCCTAAATCAACTAAAGTAGTCCATTCTTAGAAACAGAATACAGGTAGTCCCCGGGTTACATACGAGATAGGCACTGTAGAATTGTAGAAAAACTTGAATTTGTATGTAAGTGGGAACATTGTCCGTAGGAATTGTCTGTATGTTGGATGTCCTTAACTCGGGGACTACCTGTAGCTTTCGCCAGATCCTCCTCCTAAGAAACCATTTAATCTGATTTGGTCTTTCCATACTTTTCACTTTTGTGGGTGACATTTTACAGCCCTGACCACATCACAAATAATGCCTGAATAAACAAGGATCGCTTCTTTGGTGAGTGGTCATACTTTTGTAAGGTAAAGCTCCAGGAAGCCACCTTATTGATTGCCTACTATTCGGGTGGCACGCGAAGTTACGCTGAGCAGACCAGGCCCCCTAAACACATGTTTGGCCCTAGGAGGACACGTATGTCATCTTGGGAGTTCCACCACTAGGTACATCTGGGAGTAATGTGCAGATAATTTGCAAGGGAAATTGGGGAGTCTTCTTCTATTACACAATCTACACACTAGTGTATCTAAAACTGGCTATGCAGGCGACAACACCTCTGCGCTCATTGAGCACAGCATTCTCCGTGGATTGACAACAGATCTGCAGTGAATGTATATGTAAAATTTAGTAGTACTGTGTTTTCCTGATTATATAAGCTTTAGGACAAATTTATTATTAGATTACATTAATTTTGTGTGCAAAGTGAGTTTTAAGTTTATGTAGATTTGGTCCTTGTTACTTTGGTGCCCTAGTCAATAGTTACATATATTTATACTCAGTTGAACTTGTTGATTGAAACTTAATAATTTCTTGTAGTTTTTTATAGTTGAGAAAAAAATCTCCAAAATAAAATTCATATTATGTATTAATGTCAGCAGAAAGCTAAGTTTAAAATCTCACTATTGCTCTGCTCCCTGGGCATTTTGTTTTTACAGCAGATAAATATTTCATTATTAATATTATCTGTAGAATAGGGAATTTTAACATTTTTCATTGCAAGTACATTTTTAGACCATAATTGCTTTTGAATCCACATCAATGGCTACATGTAGTGTCTGAAAAAACACACGTGTCATATAAAGAGTAAAAAATTTAAACATTCAGTATAATAAATTTTCTTGTGCAAACTGTTTTAAGCATCAAAACTGCTTGCCAATACAGCTGGTCTAAAAATGTCCTAAGAATGAAGTTCATTCCCTAAATTTGTAGTTTACCACATTAATATAACAGGTTAACTTTGTGTTTATGTTTGCTTCCTAAACCTATTGGCCATCCCTTACAAAGATAATATTGTTTCCTCAAATCACTAAGAGAGAGTTTGCAAGGCATTGATGCGTGACCTGCCCCGCTGGCCTTGAAGAGGTACAAGTCTCTGCAGAAGAAAGAAAATAATTAGTGGTTTTACAGGTGCAAGCTACCCGGAAAGATTAGTTACACGGTGTGTGTTTAGCTTAGATTTAAGAGGGCTAATGGGGATATTAGGAAACTCAGGGGGATAAAATACAGCCTTATTTAATCAAGACAGTGTCTACCAGGAGTTACGCATAATAAACATGTGCTCCACGAGATCGTATAACGTCGTGGAGTGTATGTCTTCATTTTGAATTAGACATGTTGGAGCTGAGGGGGCTAGATGGCGGAAGCTTATGAATGGTAATCTATCCTGCCACCGGGTTTTTGTTGATGAAAATGTGTTCTGTCATTTGTACAGTAGACTGTACAAGGACTACTTAATTATTTGTTTCGTTACATGATTCTCTTCCGTGCTGGAGGGCCCTCCAGAGCAGTGGCTGTGGTGGAAGGGCTGCTTGTAATTTGTCTGTCTTTAAGATGTTAAACCCTCAGGTTACACTTGATAAACATGCTATAGTAATTAGCTTTCAAACAGTTTGTAAAAATTAAGATTTAACTGGATTTATCTGTGTTTCTGTATATACCATGCTCTTCATAAAGTTTGCTAGCAAATGCGTAAATCAAATGTACAGTAAGATGTAACTTTACGGGGAAAAAATTTCTTATTTTTTTTGTGTTATGTTTTTTGATTTAATTTTTTTAAATGGATGAGAAAGAAAATGGATGCAGTGTGCATCCAGTTATTATAACAAACATAATTTTAAAAGTATATATAAAAAAATTAGTGATCACAAGATAAAGGGAACAACAAAAAAAAAAAATAAAGCTGTGTACTATATACACGCATATATATATATATATATATATATATATATATATGAGATTTTATTTAAAATCAGAATTTACAATCATGTACGCATTACATTGTATAATATATTATTCTTTTCAGAATAAATAAAAGATTTTCCTAAACTTGCTAGGTATAACTGAAGAAAATGAGCAAACGCAAAAACAAGATTTGTAATGCATTTTCCTGACGTAAAATTATTATTTACATTAAGAAGATCATTCAAAAATAAGTAAACATGCAGGTCCTAATTAACTTTTAAATCTGTCCTAGCCTCATTTTTATGAATGCTACACATTCTAATTTATGTCTTTTAGCCTTGGTTAGTTTCTTTTTAAATCCCAGAGGAACCCTTTAGATAATTTTGGCTCTAGGGTAAACCTTGGGAAAAACAATTTATTGTGGGTCAGTGGGAAATCACCTTGGATTGTTGATAAGTGGGAAGAATGGCACTCTTAGGGACAAGTTAAATGTATACAAAAGTGACCAGGACTTTAAAGGTACTTAAATGAAATTGTCAAATTCATGATAACATTTTTTGTAACATTCCTTTTTTTTATACATGTGCCAATAAAATCCTAAAAAAACTAAAGCCTAATTTGCTAGTTGTAGTTATTATCGATGATGTGATTTAATGAATTTAAATGCCATTTCATGTAATGAGCAATTTATCCAAAATGGTCCAATGATACTGATGCTCTTCCACGCATTTCACCATACACAGCTCCTGGGAAGAGTTTACACAACTCGTAATATGGTGTGCAAATAAAGCAGACTAGTTTAAGATCAGACCAAATATAAATGTGATGGTGAGAGCCAGGCTGAGAGGAACAAACAACCGACATGCCAATATGCTGTCAGGCTAACCCAGGATGATATGAGTATATGGAAGGCAAAAGGAAAATGAATCGGACAAAAATGCTGATATGCCAAATTACGACAGCAGCAGAAAGAAAAAAACATCCTTAAAGACAAGTAAAAAAATTATTAGGGTCCTGCCTCGGGCTCTGTTAGGTGGCACCATTTTATTGGAAGTCAGTAAGCCACAAACCAAAGGAACCCCCAGCAAGCTCATTAGGAACCTTAGGTTTCCACAGAAACCTGGTTAAAAATTACTTGTCTAAATAATTCATTTATCTGTGTCTGTCTATTATTTGAACTTTACCTAATCTATTTCTTTTATTACATAAATATGTTCACCATAGAATGTTGAATTTCACTGTGCTTAAGTTCCTGCAGTGTTTGCATATTTTTCCCTCTTAGTTTCTCTGGATATTGCTTCGCAGGAGAGATAAAACTTTAGAAAAGCGGCAGAGTTTTCACACCATCTTTGAAGATGCACACGAGGACCACACATCTTTCCTCACCCCTCAGATAAATGAACATTTCATGAATGGGGCCTGTGTGCTGTGGGAGGAATAGTAGCTCTTAGTTTTACATGGGATGCTACTGAGTGAAAAGGACCCTTAATATTCCCCACATGGCAGCTCCCGTTTAATTGCTGAAGGCCTCGGCTTTTCTGTGCATGTTGTAAATCGTTGACTAATATCTTCTTCAAGAGGAACACACTGAGGCAATGCATTTACACTGTGGTAGGCATCTGGAGGCACATTAAATGTTTTTTTTTTATCCCATGCCATCTTGGGCAATAAATCCAGGTCCCTTTGATGTGCCCATCTTTAGGTTTTAGCTGTGCATATTTTACATATTTCTACATGACTCACTTAATCAAAACCAGGAAAAAAAAGAATATCTTGTAATTATAACAAGGATTTTTCTATCCAGAAAACTAGTCCTATTATCACCTAATTTTAAGATTCCTTGGCAAGGCTGTAACCTTGAATGACTGGGTCCTTCTGTGGAATATGGTTAGAAGGAAAAATTAATTTTACACTCTTTCTGTGTAGTGTTTTGGTCATTTAAACACACATGTATTTATGTAATCCCAGTACCAAACAAAACTCGGTATGGAATTTCTTAATGTATGTAGCATGGTTTCATTGGTTTTTAAGGGCACACAGCTGAAAAGTACAGCTTACTATGTACAAAGAGGGCATACTGTACCTACTTTAGATTTAACCATTGCTGTAGTAATGGAGTCTACATTTTTTCTATGATCTTTAACTCCTTTAAGTAATCAGGGGGTATACATATAGTGCCAACAACATATTATGATGTGCTTTATAATCAAGTCACATAACAGTCCCTTAAAAGAGTAAATTTGTTTAACATCTTTTTTTTTTTAAAATGAAGGATCTCTTGAAATAACGTTTAGGTCTTCAGGGAACCCCTGCTATAATTATTATATTCACAGCTCACAGTATATTAACATGGTGGTAATTGGCTAGAATGCCTTACATTGCTGGCTAGTGGAAAAAAGTTTCATCCATCCAGACAATATAAAAGATCCTTGCTTTCAGTGTTAACTGATCTGGTGGGCAAAAATCCTTTATTGCTCAAGGAACGCTTACCAACCTTTGGAGGAGCCTTGTGGTTCCACAGAGCCCTAGCTGAGAAACACGGCTCCAAAGTACAGTGTTTGGAAGAAGCCTATTCATCAGCATGGTTTTGATGTGCTGGTGGAAACTCATTCAAACTCCATCTGGCCAGATTTAAACCTAAAACACCAATGCTAACTCACTGTCCTGCCAAACCACGTATATTAAAAGAATTTATTGCTCAGTGTTCAGGACAGGTATGAAGAAATTGTAGGTGGGTGGCAGACCCTGTACTGTGACCCAACTCTTTAGTAACCACCCAAAAAACAGCCGGACGGTTACTAAAAAGTTACGGGTAGTGCGCCCAGCTAAAAGTAGCTGAGGAGAACACTGCTTACTCATAAGAAATTTTACAGCTTTTATTTAGTTCCAAACCTTCCATGGATGTTTTAATTTATGTTTAAATGTTTAAATCTGATGGATGATACTTCAACCAAACATGGCTGGAGAATACAGCCTTACTTTTCCTCTTTTTATTACTACTGAAAATAATATCTGATGATTTTTGGTAAAGAAAAGCAAGCTATTCAATTCATGGGACAGCCCTTAAAAAGGGCTTAGCTAGATACCCCTTTTAAGTTTACTCTACAACTTTTTGTATTTTTTTATCATTTTTTTTTCTCATATACACACACATAACAGATGATTTGAGACAAGTCATGTATTTATCCTTAAACCACAAAAGGTTTATTTGCCAGTTTTATAAAAAAATATGAGTTAAAAAACAGAAAACTGATACAAGAACATATTCCAGATCAATACCAAATATTCAATCATAAAAAGAAGGGATAGGGAATATATTATAGCAAAAACCTTGTTAAAGTAAATTGCAAGACAGAAAACAAGTTAAAATATGTTAAAGATGCACAAATAAAAAGTAAAGGAAAGAGGTATTATTGCATAGAAATAGTGAAATATAAAATGATTACTCTTGTAGCGTAGACAATGATAGGGTAAGAAAACACCCAGGTAATCCAAAAGGATTTAAAATAGTGTGATCATGGGTAGAATAGATTTCTTTCTGTACTGACATTTTAGGTGTTTAACCTATCGCAGTACTCAACTTTTTTTTTTTTTTTTTTAATGTCTGTTTAATATAAATTTTTAAGATGATTTGAACAAATAGTTAATGGGGACCTTTTGTCTTTTCTTGTTGTGTGGGTAATATTCTATGGGCTTTTTTTTTTTGTAAAATCAGATTTGCTCTATTTGTAAAGTCAGATGTTCGCTTAAACATTCCCTTGTGCGAATCTTTCAGGTTTTAGGGAAAGTCCCTTTTTAAAGAAAGAAAAAAAAAACCCTATATGTGTTACCTACTTGTGTGGTTTATATTGTATGTGATACGTTATAGGAATTGTTAACTTTTTATTTAAAAAAAAAAAAAAATTAATGTGTGGTTTATATTGTATGTGATACGTTATAGGAATTGTTAACTTTTTATTTAAAAAAAAAAAAAAATTAAAGCACATAATGAATTCTCGAAAAATAAATATTGCATTCTCATTTTACGTCTATTTTGCTGTTTTACGTTTTTTCCAATAAGTATTAGCGGTTTCAAGCTCACTTTTATCATGAAGTCAATCATTTCGCGGAAGACTTTTTTTTTTTTTTTTAACATTCCGCGGCTGCTTTTCTTTTATTACCTTGAGAAAATGCTCACTTTCAATTAAGAAAACAAAGCTAGCCTTGCTTCACAGCCTTGGAATAGGGTAGTTGGCAAGCCTGCTTATTGCCAGGCATGAAGATGGTCCAGGATGAGACATTCATTGATTCAGCATTAGAAGTCTATAAAATTTTTGAACGGTAACCAGGAGAAGTTGGCAGTTGGTGAATGGAGAGGCAGGCACTATGATTCAAAGTCTTTTCCCATTGGCTTCACATCAGAACCCTCAGTGGGGGCTGGACGCTGTGTAAAGTGCCATAGGTAAGATGCAGTAACCACAGGACTTGGGATAGCTGCAGAAAAGTGCCACAGTTTTTCTAGAAAATCACCGGCAGGAGTGATAAAGAGATGTAATCCTGCCAATTCCCTAAATGTTTTGATGCCTTTTCTGCTACTTGAGAAATACAGGATATGTTTTGGGATATAAGTTTACTAAGTGAACATATGGCCAAAGTCTGGGAACCTCAGCAAACACTATAGATACCGTTTAGGGAATTTTAGTGCAAACTCAAACCCAAACCTAATTTGTGCAACAAGCCTTTAAGCTTTAAAAGATTAATTTAGCTAAAAAAAAAAAATAAAACTCTTGTAACATGCCTGGAAAAATTTGAAATAAAACATTGTGATTCCAAAGGATATCTAAGGTGAAAGATGTTTGTGTAAAGTTAAACATATCCAGCGATACTGTGGTTTAAGATTAAGGTACCATTGGTCTATTTTATAAAGAGCCAGAAAAGTGCATAATGAGACTCTTTCATTTTTTGAAAAAAAAAAAACACAAGTATAAAAACACAAAAATGCCACCCAGCTGGTAGAGATCTTCCTAATTTTACCTGATTGTATTTCTCGAAAAATATGGCAGAGCCCTCGTAAATTTTCAACATGAACTGCATTTTTGCTGCCAATTTCCATATCCTTTTAAAAGTGCTGAAGCGTGCATTTGCTATTTATGTTTGCAGTAGACTCAGTACACTTTTACTATTTGTGGTTTTAAAAATTGGAAACAACTAAACAGTGTTGCTATGGTCTTAAAAAAATAAATTTTAAACAGCTGTGGGTCCATATTTTTAGAATGCTACAGTCCTGTTTCTGAAGACAGCATTTTATATGTTCCTGTTCAAGAAGCCCTGTTAATGCCTCATCCCTATTGTCTGTAGGGCTCGAGGAAATGGGGATTTAGCCAGAGGTTGTTTAACTCTGTGGCTAGATCAAGACATTTTGGGATTATGTCATTTGCGGCCTGTCACATTCAGTCCTTTTATTATACCACTAATGATGCAGTTCTCCTAATGCCTTACTTACTTTGTAGCATACATAAGCTTGATGGGGTGGATACCAGCTCTGGATTTGTTTTAACAACATAAAATGTGAAACTGTTTAATATTACAATCACTATCTGTTTTCCTTGTCTCAGTCCTTTGTACTCCCTTTGACAGGTGTTTTTATTTTAACTTCATGGATCTAGTTTTGGGCTTTTCCGAATGGGCGTAAAGGTTCTTCCAAATGCCTTCCCCACACTAGTAATAAAAAAATATTTAAATACCTAAAATTTGCATGATTAAATGATAACAAAACATATCCCTAATCTGTTATATTGAATGAGAAGTGTAAATTCTACAAAAATAAGTCTTTCCGGGATATTTCATTGGTGATAGCACCATTGATTGAGCTCCTTTAAAGTGAAACTAAAGTTTCCCTTTGTAAAAAAATCCAGGCAGGTGGGTATTGCAGAAAGGGACAGGCCATGTCCCTGCCACAATAATTGTTCCTACCTTTCTGTTTCATGCCCAGCTGTCAAATTTGGTTGGCAGGGAACCTCAGCAATCCTGGCTTCCCTTGCATATGTTGGTAAATAATGAACTTGTGTGGGAGATGCATCATGCTTGACTAATCAAGATTAAAGATTGCGTCTTGGAAGAAAGGAAGAAAACAAACGATGGCACCCTGCGATAGGCGAGTATCCCTGGTTTAGTTCAGTCCTCAGAAACATGAGTGGGTGGTTGTGCAAAGCCCTGTGACAAGAGTTGGCAGTATTGTTCAGCAACCCTGATAGAGGTAGAGGATTGGTACTTTGTATTATTATAACAGTAAAATTAATATTATTTTATAGTAGTCTTTCTTTTATAGGTCATATACATTCATTGCATGAACTTAAGCAACTTCATATTACATCAGTATCTGCTCCTTAAAAAAGTATTTGCACTTTAAATACTCAAACCATCTAAAAAACTGCAGCCATTCAATTTTTTGATCCAAAAATGAGATTTGCGAGGTCATTATGTCTTTCTTACATTTCGTTTTTATGATGCATGCTTCATGTGTATTATATTGGAAATGAATACAGACAGACCTGGAGTGACGGAACTGAGGGTTTTAGCAAGTAAACTATCTTAATAAAATGTTCAACACTTCAGAGTGATGAACCATTCTAACTGGGAGAAAGAGTAAAGCTGTAGCAAAAAATGAAATAAAAAAAGTCTGAAATAAAACAAACAGACAATCCCACAAACTCTGGGATGAGAAATGGGTGGTCGTTTCATGAATGCATATTTGCCTGATGAAGTTTGTGTTGAAGCTTTTCTTTGGAAACCATTTTTTGAAATGGAGTAGATGTGGCTTCGTGACCTGAACGCAACTTGTGAGGACGTGTTCTCTTTCCAGTTTAAATGCCAGGCTCGCGCATATCTAGTCATTATCCATTTAGTCCGGGCCTGTATTTCTCATCACTGATGGGTTTGCATTACAGAGTTGACAAACGCCTGTCCAAAATGAGATCTGAGCCATCGGAATGTTCTTCCATTCTGCCAGTTATTACAAGGAAACAGTTTGACTATTTCCTTCATTCTTCCAAACTATATTGGTTTATGTTGCATAAATAAATTGATAAGTTGTTCTTTTTTTTTTTCTTAAAGGACCTGTCCACATTAAATGTAAAAATACTCTGGCAAATTAGAACTAATTAGTCACAGCTCCTTCTTTAGGTGCCCCTATCCCTATTTTCAGATTAGTCCTTCTGGGTTAGCATTTAAACAGTACTTATGTCGCTGTTACTCAGAGTCAACTGTTATGCTTTATCTGGCTTTCTTTTTATACAATTCATATATAACTGGGAATTGAACAACTTGATTTCAATAGATTTTTATTGGGTTTTCAATATAAAAATACAAAACGTGGGTATATACCACCAGTTAGAAAACTGAAACACAGAATGCATAGACCAAGTATAACATTGCCAATTGTGCATATACAAACAGGATATAATCATCTATAGACTGTAACCTAATACAGATATGATGGTCTTGGCCTAGGTAAGATACCAAAACTTTCAGTTTCGAATCTTTAGACAGAATGAAATAAGAAAACAAATAGAAAAAGGGGGGTTATTCCCGGATTGTTTCTATGAAATAACAAACCAACTTACATATAGTAAGCATACTGGGGGTATATTGGGCAATGAATAGAAGCAGCTTGTAAACAACTTGATAATAGCAACTATTTTCAGCAAGAGATTTCAAGCATCCCTTTCAATGTTTCTGATGTGTTTTGGAGAGTTGCAAGTGCTTTTATATGCACAACAAAATGTCACACTGCAAGTTAGACTCTATCCTTTTCTTATCTAAATAGAAGAGGAAAAGACCCAAAGTTGTTCCAAGAAGTTGATGGGGGTCTTAACCCACAGTTCTAGAAAACGCTGTGTTCCAATTGGGGACAATTTCCAGTTTTTTTTTAGTGTGCTTCCTTTCACTACAGTGAGACATACCTCCTCAGTCATACACCTGTCAACATTCACTTGTATATGAGGTGCAGGTACTAACCCTTGCCCGCTAGTCCTGTATGAACTATAGGCATCTTCACAGCTTACTTTGGACCTTTTTTTTTACTCCCAGCACCTAAACAGAATGATGAGGGGTCAAAATGAAGGCAATTCCACTCTCCAACTTTTGTTGCTTGTAAAAAGCACAATTTTTTTAGGCGTTCAGTAATTTAAACGAAACACTTAAATAATTTACGCTTCTCTTCAAAATAATTTTGGACATAAAGAAATAATCATTAGCTCCATAAATAATATTCATATTTTTGATCTCTATACCGTAAGCTTTGCTACAGAGTTGGCGTAATTTTTAAGCCTGTGTTCATTCTATTTCTTCACCTCTCTCCCTTTCTAAGTACTTGTTTAATGTTCTACTAATTTCTTTGGTTGGTTAAAATGTATAGTAACTGGCCAGTTTGCAGCCATTGGGGACCAAAGATAAAATAAAACACAGATTTACTTCATTAGTAAGAGACTTGTGGGTCCGATTAGCTGTCAATCAAACGTGTGGAAGACTCGATAAAGAGCGGGGACTGTACAGGTCCTTGTATGCTCCACTCTGTCAGTGCACACCAAGAGTTTCCGACCTGAAACTTTAATATTTGATGGTCCCGATAAAGTTAGTCTGCATAAACACTTGAATGTCTGCAACTGTCACCTCTCCATGGAATAACATGGATACATTTTTAGACTACCAGCCTGCTTTCCTGAGAACAGACAGCTGTTTACTTTAGCAAGAGCAGTTTGCACAGACAACAAGGTATATCTTTAAACAAGAATCATGCGCTAAATAGAAACCAATCTAGTCCAAAGATATAAAGATCTGCTGTGACATTTATTGAGGTCGGTTATTTTGGGTTCACACCTGAATTTAAAGAAGACTTAGTTGTATTTTTAAGAGAACTACTGATGTTGTCTAAAGTGTCCACAATACAGCAATCCATTGGAATTACAGTCTTCTTTTACAAATATATATTTTCTAAAATTTTGTACTAATATTTATTTTTTACTATATGCTAGTTATAATTTCCATAGACATGCGACATCCCCCTTACCCATAGACAGCTTCTGGACCTAGTGATTGAGAAGTTATGTAGCAAATACACTGACTGGCAAAAGAGAAATTACCTTTCTTTCCTTCAGTGACTACCACATGTATGAAAAGCTTACCAACATGGTTACATGATCTCAGTGATGGCAGAAATCAGCCATTTTTATCAAATATAGCCAACAATTAAGCAGTTACCTAAGGACTCCAGCATTTAAAGAGGAAGTAAACCCAAAACTACCCAAAACAAAAAAAAATCCCACTTACCTTCAATCCCACAGAGCAGTCGATCTGTTGGGAGGTTTCTTTCATCGGGTCTTGCATCGCCCGTTATCCGTCTTCCAGCCAGTGCGCCAGGCGTCGCCATCTTCTCTTCTTCTTGATTTTTCTTCCCACGTCACCTGCATGCGCAGTGAGATCGGCAAATTTTTCCCTTTTGATAAAAGGGCTCCTGCGCATGCGCAAGAAGCTCTGTGGGTGACGTAGGTATCCCAGGAGGCTCTGCAGCCTTTGTAGTGCTAGGTCCTAGGTTCGAATCCCAGCCAGGACACTCTCTGCATGGAGTTTGCAGGTTCTCCCCATCTCTGCGTGGGTTTCCTCCGGGTACTCTGGTTTCCTCCACATCCCAAAAACATGCAGTTAGGTTAATTGGCTTCCCCCTAAAATTTACCTTAGACTACATTAATGACATATGACTATAGAAGGGACGTTAGATTGTGAGCTCCTTTGAGGGACAATTAGTGACATGACTATGGACTTTGTACAGTGCTGCGTAATATGATGGCGCTGGATAAATACTGTATAATAATAATAATAATAAAAATTCTTGATGCGCCCTTTTTTTTTTTACTTTTTTTTTTAAAAAAGGTGTTACAATTTTAAAAAACACAAACAAACAGAATTTTTTACTTTAAATAAAAGGGGTTAAGTTACTTTCTTGGTGCACCCAAAAACATTAGACATTGAAAGCTGCATTTTGGAGGGCAGGGGGGAGTGTTCACCCAGAGGTACCAGATATATTACCAGGTTGCAGCTGTAGATTAGGTATCAGGGAAATGGAAGGTAAATGAAAACTGCTGTCACTGCGTCCTTTTATACTTCAACTCAATTTAACCACCTGGCCGTTAAGCCCGAGCATGTTCGGGGTAAAAACTTTTGCAATTTTCGTTAACCCCGAGTTTTTCTCACCAGGTGGTTAGATGTAAACAAATGTTATATTGCAATCCGATTGTCATACATTGTATGACAATCGGAATACAACTAAAAGGAAATACTTACCCAGTGTCCGCAGCTCCTCTTGCAGCAATAAAAGATTTGCTATTCCTGCTGGCATCTGCAGTAAGATGTGAAGCACAATGCAGAAATCCTACATTGTGCTGTGCATCTCTCCGGAGATGCCAGCAGCTTCCAGAGTCCATCGTCTGTCTGTGTGAGCAGGCAGGGAAATCCCCCCCTCACATCACTCGGAGGATGAGTCATCTTCTGGGTGATGTGATTGGTGAAGTATGGGGGTGTGTCAGGGAGGGAAATTTAAAAGCAGATTACAATGTAATCTGCTTTTAAATGGTTTTTACAGTACAAAAACACCACACAACATGAAATAAAAATAAAAGTACACTTTTAATTTTATTTATAGATTACATTGTTGTCTATTATTTCATTATTGTTTTAAATTATTATTTATATTTATGTATTATATTATAATTTATGATTTTAATATAATAAATAAATATAATTATCATATCCGGGAGTTAATCCTAAGAATTACAAGCCCATAATATAAGCAAAAATTTCTATGCAAAAAAAAAAATTCGCTTCGTTTTTAATAAAATCATTATTTTTTTTTTTTTACATGATTGTGTGTTTCAAACTTTTTTTATATTCATGATATCTACTAGACCCTTTTTCGGACATATTTCTGTAACTTACAGGTCTAAAATGCAAAAAAAAAAAATTTCATGAAAAACAGTGTAACGCTTTTGGTACAGAAATCTAGACATCAGTGTAACGCCCAGGAGGTTAAACCATAAACAAATGATTACAGTATAGTAAAGATTGCCAGTCCTTTGATTTGATGGTTGCATTAGTTTTCCTATTTCAAGATTTTTACTTTAATTTCACTTGGTATTTGCACATTTCCTATCCCGAGATGACTTACTTGCCCATCTGTGACAGGTCAATATAAGCAAGATAGGACTAGGGTACCCTCCTCCTTCCTGTTTCCATAACTTGGTTTTGGTTCTGTTCTCCTCTAAGATTTTAATATTTTAATAAGATAATATTTAATATTTTAAGATAAGATTTAATATTTTAATCCTTTTAATATTTTTAATAAGAGTTCATTTTGAAGGTTTATATACAGTTTAATGTTTTGGTTTATTTGAAATAATCACATTGAGTAAAACGATACTGGATCCCGCGTGTTTTTATGAATGTTTTTGTTGCAGTCTTTTTCTATCTTTAGAACAAAGCAGACTAGTTCTGATATTCATGTGATCCAATATCATCTAATACTGCCACGAGACACGCACTACTGATGATCCATAATTCACTTTTACAGTTTTTTAAAAGCTCTTTCACCAAGTGAAGCAGGGAGAGGTCACCTCATTTGCCAAGTACCTTCAGCTTGTTATGTAATTTTACACGAACCTCCTTTAGTTGTGGCTAAACCATGCAGCTTGCCAGGGTCAAAGTGAAAACCATCTGGTGGCTCCTATGTGAAAGGATTGATGTGTGGAAGGCTATAACCACACATAACGTACAATTCCTCCGCAGTGATTGAAAGCCGAGTGCCGGACGGCTTTGTGCTGCAACTCAATCCAGAAATACAAGGGAATTAGGTTTCTTCTTTTCTCTTTGTGGAACTTGTTTAGCGAGAGGTAATGTCACAGCAAATCACAGTCACACTCAGAAATCCTTCCTTACAGACATATGGCAGGAATGCCCAAGATGTAGAATATAGAAGATGATGCTAAAGAAAAAGTTAAAGGGGACCCAGAGTCAGATATCATTTTTCCTTCTAAATGCAGACAAGCTGTAATATTTACATTTTTTATCACCTCTTCTAGGACCCTCCCTGACAATGCTTTCATCTGCATATCTCTTCTTTGACACCATTTTTGTTTCCAACCTCTCAGGGTCTGCATCTTCCTACTTTGAGAGTAATAGGACATATAACTAATTTTTTACTAAACCGGTGGGGAGAATGTACTGACCCCCTTCTAGTGGCCAGAATGATATTCAATGTTGCCATTGTCCCATAACAAGCATGCAGATTAAGGAAGTAACATTGGCAGCATACTTGTTCTCAGATGTTGACTGTAAGCATTGATTGCAGAGTATCAGCATAAGGGATGTACAGGTAGAAGGAAAGGAGCAGTATGTGCAGCCTCCTTCCAAGTCTTCATCTTGACAAGTTTTCTTTACATCAGATTTACAATTTGTTTGTGACAGGTTCACTTTAAAAAAATTTTTGTTCCTCTATACTTATTTGCATTTTGAACTAAAAAAGACAGAATGCCTGATTTTCTTAAAGCTTTCCAAGACTGGAGAGGATACACTTTTATCAGTGAAGCTTTGTGATCCAAAAAAACTGGAATGTATTTCTTAACCACCTGAGCGTTACACTGATGTCTAGATTTCTGTACCAAAAGCGTCACAGGTTTTTATGAATTGTTTTTTAAATTGTAGACCTGTAACTTACAGAAATATGTCTGGCCGGCGGAACACGGACCCGACGCTGGAATACGGACCCGACGCTGGATGAGCACAGGTAAGTGGGATTTAAAGGTAAGTCGAAAAAATACGGGCTTATCCCAAATAGCATTTTTTTTTAAGATGAAAAATTAGGGGGTTAGCGGTTAGGGGGTTAAAAGTCATTTGCTATTTGTTAGCAAATGTTTGCAATCCTGGACCAAATCCATTCCTGATATGCTGGATCACCCAGCTTCACTGATGAAAATGTATCTTCTCCAGCCTTGGAGAGATTTAACAAATCAGGCCCAGAGTTAGGGTTTATAAAAAGGAAAGAGTAAGTGGCACTGAACTTTGCCTGTATAAATTTCACTTCAGTTTTACATTTTGTGGATGGATGTCTCCACAACACCTGCAGCTACAGAGTTTACGGATTTATTCTGAGTAATACAATCATATTGATTTTAGGGCCTCATAGCCAATAAGTAGCCACATCACCAGGCAGCATTATGGACACCAAGGAAAGATCTTTACACTCTAGAAAAGAGAGGACGCTTGGCTATTGATTACTATTAAACAGAATTTATATAGTACCAACTTATTACACAGAGCTGTATAATAAATAGGGGTTTCAAATGACAGATTGGAAGGAGGAGAGGACCCTGGCCAGAAGAGCTTACAATCTAAAAGATACATTCAGGTATCATTTAAGATCTATAGTTTGTGGGGAGAGGGTTACAAATTATGTTGGGGAGAAGTATGTATGTGATGGGTAAACTTTCAAATCATCTTTTCATCAGCAGCCCCATTTCTGTTTAATTAAAATGTATCTGTTACCTAGAACAGTACAAATAGCCAAGATGAACTTAAATTCATTTTATATGTCAACTGGTCTGGCAAAAATGTGTAAATCAACATAAAAATATTACAAATCATTTTGTGGATTTTAAGCTGTTTTCCTAGAACTTTATTTTGCTTCTATTTGAAATGCTGTCTCCCACACATCTCACTAGCTGATGCATCTTCCTGTGTGTAATTTTTGTTAGGATGTGGTGTTATTACTACTACTTCTATTTATAGAAGTTGCATTTTTAGGTTTTGTTAGTTTTTATTTATTTTCTTCACTGCCATGTGTTTTGTTTTACAATTAGTCACTACGTGGTCTCATGAATGGAAAGATGTTCAGAGCATTGTATATATAATTTAAAGGCTGATGGAGCAGATTTTGGTTGGTTGGAAAAAAAAAGTTCACAACAGCATTACTTTAAGCCTATATTTGTAAAACGGCGAATCTGACTTTCCCCCGACATTATCTGGTGGGAATCAATTACCGCCATTGAAACACGTTGACCTGGAAAATTTCTTTAATTTCATTTTAATTATTAGCAAAACCCAATAACATTCTGACACAAAATACATCAATTTTGCTTTAAATGTCTTTAAAATAGATTATAAAGGTACATAATTTTCTGATATTTTACTTTTTAAAATTGTAAAACTGTATCTGGATGCTTGTAGCCACTAAACTTCATCAAGTTATTGGACCAGTAACCTAAACAGTAAGTTTTAATAAAACCAAACTATTCAGCAAATTTAAATATGGTTCATTCATAAAAGTGCATGAAATGCAAATTTGTGCCACCCTTTCCATTACCCGTATTTCACATTACTCATCTGTCCTATTGTCTAGTTTACTCAATGATAGAGGGAGGTGGTGCCTTTTTTTTGGGGGGGGGGGGGGGGCTAGAAGGTCCCAAAGTACATAAAGTTCTTTGGAAGAACTTTTTTTTATCATTACCAAGTGCTGGTGCACTAGAGTAATCCCCACCCAATCCCCAACTTTTTGTTTTGTGTTACTTTGTTGTTTTTATTCAGTTTTTACAGGGAATGAAAGAGGCACTCTACTGTCATGTTATCTGCCTCTTGCAAAAATAAGCGTACAATAGGAAGGTGTGAGAAGGCTTTGACCACTAGGGTGTAAAGCCTGGAAAGCTCAGATAGGTTATTGAGTCCGTGGTTCTGAAATAAAGTTAAAACACATCGACTTTCAGATAATACCTTTTGTATGTTGAGTATGCTTCTATTGGCTGGTGGTAGCCTTTACAAGTTATTAAAGTGGCCTATAACTAAAGTGCATGGGCAGGCGATTAACACATAGATTACAAAGAGGAGGTGATAAAGGGAGTTAGTGTGGAAAAGGGGGAATTTTTGTTAACCTTCTTTTTTTTTTTCTTTGCTCCTTTATTCACCTACCTTATTTTTTTTTTATTTTTTTGTATCGCTAAATTAAATTGCTGGTGGTGCACTTTTGCATTGCCTTGGATGCATCCCCTTTACATGACACAACATCATCTACATTTCTTTCATTATCTTCTGTTCCCTATTCTGCTATTTGGATTACTTGCTAGAGTAAACACAGCACTGTAAGGTGAAGCCGGTCACACTCTCTCCTCCTCCTCCCATAGTGTGGTTGTAAATAGCCCTTTACCAGGTCTAGTTGCAGTAATGTGAAGGTTGGGCATGGCATCATTAGCCTAATGCTATTTCCAAAACAGAAGTGGAGTTTATTACTTGTGTACACGTTATTTAAATCAGGGCAAACATATAACTGCTTTACAAAACTGTATCTAATAACATTTTGCCTTCTCTATAGTGAATTCGGTAATGCAATAATACCTGATCTTCCTATAGACTTTAGGTTTTGTTTTTTAATGTAGAGAGTAAGGTCCTCCATCTTTGACATTATGGGCCTAATTTATTAAAGATCTCAAAGACTTTAGAAGATAGACTATCATGGGAGAACCTGTGTGATCCATCAAACCTGGAATGATTTCTTAAAAACTATTTGCTATTAGTTGACAAATGTTTTCAACCTGATTCAGATCCATTTCAGGTTTGCTGGATCTCCTAGGTTCACCTATTGCAATCTGTCTTCTCCAGTATTGGAGAGCTTTAATGAATCAGTCCTAGCCAACCCAACCAACATAAATATGGTTGGGGAAAAATTGGGATCTTTTGCTCAACCAGGGTTCTGTGGAATGCTAGAGTTCCCCCAAAGGTTACATGAGCAATATGCAATTTGTACCTCTCAGGTCAATTACCACTGACACCAATGATGTATTTGGGTCGATCTGTAGGGATGACAATCTTCCCTCTGGCCAACAATGTAAGCATCTCTCATTTCATTGACCACCAGTTTAATGTACTGTGAATTGGGTATATCATAAATATTGTCAGGTGTTCCCTGAAATCTGAGAGTTATTTCAGGGGTTCCCGCATATTAAAGAGACAGAGAAAGGCTGCCTTTAGGCGCATATATTCTCATAAAGTAAAACATAATGTAAACTTCAAATAAGGTTTAGTTTTTCCTTTAAAACCTTTTAAATAGGATACAGACTTCCCAAGTTTTTATTTTTTATTTTGCCCCTTTGACTTGGCTTAAATCAGAATGTATCACCCAACGATAACCTAATTATGTTGTCTAAACATTTAAAAGGCTGCTGTCCATTGCTTGCAACGTTTACAGCCAACTTAGAATTTACCAGGAAAACAGGTTTTAGGTTCCTGCAGTTACCGACAAGCAAAGGGGTTGAATAAGCACAATTCTCATTAGTCACCAGAACATCCATAATATGTGTATACTCTGGGAAGCCAAAGAAACCTCAACCAGTATACCATAGGCAAATTCATTAGAAACTGGGCAGTACAGAGCAGGAGCCCTGTTACGTCCCAGCAACTGATGTGGTCGAGTGAAATGTTCTGAGACCGATATGGATGAGTTGAGTAAATTTGTCATTGCGCATTGACAGAAGGTGTAACAAGCTGCAGCTTAAAATAAGCAAAGAAAACATTAATATTGGGCTAATGCTAGCGTCCAAAACAAGTGTGCTATGTTAGTTTACTCAGGTATCCGTCCCTCCTGCTATGTATCTGGGCTTTATGCTGCAGCCAAGAAAGACTTCTAAAAATATTTCCTCTGCTCAACATGGATATTGTGCAGCCAAATTGGTAGTGACATTGTTGGCCGTTTCAGCATTAAAAAGAGGATTTTTTTTTGTTACCCTGCCAAAGACCCCGTGTTAAGGCAAAGCGGAGGGTGGGATTTAAAGCATTAGAGGTTTAAATTACACTAATAACATTAAGGATATGTGACGCAAGGAAAAATTAGTGACTGTCAAAGCTGGGTGACTTTTCAAAGCCATTAATGTACTTGTCAAAACAAACCTGGGCCTGGCTGAAAAGATGTTGATTGGATGCTTGGTGGCTGGTCACAATTTTATTAACACTTTTTGCTAGAAGAGGAGAAAGAGGAGAAAGTTCATGTTTAGGAAAACAGCAAATTTTAAAGGGGTGCATCTGCATGCATATGCATGAAGTGTGATGTTCTTTGATATATATACATGGTTAGAAGAAAATCTTGCAATTTGTTGGCTGAATGATAGTTTCTGGGTCGGAGGAAGCAGAGAAGATTATAAAACGCACTACTAAATGAAACTACAATACCCAATAAAATTATAATCTATACGATGATATGAGACATGGAATTGTATATTTTCCTGCCTTAAAATGCTTTTAATCTATTTTATATTGTAATATTTATGTATGGGCTTTTTATTTTGCTAAGTTTGGAATAAATTGTAAATTTTAACTCAGTTATGGTGGTATAATTAATACATAGAGAAAACCCCAATTTCATGATGCTACACTATTTTTACTTATTTATATGGGGTCTATACCGCATGATTTAGATATTTGGTTCCAGGAACCAGTCTCCTGGTATTAATCTAAATCTAGGATCAATGTTTACAACCAACATTTACAAAGCTTTTTAGACAGATGTGAGCATTTTTTTTCAAGCAATCGTCAGGTTTAGTCTTAGGATATTTGCAGTCACCGACGTGAGAGTGCTGGCGGCGAGCGATCTCCAGATGGTCCACAGAAAGCTTCAACTTGTTGCAAACCCTGGTAAAGCCTGCTAATTGTTTAAGGAGACAGCCAGCTTTGATTGACATTCCCAAACCAGAGCTTAAAGTTGCTTTAAAAACCTCTTGAAAGCTGTTTGAAAGTATGCTGGAGCCTTAAAAATGAAGCCTTAGAGAACGCTTTTAGGTCTGGAGAAAAGGATATCAACAAGTAAGCAATGCACTTAGGCCTAAAGCTCAACTCTGTGCTGCTGGTAAATTTACCCTCACAGTGGGGACCCCTCAACATTGCATGAATTAAAATTAAGTATAAATACTCACCTTTTTCCTCACTCTTCTGGAACCTTAAAGTTCATCCTGAATTTGCCAGGGGTTTCTTGAGCAATGAGCAATTTGTACCATCTGAGGTCAGTTACCACTGATACCAATGATTTTTTTGCATGGCTACACATGTGCTAAATTACTTTGAACTAACTGCAAATTGGCTGCCAATGCCCCCATAGAGCTAAGAATTAGTGGCAGTGCATTCATATATCTATGAAAAGTGTTTTCCCCAATAGGCCCTGATTTATTAAAGTTCTCCAAGGATGGAGAGAATACACTTTAATCAGTGAAGCTGTGTGAAAGAGAAACCTGGAATGGATTTCCTATAAGTCATTAGCTATTTGTTAGCAAATGTTTTCAATTCTGCACCAGATCCATCCCAGGTTTGCTGGATCACCCAGTTTCACTGGTGAAAGTGTATTCTCTCCAGCCTTGGAGAACTTTAATAAATCAGGGCCATAATGTCTATCCTGCATTATAGATTTTGGTCTTTATTTTTTTGGTCTATGTCTTTCAGAGTTCCAAAAGTCTAACAGCTGGCAGCTCACAGACCCACCTTTTTATTATTAGGATCTTATTAGGATTTATAATGAAACAATTACAAAATAAAGCAGCATATGAAACAGAGAAAGATAAAAGGAAACTCCAGTTCTGAGTGCCATAATCATATTTGATAATCATCATTTGTAATGGAATACAGCTTGATTGGTACACGCTACATAACTTCTCAATTAAAGCTTCGTACATGGAAAGTGAAGAAAATTAGCACAAAATTGTAGTAGACTTATCTGATCAGGTTTTACCTTTAACTTTATAGACCTCTAGTCTTGTTGTGCATAGGAATATGGGAAGCTAATATAAAGTTATACATGGCCATTTCTATTTAATTTAATGTATAAAGGGGCTAAAAGCTGTGTGTTTTTAATATTTTATTACATTTCCACATTAGTTACCAGTTATCTCTAGAAGCTTCAAAGAAAGCCTATTCACCCAGAAACGTAGTGTTTGCCCTTAAATTTTTTACCTGCCTGAGTTTCCTATTTGCTTTGCCTGTTGCCTTGTTTTTCTTGCTTTCCTCTCACCTCACGTTGTCTGGTTCATTTTCCCTTGCTAGGGGTTTAAAAGAGCTAGACAGATTAGTTTCCGAGCCCGTTGCGTTACACGTCCTAAATTACAAGCAATGGGAAAACCCGTGATAACGAACTTACACATGCAAAAAGTTGTTCTCGACAGCTAAAATAATATTTGGAGTTAGGCCTTTTTTGCTGGCCTTGCAGAAACTCAGAATATTCTGCTGTTTTGCATAATCATTCTTCTTGCAAACTTAGGCAAACAAAAGTTTGATTTTTAGGTTTGTTTTTATTTTACTTTTTTTATTATTTCTTCTTTCTTTCTTATTCCATGAGTGTGCATTACTAGTGGTTTTGTCAGGTTTCTTACATATCCTCTGGGTTTATTGTCAGCAAATAAGTGCAGCACAAGACTTGGATCCAATGCTGACGGAAAGCAGTTTATAGGATGTGACACCTATGGTTTAGAAGCCGCGTGTACTTGTTTTCAGTACGTAGTGAGACGTGTTTGTGGAACACAGCTGCCGTGTGTCCTGTGATGGCATTTTGTTCATGTGCAGGAACGTTGTGTTCAACATGAGCTCTTAGTGACCATGCAGCACTTCCAGCTGAAACATTTTGTCTTTCTTACACACTGTCAGTTTAGTGCTATTTCAGTGATTTATCTGTGGACATGTCAAATGAACTCGGCCACCGTATACACGTTTATATAAATAATTGGGTGCCAGTGACGGCATTAAAGGATGAAAATCACACTGATTATAAAAAAAAAGCACAGGATTTTCTCCAGACTGAGATATGTGTTAGAAATTTAAGATGCACATGTGCAGTCAAAGGGTATAACCTTTTAAAGCAAAATGTATGCAATCAAAATAATAGTTTTGTACATCGGTTCAGATATATATATATATATATATATTATACAGTGTGTTTCCATGTCATGATCACCTGTACAATCCACCTTTGCCGGCTACAGTTTACTGTCCATCTCTATACTTCAGTGCCTGCTGGTAGTTATGTTACTGTGGAGGCTCACAATACATATTTTTGCATTTTGTAACTGCACCAAGCAAAACACAGGAAGGATATAGAAATTTTCTTAGAACAGAAATGAGATATACAAATTGAAGAGGATGTCTTAGCGAGACTGGCAAATTCAAAGCTTTTTTTTTGTTCATCCTGTGTCGGTAGGGAGACAGGTGCCTGCAGGCTGCGGCTGAGGATGTGGCTTTCATTGGACCTGTCAGTTTTCAGAAGACGGGCAGCTGCCTGAGCTATGCAAAACTAGCTTAGCTATCCTTGGCTGTACATTGTGTGTAGTCATGAATTGCTTTATTGGTGAATATCAGCTGATTTTACAATTAGATTATCACATGCTAAGGCTTTTGTTAAAGCACACCTTTATTATGATAGTAAACCTAATTCTGTGGAGATGAGAGCTGCTATGCTTTGTTTTTTTTTTTTGTTTTTTTTTTTAATAATGAAGTGTATTTTGGATACAGTAAATCTGTACTAGGGAAAACCATGCAGAAGAATTAAATGTAGCACACAAAGGTACATATACGTCTTTCTGTTGTGTTCCAAGTACTCCAAAATCTAGGGAATTTTGTAAGGGAAATAGCAAAATCTCATGAAGTCTATACTTGTCTTGCCTCCTTTCCACCTAATGCACCAGTGTGAACCCCAATAACAGACTCCCAGTGACAGAACGCTGGTGCAGACCCCTGTGACAGAACGCTGGTGCAGACCCCTGTGACAGAACGCTGGTGCAGACCCCTGTGACAGAACGCTGGTGCAGACCCCTGTGACAGCCCCCAGTCGGACCCCAACACCAGACTCCCAGTGACAGAACCTTGGTACAGACCCCTGTGACAACCCCCACGTCAGACCCCAATACCAGACTCCAAGTGCAAACCTCAGTTACCGAAGGCAAGTGTTAGCCTGCAGTAGTCGCTAGAAAACTCCTACCAATTTTTGAAGTCTCTGAAGTCCATGCTGCTGCTTTCTCTTTCTGTTCTCCCTGAGAAACTCTCTGAGTTTGTTGGGCAGAAGATCACTGCACCCACAAACTCTACATAGACCAGCAGCAGAGCACTGGGGCCATGTTCTTACACGTTGCTGTCAGGTATTGCCTGCATGCATCTCTGATTACATTATAAACCCCAAACACCACAGTGAAATCTGGTACAAATGGGGAAGGTATGGGATTACATAATTTGTGTGACCTGACAAATTCTCTTAGAAGACTTGCACATTCTTTGTCATCCAGCACCCTTCCCAAATCTTATTTCTACCTGGACTTGCTCCTCAAAGATCTTTGCTGTACTTCTGACTGTGAGATTCAAAGCTGTGTCTTCTTCGGACATTTCTTCTTACAGACAAAATTATAATTTTGTTTCAGTTAAACTGTCCTCAAATTGCACATTGCTCAAAGAACCCTTAGTAACCGCTGGAGAAAACTTGTTTGAAAAACACTGCTGTAGTGCCCAATCTACAAAGTTTTAAATTAGGGCAAGCTTGTAAAAATGTAAAGTCATAAAAAAATTACTGTACTGCAAACAATGTAATATTAAAGCAAAACTATACTAAAAAACAAAAAACACTACTTACCTTTACTTCTGCAGAGCTCCTGATCCTTCCATCCAAGGCCTGGAGTTGGTCCTGTGTGTTCCCGTAATCCCCCTTCTCCCCGGTGCGAAGGAAGTGTCGGACGTGAGAACGGGTGACATAGCTTGCTGTAACTGCGCAGGCATGAGATTGCCCTTTCTACATAAGCTGAAACCCAGGAGGCTCTGCGCTGTGGCGGTAAAGACAGAGGGGCTTCATCTTTTTTTAAAAAAAAAAATAATTCTAAAAGAGAAAAAAAGATGGTTTATTTTTCTTTATGTAAAAGGATTATCTAGCTTTGCATACCAAGTAAAAATTTTGGTTGCAAGGTCTGCTTTAACAATATTCACTGAATAAAAATATGCCATACATTCCTTATATGACACAGAGAAGAGTTTTTGTGCATGTAGCAGTTCACGAACATGTTCATAATGTGTTTTAGTGTTTGACTGAAATGTTCCCATGAAATCATTTAAAGCCTTTGATTGATTATCATCTGCTGCATTGAGGGCCTGTAAAGTTCTGTAAGAATTTGAAATAAGAGGTTGGGCTGCCACTGCTATTGCTAAGTCATTTATAATTTCAGTTGGGTGCAAGCACAGAGATCACTTCTACAGGTGTCAGTATGAGGCCTTCCCCAACCACCCAATGGTGCATGCAGTTTTTGCCTAATCCGCTAGGATAGGCAAAAACTGCATTAAAATTGCTAAACACCATCTCTTTATTCTACTTTCAGAAAATAATATGTTGGTACTTTTCAAGCCTAAAATGCATTTTTACCTGTGTGCAAAACTGAATGACAATAAAAATTCTCCAGACTAGTTAAAGATTTAAAACAAACCTGAAAAACGGCAATTCCAAGACTTTGGCTTTATTTTTTTTATGACTGGTGATTGCTGTATATTCATTATGAGGAAGATGCAAACATTTGTTTTTTTTTTTTTACTACTGAATATTTTTACAATAAAAAGAACATCGGTCTTCTTTTTGATAAAATAAATGCCATTGTTTGGAAGGTTATTTATCAGTTCTCCTTATTCAAATGTGCTGCTAGCGTAAATATCACTTCCTTTTACATGCTGGCTGAGCAGACTTGCAGAACGT
Organism: Pyxicephalus adspersus; assembly: GCF_032062135.1. Taxonomy (NCBI): domain Eukaryota; kingdom Metazoa; phylum Chordata; class Amphibia; order Anura; family Pyxicephalidae; genus Pyxicephalus; species Pyxicephalus adspersus. The sequence goes on along the minus strand of NC_092861.1, from coordinate 12,106,827 downwards.
CTTGTGCATTGCGTAGTACTGTCTGTGCTTGGGACAGCAGATAAGTCTTGTAAGAGATTCTCCTTTGTAACCTATTTACATGTGACCGAGTGTAATTGTTGGTGTTTTCCCAGTCTGAGGTTCAGACACAACATCTTTCTTGATGTGACTTGTGTTGAGCGCGTCGTGGGAAACAGAAATAGAGGAAGAGAGTCAAATGTTGAGCTCAGAGCTGTCTTGTCACTTGTTTTATTTTTTTTGTTATCCATAGCTGCAAACAGTCAGGTTTAGTGACCGCACTTGTCTATCTCCTAACAGGACAAATGATTCTGGGTACCAATGCCGAATGGATATGACAGTTGTGTAATACTAAAAGCGGTAGACAACATTTTATTATTACGGGCAGCATGGTGGCTCAGTGGTTAGCACTCACCTTGGGCTGTAAAAGAGACAAATGACTATGGTATGGACATTTATTATTATTATTACACAGTATTTATATAGCCCCGTCATATTATGCAGCGCTGTACATAGTCATGTCATGAACTGTCCCTCAAAGGAGCTCACAATCTAATGTCCCTACCATAGTCAAATGTCATTAATGTAGTGTAAGGTCAATTTAGGGGGAAGCCAATTAACCTAATTGCATGTTTTTGGGATGTGGGAGGAAACCGGAATACCCGGAGGAAACCCACGCAGATATGGTGGGAACCTGCAAACTCCATGCAGATAGTGCCCTGGCTGGGATTTGAACCTGGGAACTAGCGCTTCAAAGGCCAGAGTGCTAACCCCTGAGCCACCATTCTGCCCATAGATTGACATTAGATTGTGAGCCCCTTTGAGCAACAGTTTGTATAAATACTTTGTAATATTAATAATTATTTGAAGCAATATATTTATGCAACATGAGAGGTAGTTTTAGTATTTGTAGCAATTTTTTGTTAGCCCATACATTTTAGGTTCACCACATGTACCGTGTAAGCTCCCTGCCATTAGTCATTTGGAAAGACAGCCTTCCATGGCAGCATATAGATGGTAGATCAGAGGGGGGCTGATCAGCAGATAAATACTCCCAGCAGTCAGCCTTCTCCTTTGTACAATATACCTGCTGCTGATCTCCATGCTTTATAATCTTTTTAAGTGATTCTGCAAGGAAAATAATATCCTGTCTTCAGCTCTGGCTTGACATATGACTCCTGAGCTGAACTCCCCATAAAATATATGAGGATAATTACTCTGCATCCTGTTTCAGCATCCATCATGAGTAGAGGGTTCTGCTACTGGAATAGCTTACATAAGAACCACCGGTGATCACTTCATAGTATACAGCAGGGAACAGTCTGCTTTGACTGTGCAGGAATAAATGTTCGTGTGATGTTTTACCTACCAGTTGTGTATCCACTCATATATTTCAATACATCTGCCATTATTTACACCGGTAGTTAGACCCAACAATGTTCAGTGTTACTTCTTTCTTTCCAGACGGCTCATAGGGCAAAGAATAAATGTCACTCATTTTGACAATGTCCGCAAACTTAGATATAAACACCCTAATTATGTTATTAAAGATTAAAGAAACACAACATTTAGGGAAAATGACGTTCCTTATGGTTGAACTACTATAGAAAGCAAAGGGGTAATGTGGCATTAAATCTTACATATTCATTAGATATCTTGAATAAAAGTCATAAATGACAATAATAACAACATGTACAAATTTTCAAATAACGTTGGTAGCTTAATAAATCATTTTAGAGAAACAAAATCCCCATAGGGGGATAAAAAATCCTTTCTTCGCTTGGTATATTCTCTGAAGAAGCGGGTCTCCCGCGAAATGAGTCTGAAACCAATGTTATTTGAAAATTTGTACATTGTTGGTATTATTGTCATGTATGATTTTTATTTAAGATATCTTATAAATATGTAAGATTTTAATGCCACAAACCTCCTTGCTTCTTATAGTAGTTCAGCCATAAGGAACTTCATTTTCCCTAAATGTCTATAAACTTGTTTCTCTCTAGCGCAGAGTGCCGGAAATATGTTATTATTTTATAATACCATCCTAACATATTGATATATTGCACGCTGAAGCATATCAATAAGGCATTTTAGGTCTAAAAGTTCATATGCAGTTACACCCTGCCTTCAGGTATTCCTGATATTTTTGGTCCTTTCCTGTTTAGCACATAAAATAATAAAGAATCCTTCTCATTTTTTTAATGACAATATCATCTGATTCTAGTACATCATCAAAATACTTTAGCAAAACCCTAAAAAGCACCTCCTGCAGCGGCCTTCTAGTCGTTCCTGATTTTTCGTCCTAGTTATTCTTACAAAGCTCTGGTGTATCTATGGGCTCTATTTATTAAATAGGGAATCTGACAACATTCCCCTGGTGGGAAATAGTTACTGCCATTTAAACACATAGACCTGACAAAAGGCAATATTCAAGGGAAACCTATCACAGTAATAGACCAATACATGTGTGTTTTCAAGCTTTGGAACTTCCCAGGAGTAGTGTAGTTTAAAATTTGGTTGTGTTGGGAAAGTTTAGAAGGACTTCCAGTGGCTCTGTACCTCATACATTTTTTTTTATTCTATACGACAGAGCCTCTTTTATCTATCCCTTCACATGCACACATCACTAGCTTAATTATTTTTGAAGAAGGGTGGCCACAGATGTGTTTTTTTGATTACATTCATTGCTGAAAGAAAATAATTTGTCCTAGACTCGCTGTGTGTCTAAGTGAGTTATCTCAGGAAAAAGCAAACTGCGAAATGGTGACAAAAATAATTTATGTCCTGCAAAAAACAAACAAAATATATTTTGGCCTTCTGGGCAACAAAAAGTAAAACTGTCACACAGGGCTCAGTCTAAACTAGTCTTCTTTTATTTGGCACAATCTAGTCATTACGAGTAACATTTAGTTTGTGCAGGTTGTGTTCCATCACAGAATAGTGAATGAAGCTCTTTTTGAGGCATCTTCCTCCTTATGTAGCACATGATCAGTCACAAAAAAAAAGCATGTGTCATTGCCAGTTTCAAAAGTCCATATGCAGGATAATCCTTTTCAGTGAATAATGAAGTATTTATTATTTTTTCCTACACAAGAAAACATTCTGTGTTATTTTGTTTTATTTATTTTTGCACCATGACAACCATGTAGATTCTCGCTGTAGCTTTGCAGTTCAGTCTGACATAGGATTTGGTGTGAAGCAAACAAGTTTATCATGCCCACTAAGACTAATAGCATAGGGGCATTTGGAGATCCATACTTTGGAAACTACATTTTTAACATGACCCTATGAACATACCATTCATGGTTACTTGTCGGTAACCATCCCCTCTATTGGGTGGTCATGGGCTAACCTGCTGCAGATTGTGTAGGTGTGCGCTATGGACAATAACTGGTAGAGAATGAAAGGTGACCTCACTGCCTACTACTGGTCTAAGACTAAGTACACACATGTGTACTTAGGGCTGATATCGGACAAGAATCTGGCATGTGTACAGCACTCGTCATTTGTTGTTTATGCATACGTCTTGTGGGATCCACGAACAATCGTAATGGAAATGAAGGGGAGAGAACGCAGCATGGTGTCACTACTTCATTCCCCTCTCCATAGAGCAGAACTACTCTATATGTACAATGCTCATTCATGCATCTTTCAGTCTTTTGTCATTGGAAAGATTCAAGAAACATCCTTTCCAATGACAATTGTTGGACATGTGTACGCAGCCCTAGCGGAAAATGTAGAAAGATGCTGTTCTATGTACCTAGCCTTGCATTTACATGTGGGTTCTTAAGCCTTGCTAGTTGACGAAGAATGGCTTCTTACCGAACATTCTATGAATGAAAGTCCTCTGTTACGTTTAGGGGAACTTGCAGCCCCTGGCTGTGGAATATGCCAATTTAATGGCACAGCAAATGTGTGATACAGATTCTATATATTTCCAAATATCTGTTGAATAGTACCACCAAGCAACACTGAGGCTACCACCAGTTGAGCAAATTACCACCTCCTTTTGCTTATTCTAATTTTTGTGATTGACTTGGGGGTGCATTAATGGAAGCTCCTAATTCCCAGTGGTGGCATCCATTTACTTGATTGTCGAAGGTGTCTATTAAAAAGGTTCAAATTTTTTCTCTTTATGATTTGGGTGTCAGCATTTAGATAAATATTCTTCATTTGTGTTATTACCTTTGTATTAGGTTTTAGAGGTAAAAAAAAATATGGGGAACTGAAAAAGTGTAAGTGTTTATTGAACGACATCCACTTACCTCTTCATATAACTACAGTCTTTATTTCAATAAGGCAAGACGGTCTGTGAATTCTAGAGTTCTCTTATGTTGGGTTTTTATGGCTTTTGTTATAATTAGATGTCTTTGGGGTGAAGATATCCTCTGCAGTTTACACAGTACTTGTGTACTTTACTTCTTGAATGTGATTGAGTTGAAAATTCTTCTTCTATATTCTCTAGTATATAAGTTTGTGAACACATCCTTAGTTTATATATTATTACTTCCTGTGATGGTCTTCTTGAGATATCACCACCACTGCCTTTTTAGGATATAATCGCTGGAAGTAGATATGCCAAACGAGGTCATTATTGGGTGCCTAACATTCAAGCAGCTTTTGTAATAGTCATTGTATATGTAAACCGTGTCAGATAATGTTTTAAAGTCCCACATTGAAAAATCTACGATCAGGCAAGTGGTTATTTCAGAATTGGGCAGGTGATGTCCTTCTGCAGAAAGTTGTTACCTGTCAGGTCGCTGGCCAGCTGTTAAATTTTGCACATGCTCAACGTTGGTTGCCAGGAGAACCCAGAAATCACCGCTTCCTCTGCGCATGCCGGGAATGAGTGAACTCCTATGCACCTGCACTGGAGTTAGGACATCCCCGCATGGCTGATCAGGATGGCCAAAGATCCTGTCAAAGAAAAAGGAAGATGGCAAAACCATGTCAGGGAATTGGAGAGGTGATTATTGCAGGTTTAGTTCTGTTTTAAAATGGTAATGTAATTTAATGAGTACTTTTTTAAATATTTTGTAATCTGCAGCTTTCGTTCTATCTTCTGTTTGGTGTTCTCATGATCAAAGCATACCTCTTTGATCTCTTTGATCCAAAGCATACCACATTATCTGTAAAACATGGAGGAGGCAGTGTCATGGCTTGGGCGTGCATGGCTGCCATGGCACTGGGACACTAGTGTTTATCCATGATGTGACACAGAACAGAAGCAGCCGAATGAGATCTGAGGTGTTCAGTGACATACTGTCTGCTCAAATCCAGCTAAATGCAGTCACATTGATTGGGAGGCGTTTCATAATACAGATTGACAATGACCCAAAACATACAGCGAAAGCAACCCAGGAGTTTTTTAAAGCAAAGAAGTGGAATATTCTTGAGTGGTCAAGTCAGTCACCTGATCTGAACCCAATTGAGCATGCATTTCACTTGTTGAAGACTAAACTTCGGACAGAAAGGCCCACAAACATACAGCAACTGAAAGCTGTTGCAGTAAAAGGCCTGGCAGAGCATTAAAAAGGAGGAAACCCAGCATCTGGTGATGTCCATGGGTTCAAGACTACAGGCTGTCATTGCCAGCAAAGGGTTTTCAACCAAGTATTAACAATTAACATTTTATTTTCAGCTTTTTAATTTGTCCAATTACTTTTGAACCCCAGAAATGAAGTGATTGTGTAAAAAAAAGGCTTTAGTTCCTCACATTTGTATGCAATCCTTTTGTTCAACCCACTGAATTAAAGCTGAAAGTCTGCAGTTCAACTGTATCTGAGTTGTTGCATTTAAAATGATTGTGTTAATGTACAGAACCAAAGTTAGAAAAAAGTTGTCTCTGTCCAAATATTTATGGACCTAACTGCACATTGCATGCACAATCAGCACCAAACCAGATTGACAAACCCAAGAACATTGAAAGTCTCCTTAATAAGTAGTTCCTTTCCCCAGTTTTTCCTTATTAGTTTTTGCTATTGATTTCATTATACTCATGTTGTTGTAGAGCTAATAGTAAAATCAGCAGCTGGAGAGCATATCTTGGTACAAAGTCACTAACCAGAATGTAATTACTGTAAACGGATGTGGTACAAAAAGAAATCTTTGCTTTTGTTTTTGCTAGTTAGTAATATATATGCAGAGCTTTGAAACATTAAACTTTTTTTTTTTTTAACTCATTTCTTACTTACGTACTTCTGTATTTCCCTGTAAATTGCAGCAGAGCGTCTTTATTTTATTTTTAAAGAAGACACAGATTAAAGGAGAACTGTTATGGGAAGTTTATTTACACAGGTCATGATTGCATAGTGGTTTGCTAAAAACAAGGCCTTGCTAACGACGTTACCTGAAGTGACTTCCTATCTCTTGGGTTTCACAATGTTCTCTGAAAATTGTTTCCAGAACACTCTGACCCTGTAATAGTGCTTCAAAACAACTCTGCCACCTAGCTGGCCCCTGGTATTTGCTAGTAAAGTCTGCACTAGATATTCAGTCTAGACTTCCTATCCTTTACTGAAGCTAGTAAACAGGGCCTGGTTGCAAGACCTTGTAATTTCCTAAACATGAGTGTTAAAAAGAGCGCAGGTGTAGTTTCTTTCACCCGCTAAGTTATCCCCATGTGTTGGGGAAAGGACGGCTGAGCTGGACAGCTCATTTTGCACAAGAGTGGATGCTTTCTCTGCTCTGCACTTGTCCGCTTATATTAAACTATGTGTTACTATGGGCACAATACCAAATTACATACCGCTATATTCTGAAGTCTGTCACTAGTATTAGCACATCACTATAAGTTTTTTATAAGTCCCCTGTAACATAGTTTTATTACCTGTTAATCCTGCTATTAGATCTGTTTTTTCCACTTCTTGTATGATAGTACTGTCAGTTCTGCAATGAAATCACACAGCAGCATTGTCACCATGTAAACAGTATAACCTTACACATGTAGATTCATGTAGACTTTAAAGTGTACTTGAACTTTAAATGTCTTATTATCTCTAAAGGATATTTGTATGCTCTCCTCTCAAGCATGATTAGCTACTTATTTTTTCTTTGTTCCTTTAAAGTTGAGCTAAAGTTCCACTTTTAAGAATTCACCATCAGCAGGTAATTATTGAAGGAAGGGATAGGCGATGAGCCTTCTTCAATAATCCCTCCTACCTGCATATTTTCTCCGGGTTTCTAAGCTGCCCATGTGCGGTGCCGCCTTTGGTTGCCAGAATACCTGGCTTCCCCTGCAAACTTTAGGAATAAATGCAGGGCTGTGCGAGAGATGGCGGCCTGCAAGGACATGGAGATAGGTGAGTAATGGAGTTAAGTTCTGCTTTAAATGTCCACCTTGGTTAAGGGTAAGCACTTGCTACTAGGGTTTCATAAATGATTGATGGTAGGCCTAACTAGGGTTGGCCAGCCAACTTTAACTATTATGTGGTCATGTAGTCTCCCTGCTCAAAGTTTATTGCAATGACCAAGCAACCAAGGTGATTGTTTGTTTTTCCTTCCCTTCAGTTCATTTAGTGGTTTTACACTTGCTTTTGTATATTTGTTTACACTTTCTTCTAATAAAGGTACCAAAAATGTCCTTTAGTTTGCATGGTGTAGGCAGGGTTGCTGCTGTATGAATATCTCATAAAACATGTTACGCCATAAAAACTGTTATTTTGCTTGCTTATTAAAAAAAAAATTGAAGTCAAGCAGGCTTATTGCATAAATATAAAAGCCCTCTCAATAAACACTTTAATTTCTCAACATACAATGAATAATAAGACAATAATTATTATTTTACATATTTTTCTGCAGGTCAGCTCTTTGCTGATGTATTACACTGAATTGGAATGCTAGGAAATGTAGCTTTTTCATTCATCCAGGTCATGGTATGCCCAATAGTAATTGGTCACATTTAACAGGGCGTTTCTGTAATGTCAAAGCTCTGATGAAGATACTTGAATTAGTAGCAAAACATATTCAATATTAACATTCATTTTGCAAAAACAATTCTTTGTAAAATTGTAAGGGTTTATATTAGCTTTAACTATTCAGCTCAGTGTCCAGACTGAACTATATTGGCTGGGTCTGTCTGAACATCTCTTCTGAAGCTCTTCATGGATTACACATCAGGAAGATAATACAAAATGAACTTTAATGTTTTACCTGATTTCTGTGGGGATGATTTGATTAGCTATGTCTTATGCAGAAAACATAAATCTACTTTAAACAAAATCACAAATTTCCTGTGGTCACTCATTTTGGTCTGGAAGATGATCAATAAAAGAGGGAACCTCCATGGACCTTCAGCACTTGTCCTACCTTTGTGCCTTTTCTTTTACCCATTTGATTGACTAAGAAGGCTTTAGCAGTGGAATTCCGGGCATAATAAATCTTTTTGGGTCCCAGTAGCAGACAATGGAACTTCAGTATTAAATTTAATAGCATTTACCTGTTTTCTAGTACAACATAGGTTGTATGAGGAAGCTTTCTTTACCAACAAATACAACTTTAATTCAAATCAAGATTATAGTAGATTGGCAGCCTGTGTTTAATTAGTTAAATTGAAAAATTACTTCTGAGAGATATTAAAAGCGCATACTGTATTTGTAATCATCAAGATGTTTATGAGACGGACCCCCCGCACTGCTCCCGTGCTACCACCAACGTCTCCAAAATCCATTTGTACAGTTAGCGGCACCATCCATATGTATACACAAAGTACTTGTCTTGCCGCTTCTGTCTTTTCATGTTGGCTCGACAGAAATTTCTCCTGCGGCCTGCATTCAATGAGGCACTTTGTTGGGTGGGTGATGAGTCTTATGTGTCTCCTCATCAGAAAAGAAAATGAGTGATCAGTGTCCAGTTTAGATTTTCTTGGAGGATAATTGTCTCGTGTGCTTCCTGATCAAAGCTGCCACCCCCCTTTGTGAACGAGCAAATGGAACTTATTACACAACTGGAGCACATTATTCATCCGGTCGCTGGCAGCCACATTGATGTGTACAAATCATTAATGTTTACAGCTACAGTCTTTATAATATATACTCCACAGCTAAATACATTCTACCAAATGATGATGGTGAATAGAGTTTTTCTCTTCATGCATTCATGGTGCCTATTACTCCCACCTGACCATGCCAGACAGGGCTGATCCTGGATCCCTCTATCAGGCATCTATCGATTTTTTTCAGATTTTCATCAAGTTTGCATTACCTTAAAATGAGCAATCTTCAGGAGATTGCTATTTGTGTATTGCAGGCAGCTTCTGGTGTCTTAAATCGACTTTTGTCTATGCAGTGTAAAGCAAATGTTTCATTTAAAGAAACCCTGTCATCATACCCTACCGTGTCACCAAAGTATATGATGCCAATCTGTATTAGTTATACTTACAGTGTTGCTCTCTACTACAGCAGTATTTGCTGCCTAAGCAGTGGTAAGTGCCCCACAATTCTGGCAGACAGTAAAATGTTGGAATCTCAAACTTTGGAGTTGTCTTGCAGCATGCCCCCTCCAACCCTTAACATTTACCCTTTAAATAAACATTTAAAGTTGACCTAAACCCAAGAACAGTTCTAAAATATATAGCAGCCTATCAGTTATTAGATGTTGTGGGTGTCTTAGTTTTCTTTTTCAGGCATTTTCCCTTTTTATTTCTACCTGGTGATCTTACCAGTGAAACACTTCTTGTCCTGTGGTCACTCACTATACTGTATGGAAGAGCATAACAGAAAGTGTTAGGGCTAAAGAGTACCTTTTCCCTTTTCTCCCTTCCATAATGTTCTGTAGTCCACATAAATAATTAATAAGAATACCACTCTGGTAACAGTACTAACTAGATAAACTTTATTCTGCAGAAAAAAACAAAATGCTTTTTGTGGTATATTTAACATTCCAAAAGGAATAAATAAGGTTAGTTTGGCCCCTTTCAGAGTTAGCCACTCTCATCCACTCCTAATAAATACTGTGTGGTTTAACCCTGCAGTTGTTAACCGCAGTTCAACCTCAACAGCACTCAACTTCTTTGTTATGCGGTTAGGTGCGGTTGAGGTTGCTTTTTGCTCCAGTTCAGTGTTTTAAGGAAGTCACTGAAAACAGACAAATTCTAGGCCATCCCAGTCATCCAGCATCAACTATAACCATTCTCCAACCGCTATGAGCTGCAACTGAAAGCAGTTGCATTCACGCTAATAGAAGCAGCTATACATTCAAGGGTGTCCAGAAGCAAAATATTGCGTTGAGCAACCGCGGCTGCAATTCAGAACAACCACTCCTCAGCTTTAGCTGCCTGCACAGATTGATTCACAATCATTCCTATTCATTTGAATGGGAGCAGTTGGGAGAGCAACTGAGCCTGTGGCAGACTATGATAGTCAACCGCAGCTCTGACATTAGCCAGGGTTAACAAACCCTTAAAAAATATTCTCGTAACAAAAATCATCAAGTTCTAATTCTGTGTCCGGTTCTGCTAGAAAACACCCTAATGCTATGATAATACTACATTTCCTTTTAATGTGCGGTAGCCAGAATCCCCAAAACATTCTAAATAGATTCAAACTTTCAGGAAAAAAGGAATAGCTTTGTAGTAAACATCAGATCTCTTGATGGTGGTTTAGAACAGTATTGGAGGGCGATATCATTTGTTGTCTGTAGTGTTACATTATGTAAAATAAATAAAAATGTTTTAAAATTTACCATTAGGATGTGCTAAAAATTCTTGGTTACTGCAAAGAATAAATGGCCATTCTTGTTTTTTTTTTTGGGGGGGGGGGTAATAAAGCAAAATTAGATACCCCATTTTATTTCTTCTGCATACAACTGGTTCCCCAAAGCCTCCAGCAAAAGCCGGTCAGAGCTGCAATCACAGGCACTGATATCATTCTCTACAAGCAGGAGCAGCAGTCCTACATTGTAAATGAAGCCATGAGCCCACCTATATCCCAAAAATCGAATGGAAGATGAAACATGTAGGCTTCTGGGGGTGCAAGGGATAAGGTAATAAAAGTTGCTCTGTAGGTCCCTTCCACATAAATAAGAATTTAAGCCTCACATCAGGGGAAATCTTTTATTGTAGCAGATTCTGAAGTTCAGCTTTAAATAACAGTTTTATTAAATCATTCACAACTCATAGCCAAACTTTACAGTTTTCAAATATCTTTCAACTTCAAGCTTTGTAATTCAGAAAATATAACCAAGTTTAGGCGATATTAGTTTAGATCAAATTCATTTTGTTTTACTTTTCACAAGCTACAATCTTAATATATGTTGGTGGCCTTTTGTTTTCTATCTCCTGCTCTGATGGTGTTTAGGAGAGAAGTGACAAAGGCGACTGATATGTTTCGTTCAGATGTCACATGGAACTAACGCCACACTGAGGATTTCCTGAATAGTGTCTGCAGCTACAAACATCTCAGCAACTTCCGGTCCTATTTTATCTCATCGAATACTGCACACAGACAGGACTTTCTTATCACAGCTGTAGTACTTTGTTTTAATAGGGTCAAGCAAGAGCAGCCACTTTGTAATGGCTATGATTGTTTTCTCTGGCGATTTTCAGCTGAATAATATTTATTTCTGCACAATTACAAGTCACTGGTCTGACACAAACTTAAGCAGCTGCACTGAGCAACTGGCGAACCTACTGAACTGGCAGCTCTATATAGAATTCCAAACACTGTCAAATGTCATATCACTCTGTGGCCTTGCCATAAAATTTTCTGTGATCTTCTAAAATGCCAAGTTATTGTTTCCTGTCCACATCATTAAAGTCTGACTACGTTCAAAACAATGGGCCTGATTTATTAAAGCTCTCCAAGACTGGAGAGGATAGACTATCATGGATGAATCAGGGGGATTCAGCAAAATTTATAAAAATCATTTTCTATTACTTGGCAAATGCTTTATATCCTAGACCAGATACATTACAGGTTTGCTGGATCATCCAGGCTCACCCATGATATTCAGTCTTGGATAGCTTTATTAAATTAGGCCCAATGTGTTTGTTTTGGAAAGAGTAGAACATCTTCCAAACATTTACTACTGCCTGTGTCCCTATTGGAAAAAATCTTTCTCACTTCCTGTTCTTTTCATCAGTTAAGCTCTTTAACATTTAATTCTGCTGATCACCATTCTCTTTATATTTTGTCCTTGTATCATACTCTTAAAACGTGAGGAGAAATCTCTCACCAATGGGGTCACATATGAGCTCTCTGTCTGTTTATTAAGTTGTGAAGCTTCTTTTAGGAACTTCCGGACTCCATAATAAATAAATAATAATAAATAAATGTAATTTTTTTATTATTGGCTTATGTCTCCCATATATACAGCGTGAACAGTCCCTTCGGTCATGGTGTCAGTGTTTCCTGCCTATGTCCGACTGGCATAATTAAAATCAGATGGATGAATATTGAAGAACTCCCATAAGCACTGTTTTGCTTCCTATCTGCCTGCATAATATAGCCTCAATGTGGTTTGTAAAATGGAACCAAATTCTCTGTGGAGAAATAAGTCACAGTTAATGCAATGCTCCGCGGGTTGGGTTTGCACTGTGCAGTCGCTTAGTCGTGTCACCGTCCACAACCAGGCTGATAATTACCTCCCACCATCATCTGAGCATGGTCAGGAGAGTGGTGCAACAGTTCACACAAAAGCCAAAAGGGGATGCTTGATGGCTGTTTTTAATACCTGACAACCCTCTCTCTCTCTTTAGATCCATAAGGGTAATTGATGGGCGATTTAAATGCAATTTAACCATAGGATTGTAGTGTGGTGCCAAAACAATCCCTAATAAAGATGCAGCACCTCCAACCAAGGACCATGCAAACAATACCAGCTCACTTCTACACAACTTCCAGAGATATTGAAAAGTCAGATTGTGCCGCCACACTTGCCAGTTGGAGGCTTCATAATGTGTAGTATATAATTGGATTAAAAAAAAACCTCTATGTCATGGCCTAGCATAAGGGTGCAAGGATTCTCCTCATTCTTAAAGCTCAAGGAAATGTGTAGATAGCAAGTAACTCAAACTTCCAAACTCATTCAAAATCGAAAGTTTTGGTTGGAGTTACTAAAAACATTATTTTAGGAGATCAGCTATTACTATTGGATTCTTTACATTTTTCTGTAAACTTGAAGAAAAAACAATGTATTGGGATAATACTATTACAATAAAATGCCCCCTCCTCAATAATAGACAAGTATTCATTTCAGCAGGTAAAAAGATTAGGCTTATTGCACCTAATAAAATGTGTTAATTTCTCTCCCAGATCTAGAGATCAAATGTCGGCCTGGCCGGCAGATACAACACAAGAAATAAAACCCACAAATCTGTCCTTATTAGTCCCCCTAATGACTCTGGTCTGTGGCTTGTACTGGGAAGAGTCATTTTAACAAATGTTACTTGGCTTCTCCCAGGAGGTGTCTGCTGAAGATGCAGCGTGTAAGTGGAACCACAATGCCATTACAATTCTGTGTCTGTCTGGGTGCAAAATCGTAAACCGCAGTAAAGCATTCCAGGCAGTTGGTCTAAGGGATATTATGAAAGTAAAAGCAAACAGATGGCCTGGTAAAATAATAAAAAAAAAAAAGTTTTTGTCAGTTTTTTTTTTTTGTTTGTTTCCTGTTTCTAAGTGAATTATGCTTTGTTCATTGATTTATGACACCCCTGGACTGCAAGTGAACTGTCTTTAGTTGTAGATTCGCTTTGTGCAATTCAGTTTAATGATTTATGTGTAATGCTGCATATTATTATTATTATTAATAATAATAATAATAATAATAATAATAATAATAATAAACAGGATTTATATAGCGACAAGGTATTAAGCAGCACTGTACATTAAATAGAGACATGACTTGCTTTGCATGCAATTCAAAGAGAATTCTATAGGAAATCCAACATAATGCAAAGCAAGTCAAAGCTTCCTCTGACCTGCCATGTGTGCCGCTCAATTAGGAAAGAAGATCAGGCAGGTAATAATGCTTCATGCAGAAGAGACATCGCCTATCCTTTTCTGCAAAAAAGCCCTGTCGGTCAGAAACGTTTAAAGTGGAACTGTAGGCATACATGAAATACATACAGTATATTATAACGTTATCTATTCATGCAGGCTAAGACCATGTTAGATCCAAGTACTAAACACTACTTACAGTTTAAAAATAGATTTCATAATTTATTCACAAATACAGTGCTGCTTAAATTGTTCCATATATACATTTTCTTGATTTATGATGCCAATTTACTTTTTACATTACTAGGCATGTCTGTAGAAATGCAGAACCCTGGCAGCAGGTCAAATACATCTGTCAGTGAATTCTAAATAATCTCAGAAGCCTTTTACACTAATGTCATGGACACAAGCTCCAAAGCTGCCTGCACAGACCCAGCTTATCATGACTGATAACGTTTTTACCAATTTTTTCATCCATCTGATTAGTTGAACTGTAAATTTGTGGAAAATTCATAAAAAAAAACAAAAAAAAACAACATTGCATATTGCGTATTCATAACTAATTCAATTCAAATTCAACCCGCCCCCCATTTGTTCCCTATAGGCAGCCGCAGGTGAAACATTTCATATAGTGACTGAACAGCAGGCAGGATTCGCGGGTGAGAGGAAGTGGTAACTCCACCGCAACCTCACTGCCCGCCTGAATTTAGCCTTAGTGTGCAAACATTTCCCCATACAAACTAGAATGTGCCCACAAACTTTCACATTCTGAAATGCTAGAAAGCGCACAAAGTAAATTGACAACAATGAGCAAAGTGCTGCTGAAGGGTGATAAATAGTTTTTAATGCAGCTAGACTGGACATTTCTCAAACAGGGGTTGCCGACCAAATTATTAAAATGTTATGACATTGAATAAGTCAGAACACTAAAGACCAAAAATAGTTTTTCAATTTTGCATACAAAAGTCATGACATTTGTTTGTAATTGTTTTGTTTAGCTTGGACCACAAAAATATTCAAAAACAAAATAGCAAGTTACACTTCTTTAAGACAACAGTATTGCTAATCTTGTTTTAGAAAGTAAAAATTTACAGGGCAGAACTTCTTAAATCCTTCCGAATCTTTTGGCCAGTCATGTGACTTACACGTGTATTTCTCTCGCCTTATATCTGGTGCTGAGTGGTCCTCAGAGAGTGTGGCCAATGTCCATACCGTATTCTGTATTATTATATTTTAATTGCATTGCACAGTTGTACAAATGCTGATCATTTGATAAAAATGTAAAAACTAGAAGTGGGCTTTAAACGATGGTATTAGCACCTAAAACCAATTGATAAATTATTTGCAAAATGCATGTATGCGCTTGTGCTGTGCAGTTAAAATACACCCAAGACAAAAAAACTGCTTGACATCTTCAGCGTCCTAAAATTTTAGACCATCAGGATTAAATTAAAAAAGTAAAATGCAAAAGCATCTCAGAATTAGCCGTGCAAACAAACATCAAAGAAACCTCATCATTTTCTATAAACAACTGCAGTAGCTGTATATGTAAAACTGGGCAACATCCACATCTACTAACTTTTTTTAATAACAAATACTTACTAAACAATTATGTTTGCATTTCTTTTATTTCTGGCTATAATACAATGAGTGGACAAAGTGCAAAATGAGATGGTCTGTTCATTCTGCTTGGTCAATTCTTGAATATAAATGACAGCATAGGAAGGAAGTTGAGATAGAAATCGTTGAGAAAAGCTGTTGGTGCTGTAGGTTCTGTGGTTTTCTATAAACCAGCAGATTGTTCCCCAGAACCCTAAAATTTGTAAGAATCCATAATATGGGTTAGCAAGTTTTCACAGTGCAGCTTCTAGCTTTAATTGGCATGCAAGTTACTGTGACAAGCTACAACACTTGAGCAAGTTACAGTTGCTATACATCAAAAAACAATATTTATCTGAAACTGCTGGTTAGTGTGAGAAAACCGCTTTTTTTATTTGTGTTTTTTTAACATATATTTTATTAAGAAACTATAAATTCAAAGAAAGCAAAAGACACCACAAAAAAAAAGCTTTACTTTGTTTTTTTCCACAATCAACAAATTAGAAAAAAAAAAAAACCTTTTCATTTGCTGGGTGTGAGAGGTGTGCTGAGGCAGAGTTTGCACGAACAGTGTTAGGAGAAATGAGTCAGAGCGCACAGCGCGAGGAAGAAGAGGAAGCGCTTGTGGCCGGGGCTAGGTGGTTTCTTCACTTCTTCTACCGAAAACCGCCATGCTGATGTCTAGAAGAGCTGTGTGTGTGTGGGAAGGGTCTGGCAGCTGGAGTGTGGGAAAGATAAGTGTGAGATGGAGATGACATCAAATGTCTTGACAGTCGTTTTCGATAAAGGGTCAATGCCGCACAAGCTGTGAACTTTTTCTCCTCTTTGTTCTGAAAGGAATAGTGCTAATATTTTTTATTTCACTTTCGTTGAAGTGTAATTCCAACTCATTCTCATGAATAAAAATTAGTATAAACACTTCTCTTCAACTATTTGTATAATCACCCCATTCAGTTTATGCAAAAAAAAATAATTTGTGAATCTTTCTTTGGATCCCTAGAGCTGCGTACACACGTTTAGATTTTTGCCATTTGGATCTATCACAGTCTTTTCTAACAACAAAAGACTGAAAGATGTATGAATGGGCCCTGTACATACAGAAGCGTTCTGCTCTATGGAGAGTGGGGGGAACGAGCGAGCTGAAACTCTCTGCGCTCTCTCCCCAGCTCCCTGCATTGTGGTTGTTCGTCTTTCATCGTTCCCGGATCTACCAAGACAAATCATGAATGATGTCATGCGGCCGCTGTACACGTCAGATTCTCGTCCAACACCATCCATGAGATGAGAATCATCTGACGTGTGTACGTAGCCTTGGTTAAGGGCAAACACAAAGAAACCTTTTCAGTTTACTTTTAGATAGAATGAGGAAAGGTTGAAACTTAAGTAAAACCAAGGTATATTATAAAGGGATCTAAATAGGAGGGTACCACATCCCCGTAATTTACAAGTTAAATGTTGTGAATGTAGATGAGGTACTTCGTACTACTATGTATTGAAGAAGACAATATAATATCACAAACCTTAATTACATTCATGATTAAAACCTATATACACAAGCTGCTTCCAGGAATAAAATACATATCTAGTAATATATTCAGTGTATTTGTGATATTTAATTTTTATAATGCTCTTATAAAGTATTGCTCAGTCCTTGACGTGTTTTGAGAAACTTCTTCAAGAGGGTGAGATGATGGCACCACTAATTTTACCAGGTTAAAAACTGTGCTTGCAAAGGTGTTTGGGGCACAAAAAGTGAATTTAGCGAAGTGATGTCCCTCGTGCCTACTGAGGAAGGTTTTTGTGGGAGAAGGAGGAGTGGGATGGGAAATCATGAACCTTTTTTTATACAGGTTGCTTTTTGTCATGCAAAAATGCATTAAACTGCAGCATATAAATGTGAACCAGCCAGATATGAAAAATGTGATTTCTACTTGAACTGTTTTCCTGCAGTAAGGATTATGTGTGAGTAGGCCCTTAAACTGTTCTTCAAAAGACCAAAACTTATAGTGTTCAACCCAGAATTTTTTTTGTTTCAATATTTTTTATTGGTTTTCAAGAAATTTTTGACATACAACAACATGGTACATACAAAAATAATTACAATACAATGACATAACAACCAGGACCGAGCATAGTTTCATTAATATTAATAAAATCGTATTTCAATCAAAATGCGTTAAGGTGTGATTTAAAATCACAATGCCCATATTAGCCATAACAGTAACAATACACATACCCGTCAGGGGAGTGTCAAAGATTAAAAACATAAATCTGAAACATGGATAAGCAGATCCTATGACCATAGTATCAAACGGGACCTTGGAGGACCCCAACAGGTTCAACCCAGAATTTTTTTTTAAGCTGGGTGGGAAGAGATTTAACCACTGAAAAACAGGCCTGGATAAAAGGGGCTGTGGAGAATACTGATATATATAGATCATTTTTGTAAGCGTACCTCCCACACCATGGACCTCATGTCTAACCTATTATTATTAATAAACAATATATAGCGCCAACATATTACGCAGCGCTGTACGAAGGAGGAGGAGGACAAAGGAGGACAATAATTAGTAAATGTGAATGAACTTTTAGGTTGAGGGTGTCAGGATCTTAAAAACAAAATCAAATTAGCATCACAAAAGCACAAAGTTAATAGAAGGCACCTTGATGTTAGGCAAGATTTCGTATCTAAAAGTTTTAAAGGCACCTTGCTCCTCCCAATGAACCCTATTAGTTTAGTATTCTGTAGTAAGTGGAGATCAAGAGATTTTAGAATATTTTTATTTATATATTGTCTAAAACTTTATTGCACAATGTTTGTTTAGCTTTTACAATGTGTTTAATTTCCCTTTTTATATACAAACTTTGTATTTTTGTGTTCATTTTGGCTGATGTCTTGTGCTTTTTTTTTTTTTTAGGTTTTCCCTTGGAGATGCTCGTCGTCCTTTGTACGAGACGGCCGTTCTGGTAGAAGATATTGTGCACACACAGCTCATCAACCTGGTAAAATGAAAACCTTTTTACAGTGTTATACTGTTTATTGTTAGACGTTTCTCACAGCATAAGAGAACAGTAACAACTGTGTTTCTTTCCAATCTATCTTAAATAATAAAACTTTAAATAATAAAATTAAACTTTCCTTTATAGGGTGAATATTGATGCAAAATATCTGTAAGAAGCTCTAGGCTACGTACAAACGTTAGATTTTTGTTGTTGAATGGATCTGTCACGATTCTTTCAAACGACAAAAAGACTGAAAGATGCATGAACGAGCGTTGTACACAGCACAGTTTTGCTCTATGGAGAGGGGAGAAGGGAGAACGAGTGTGCGGCAGCCTGCTGCGGTCTCTCCCCTTCACTTGTATTGCAGTTGTTCGTCTTTCATGGATCCGCCAGGACAGATCCACAGACGACGTCAGACGTCCGCTGTACACGCCAGATTCTCATCCTGTACTAGTCCTGAAGCGATAATCGGACAGGGATCATCTGACCTGTGTACGTAGCCTAGGACAGATGGTGCTTTTTTCCAACTGGTATATTGCAAAGGAAATAATCAACTTGGATCTGATGACTCTCGCATGTTTTTTAAGTGTTTGGCAGAATACGTACTTTTTCAGGAGGAGTTTGAGTGACCGGTAAACAGTGAATACTTATGTATAATGGGCCCTCATAGTAAGCAATTTAAAGGGCTATGTATCAATTGAGTTTTATGTACCAATGGAGAAATTGCCTTCCATCATTATTAAAGAGAATGTGTCCATCAATACATAAAACTATCCAATCTATATATATATATATATATATATATATATATATATATATATATATTATTATTATTATTATTTTCCTAATCTAATTTTTAAATGCTTTAGCTATCTATGTAAGTAATTACTAAGTAGCCAGATCTGGGTCTTCCGATCTTCCGAGCTCCATATCACTTGCATGATTTACTTTGGTTACTATACACTTCATTTTACAATGTATTGATAAACTCTGAATTGCTGCATGCATTGCAAGGTATTTTACATACACATTATTATGCATTTAATTTCGGTCCATGCTCATAGTCCGGAGCAGGTGATTGCACATTGCAGGGCAGATAATATATCGCTGTTGGGGGTGGCTGGAACTTACTGTTTTTCTATGAAGACATGCAGAGCATCCTGTAGACTGGTGTTTATGTACTATGCAGATTGGATAAATAAAATATCAGACGTTTTCTTAACCTATAACCTGCTAAGCCTGTGCAGGGAAGTAAAAGAGGTTTCTCATGGAGGATTTTTTGTTTGGTGTGACATCTCCTAACCCCAAAGGAGAAGTAGGCAAGAGAATGAGATAGGAGGGAGAAGAGACGGGACAGAAGGCAGACAAATTGCTTTTCTAACCTACTGCCTCAGGGCTCTAGACAGCCCTTTGGTGTAAAGGAAGTGAAAGTGCTTTTAATAACTCATTGTTTTGACCTTTGATTAGGACAAGAGGAAGCTTATAAATCTCATGTGTGTGTGCTGCACTCTTACTACAATTGTCCAGGAGAGAAACAGTCCTATGTCTGTTCTGAGAAAACTGGCCTTTTCATATCAATTTTAATACCCGTGTATACAGGACTCTTGTGTACAGAATGCATTGTAAAATTTGTCAATTATCTTGCAGAAATTTTATTTTATACACACAAACTGACAACCTTTACGGGGACCAAATATTAAGTTTCACCATTGTTTTCTGTTTTTTCCCCTTCTCAATTTAACTTGTTTGTTTTGTAAAGAGATTCAAATGCAGTATTGTTTGCAAGCTGTTTATTTTATGTATGTATATATACTAGCTGGCTGTTTCAATAAGCATTTACAAAGCAAGAAACTACAGAAAAACTTACTAAACAATCAGCCTTCCCCCCAAGAAAATAATGAATTTGCATTTAATTTGTAGCAAAGTAGGCATCTGAATTAACACCTACACCATTTTTATTTATTTATTATACTATTAATATTTACCCTGATACCTGAATGATATAGTGAAGCGATGATACAATATTCATTGAACTCATGTGGCCAGATTGGTGTCTAGACCAGGGTAGGATTAGTGGTGGATGTCTGCGCACAAATTTTAACTTGTGTGGAGCTCCAGGACAGGTATTCTAAGTAAAAGAGTTAACTAGCAATATGTCTGCTAAATATATTATTATGTTTTCCCTATTAATATGGTGCTCTGAAACATGTTTACCTACAGCCTTCTTCCCAATATGGCTAAAAGTTTGTGGACACCTGACTTTCACACCTATCTTTGTATCTCTAGGGATGCGTTCTACAAGTTTTTAAAAAATGTCTGTTACTTTTTTGAGCTTCTTGAGCCACTTTGAGTTTTTGTGAGCTTAGGTAATGATATTGAACAACAGTACTTGACTTCCAGTTGGCATGTCAATTGACCTCCAGTTGGCATGTCAATTCATACCAAAGATGTCCAGTAAGGTTGTAAGGTTGAGGTCAGGTTTCAGG
Source organism: Pyxicephalus adspersus (assembly GCF_032062135.1). Lineage (NCBI taxonomy): Eukaryota > Metazoa > Chordata > Amphibia > Anura > Pyxicephalidae > Pyxicephalus > Pyxicephalus adspersus. Next base: position 12,085,808 of record NC_092861.1, on the reverse strand, counting down.
TTTCCACTTGTTACCGCCTGCCGCTTCTCTGTTTGCAGCTTTTAACTTCCCCAACTTCCATCTAGTCCTACTCACTCTGTCCATGTCAGCATCCCAGTACACTGTGCACAACTGAAGAGAAGTATGTACAACAGCCAGATCAGTTCCTGGTCATGATCCGGTCCTACTATTACCAATTGCCAATCCTATTAAAGTCCCTCCTGTTCTGGTTTTCATCAGCATGTTAAATGGGACTTTACTTAACTTTACTTTACTCTGCCTAATTGCTTGTCTGGATACCTGACCTTGACCCTGCTTTTTTTTTTAGCCTGACTTCAAACTGTCTCAACCTTGATTCTCACTTACTGTCTTCCCTGACCTTGGTCCACTTTGACATTGGTTCTCATCAGCTGCCTTCCCTCAACCCTGGTCTACCGCTTATACTTATTACATGATTCTAGCCTACCCATTATCTATGGCTATCCCTACACCAAAGTCATCTGTTCCCCTTGCCCCTGGTGGGGCGAGCCTGGTGGCTGTGACCTGGGGTTCTCTCTGAAGTCAAAGTAGTCTAGTGGTTACTAGGCTTACCAGCCCATCACCCCTTTCAGGGTTCTTTGGTGAAGACCAGTTCACACGTAAACTCCACGACCTGGGTAATTTTCTTTTACCTGCCAGGGGGCATCACCCTAACACCATTAGAATCTCTCTGCACTAAACTCATCAATTCTCAAATGTCTTTAAATGGGGGCAGAGTCATTGAGGGGGAAAATAGGCACACTATTGTGACAGGTTGGAAAGTATACAGCTGTCTAAAACACTTTGCATGCTGCAGCATTAACAATACACTTACTATAAACACCTAAACCTAAAATGTAGCTGAATCCAGTTTATAATTACCTGCCGGGACTGAATAAACTCCCATGTCATCCTGGCCCAACCATTCAAGATGGATGAAGATCGGAACGAAGAAGAAAAGATTTCATATTCTGTTGTGGGCACCACCATCTTTTTTTCTTCTTTTCTTCTTCATTCCGATCTTCATCCATCTTGAATACTTGGGCCAGGATGACATGGGAGTTCATTCAGGCCCGGCAGCCTCACCGGAAGCTGGGATGTTGTGGGTGTTCCGACCGAAGCCTACACAAACGCACAAGGATGTTTCTGACAATATCATCAGGTCCTTTTTTTTTTTTTTTTTTTTTTTTTAACTAAAAACTATAGATTTGAGAAAAATTTTCTAAATCACTTGGAAACATTTTCATAAAGGCTTTTGTGATTTGGTTTAAATCTTTTTAAAATAACCTATCCTAATGTATGTTTTAATAAACGTTTTGCTTTAAGTCCTATCAATCTGAAAGATAGGTATAAAATATTTGATGGGCTCTTATATTGACCTCCTCTGTCTATTCAATAAATAGGACTCACTGTAAGTATTTCCCATTTATCTAATTATTTTGCCCTACAAGAACATTTGTTTGTCAGTCCTTTCTCACAATAGATGTCTGTGTACAATTGCTGTACAATATAGTCTTTCCAGTCTGTAGCTTCAGGCTCCTGTGCAGACTCTTCATTATCAGACAGAAAATGAGAGTGGATTGCTGATGATTCCTAATAATGCTTTGATTTCCAGGATATTTGGGGAGGTGTAGCTGCTGTAGGTATTTCAGTAATTGCCGACTGTCAGGAAACAATCACGATCGCTTTGACTCATTCCAGACTCAATGTTCTTCTCTGATTATCTCATTGTGTTTGGCATATTTTTCACATAAGTTCTCTGTTTAGGAATACCTATTACCCATAGCAAATTAAGAGAAACATTTTGTATGTCAGTGCACTGCCTGATAATGACTACCTCAAAAACTATAAAACTATATAGAAATCCAATTTCAGGATTTTAAATAGAATGGGAAAGTGTTAAAACACATGTTTTATTGTTTTGTTCAAAACAAGAGATTCACCTTTCAGTGTTTTTCTTGTTGACCATTGTAATTGGAACAGAAAGAATGGGAATGTCAAACTTTTAACTTCTTATAAAAGGTAGATATACTTTAAGGATGATATTATACTTTATTGGGTTCCACATAACACTCCCTCGTCTGTAAGGGACCCAGGCAGTAGTTATCTCCTAGCTCTGGAAGTTTTACTTTGAGCAATGTCAGCTGAATATTGTCCCATATTGGGGAGCGAATGAGTAGCTTATCAGCCGACCCACAAGGAGGGGGTTACTATTACTATACTGACACTAATGAGGGGGTTACTATTACTATACTGACACCAATGAGGGGGTTACTATTACTATACTGACACCAATGAGGGGGTTACTATTACTATACTGACACTAANTAGGGGGTTACTATTACTATACTGACACTAAGTAGGGGGTTACTATTACTATACTGACACAAACAAGGGGGTTACTATTACTACAGTAAGACCAATGAGAAGTTTATTATTGCTACACCACCAGTATGTGGATATTTTTTGGTGAACATACACCAAGTGACTGTGTTATTGTAGTGACTGACACAAATGTGGGGGAAGTATTGCTGCACTGACAAGGAGTGGGGTTTGTTACTGTGGCTAGTGAAACCAATGTGGAGTTTTTTTTTTTTTTTGTGGACACTGATACCAGTGCTAAGGGATATTATTGCACTGATGCATTATTGATGCCCTTAATGCTTGCGGATTTTATTGTGGTCACTGACCTCTATTTAGGGGCTGATTTTACTATCACTTTCTGTTGGGTGTATATTGTGGTATAGCATAAAAATGCATTTCACACCCTGAGGTGCATTTCAGTTGTTTCCTCTTTTAGTGGATGGCCTAACTTGACACATTGCCCATCAACATACAAACATGTATGCACCTATGGGGAGAGAAATATACTGTTATACTTACACTATTCATTCTTATACCTATCTGCGCTATGGGTTACAGTTTTTCATCCAAACAATGCTGTGTTGTGCCAGGCCTACCCCTTTTTTTTTATCAGCCCATTCAGACGTATTCGCAAACAAACCTACTTCTTAAAAATGTCAGCTGTAAGAAAATTCTCAGATTAATGACTTCCCTCGATGATTTAACATTGTGATTGCTTACTCTCCTTTACATCTGCCACCAACAATGTAATGTAAGAGTCTGCCTGATACTAATAAAATGGATTGTGTAGATTTGTCTTTATATTACATCATTGTAAATCTACAGTAGATTGTATAATTTATATACACAAAGATAACTTCAGTATGGACCTATTCCCTCAACATCAAAAGGCAGGTCATTATTGCAGAAAGTAATTTGCCTTCTGCAATAATTCCTCCTACACACCTTATCACTCCAAGTTTCTGGCAAAAAGCTGGGCTGCTCATTTGCATCTGCAGCTTTGGTTGTTAGAATACCCAGCATTCCCGTCTTCCTTTACGCATGCCAGGAATGAATGAACTCCCACAAGCCTGTGCTGGAGTTATGTCCCAGCCCAACCAGTCAAGATGGCTGAAATCAAAGGGACGAAGTGAAGAAGGAAAGTTGGGGCGATGGTCATTTATTAGATGAATAAATCCTACGGTGTTCTAGTAAGCCAAGTGGCATTGTGTTCTATGTCTCCTCCTTTTGGTCACACCAGTGGTGTTGTTTCCCTTCTTTTTTCTTTTTAAGTCATCCCAGTGGCATTGTGTCCCATTATTACACAGAATATATATAGCACCAACATATTACGCAGCGCTGTGCAAAGTCCATAGTCATGTCACTAGCAGTCCCTCAAAGGGGCTCACAATCTAATCCCTCTATCGTAGTCATATGTTATTAATACAGTCTAGGGTCAATTATAGGAGAAAGCCAATGAACGTAACTGCTTGTTTTTGGAATGTGGGAGAAAAACAGAGTACCTGGAGCAAACACAGGGAGAGCCTGCAAACTCCATGCAGAAATTGTTCTGGCCGAGATTCAAACCTGGGACCTAGCGCTGCAAAGGCAAGAGTCCTAACCACTGAGCTACCATGCCCTCCCATCTAGTCCTAATTTAGTTGTCCCAGTGGCGTTGTGTCCTATCTCTTCTCCTCCTTCAGTGGTGGCAGTGGACAGTCCACCTCCTAAACATATTTGGGCTCAGGTAATATTGTGTGGGTGCCATGCTATCTAAAAGATTTTTGAGCCCAGGTCGGGGATCATGATACACCTTGGGCATACAGAAATTGAGTTGGATGACACTGAGAATCATTAATCCACTGTGGTATAAAACCATGGGTGAGATTGCAGCAGACAGCAATTGAGAGGTTATAAGTATTGCAGCCAGAACCGCATTTCTATCTACATATCTGCTGGGTATTTTTATGTTTTTATCTTTTCTGGTAACATGGAGTTGGGTGAACTTACTAGACTTTCTGACAGTGGCGCTTTGTTTGGGATAATACTAGCAATAGTCTGGTTTATTTTATGATTTAAAATCGTTATTTAACACAGATCAGATCCTCTGAACATGCTGAGTCCTTAGGGCACGTAATAACAATCCCTGGAACAAGGGATGTCTGGAGAGCTTCAGGAAGTGTTCTGGAAATGATAACTGGCCCCAACAGGCACTGCTGACCCCGCTGCAAGGTTGCAGTGTTTCAGCAGGTGTCTGCCCACAATGTTAACCAAAAGAATCCACTCCAGACAAGCACGCTCACCACCGCCTAGAACAACAAACAGGTAATAAAATCCCGCAGTCAATAATTTGAAAACATTGTGGTCACTTTCATGTCATTTCATGACAGTGAGTGTTTGATTGTTCTGTGCAGTTTTTTCCTGCTTTGTCTGAAAACCACAGGTGTTTATAGGAGAGCAAACCACTCATGAATTAATAGTCAAACACCGAGTTCTGCTTAATCTTTACAGCAAAAAAAAAAAAAAAAAAAAAAATTCATTGAATGCAAAGTCCTAGGCAGATGTGAAAATTACTATGTACTCCACTTGTTTATTTATCTGATAAAAAGGAAAGCATTACTTGTGTTTTAAAAGATAGTATTTATCAGACTGGGAGATCAGAGGCAGTCCTATAAGCCATTTATGTTCCACTGCATTACATTGTGTTCAGTGCAACTAAATCCATGTTACTCTCTTATCCCTGTTTAATCACAAGGCACTGTAATCTTTCCTCTTCTTTAAAACAACTTTCATGTTGATAGGTCATGCTGAGATGACTTACTTCCCAGGCGTGCGCAAAACATTTTGACTACTGGACTGGGTCATTAAAACTCCTTGTTTCCTTTTTTTTTAACCATTCTTTTGTAAATTGGCTTGTGAGTTTGGATCGTTGTCCTGTTGGGTGACCCAATTTTGGCCAAGCTTTAGCTGTCACATAGATAGCCTTGTATTTGACTCTAAAGTCCTTTGTAATGCAAAGAAGTTCATGGTCCACTGTAACGTGAGCAGGTCCTGTGGCTGCAAAGCAAGGCAAATCATCAAATCATCCACCCCCATGCTTGATAGTTAGTATGACATTTTCTGATGACCATTTAATGCATACATTGGATTAGCAGCCCTGGCTGCTACTTACTTTGAGTGTCCTTACGTTTTACTTAAACAAAAACCTGCTTCACATATTTCCCAGCTTGGGATACTTTTAAGCGTAGGACGGAAGTGTTAAAATGTGGTTTCTTCTGTCCACTGATGAAACCTAGCCTGTCCCACAATATGGTTATTGGGAGGCTGAAACAGGGATTGTAGTATACACTACTCAGGCTATGTTCGGAGTAGCAGTTGTGTAAGTGGTTTTGAGCCTTGAATAGGATCTTCATGCAAACATTTACATGATTGTACAAGGTTTCTTTAAAGCCTAATTAAGATGCATATCTGGACTCATCCCCACATTGTAACCCCTGTATTGTGGGGTTCGTCAAGTAGGAACTTATTTGGAAACTGGAAGCCCCACTTTCATACGATTAGAAGGAGCTTCTATTTTTTAAATCAGTTTCCCACCCACAGAACCCCACAATGCAGGGGTTACAATATGGGGATGAGTCCATTGTGGGGCAGTTAGTTCTCTGTTTTTTTGTCACAAGGAAAGGGCGCTACACACTTTGTTGCTACATTTTTTTTTGGCAAACCAGATTCCAGAGGACCATTTATGGATAGAAAAGAAGGCACACTCATTTTTTCAGGTTAGTTAAGCATTACAAGTGTCTCTAATAGCATTTTTAACCATCTGTTAAAGGATTTGGCTACAGAAACCAGGTGGTGTTGCCCAAAATCACACCTGAGCTGCCTAGATATGGACACTTCAGCCCTAATTGGAAACCAAGATCTATTGGTAGTGACAATGTTTAGGAACTGCTAGTTGATTTGCTTTCTGTGTCTGGGACCATGCTCTGCTGGGTAGTTTTGGTTGCTAAGAAATGGTGCAAGCGGTGCACATGCACTGTGTGTGCTGGACACAACTGCAACTTTTGTTTATATACGGGGCTGTGCATTGGGAGCAGGAATGAAGGTAGGTAATATGTTTAAAGTGAGAGGAGGTTGGGGCGAAAGTAAAGATCTTAAATTCATTTGTGTAGATATTTCTTTCTGTGAGTATATCATGGGACAGGATGGAAGAATTTCTTCAAACAGGAAAGAAGGAAGATACTTTTCCAGATTTAATTAAATAGATAACGGTAATATTTCTGTTTTTCCCCCTTGGGAGTTGCAGTTCCTCAGTGGCATGGATGTCATATCCAGAGGTCATTCTTTAACCCTGAGGCAGTTCATGGTTTAGAGGGGGGTCAGCATTGTACTGTGCAAGATTTCCAATATATTTCCATGGAACCAATTATGAAGCAGAGCAATTTTCATATCTTCTAGAATTTTGTGATAACAATGCACTTAACCAACATTTTAATTTGTTTTTAAATATTGCAGCAAGAAGCACATTTATTTCCCAACATTCATTAGAATGGAAAGGCTCCAGAGTCTAGGAATGCTCTTTCTAGGCATGCCGGAGATCGAGCATACGCAGGAGGAGCAGCTTGCAGCCTCCTCCTGCTGTTAGCCACCCTTTTATAATGTAAAATGTGTTATGATAGGTCCTTTTTAAGTTTGACTACAATTACTCCTGCCAATATATGGTGCATTGACCAATGTCACTGTGATAATATATTTATGTTAAGTCCCCTCTGAAGCAAAACAAAAACTGATAGGGAATTGCTGGCAATGATTGATAAAATGTATATAGAAAACTTTTTTTCAAACAATTATTTTTTCAAATAAGAATCCGAACATTACACAAAGCACATGATTAAAATCTTCTTATATAACAAATCTTAGATAAACAAAGAACTGCTGTCTGGATAATCTCAAATATTTCTGATGCGTTTTGCGGATGATACCGCTTCTTCAAGGCATAGATAGCAGTCTGGTATAAGAAAAAAAAAAAAAGCTGGTAAATGATACATAAATATTTCACATTAGAAATGGATCCTTTAGAATCTATTAACATTTCTCTTAAAATTGATCCTTGCTTTATTCCTGCAAAAGCCAAAGTGTACAGCAACATAAAATAAGAATAAGCAGCATTAGGTTCAGGCCGTTTTAAATCAACCGCATCCACAAAATGTAGTGATATGAGGACTTTTAAAATAGTAGATTTAGAGTTATGAGTATAGAGTTATGTTCTATCCAAAATGTGTTCAAAATTAGGTATATCAGGTCTCTTATTCAAGGTATTCAGGACCATTTCATATAGAGAGATATGAAGGGGTTCTATAGCGACTAACCATATTCTAAACTACAGCTACTAAATACTCACATAAAAAGGCAATATATATCATAAGTACTTCACCCCAATCAATGGGCAGAAGGATTAAATCCATTGCCATGTGCCAAGGCCTTTACATTATCACCACTGAAACATTCATACATTCACTGCAACGTCATGGAGAAGTTCAGGCCCGCCATATTTGTGTACCTTTTTTCAGCTTACCTAAAATTAATAATACCTTGATTTTAGCAATCTTCCTTTCATATGAAATGAGGCCGCTGTATCACTGCTTGCTTAATTTAATGTTACCTGGCCCTTTATTCCCACTTTATCTTACTGCAATACATTTCACTGCACCCAGAGAAATGATTGCAGACCTTCAGCACTTTATCGCATTACAGTTTGATAGGATCTAAAACGCTGCTTTCCTCATGCCTGTCTGAGCTGTTATGTCTGCCTGACCCCAGAATGAGTAAATCGGGTCTGGTATCAATATTCCACAATGTATTCATGATAAGAATATAAAGACCAAAATTTATACTGGATTATACTCAGTTACATTGAATTACTATGCTTCATGTTTATTGAAGGCAGTGATATTTACCAACCAGTGTAATGATAAACGACTGGTGTTGTTTTTACCCTATATGACATTTGTTCATTTAGATAAGTTTGTTATATTAAAAAGATAGGTTTCAGTGTGTTTGGTGATTTGTCCTGCCTACCTTCATGTCCAATATGGTGAATTGGGGAACCTCTCATAAGTGGCCAGAACAGGTGTGCAGACTCAAGTGCCCTGATTTATTAAAGTTCTCCAAGGCTGGAGAGAATACACTTTCATCAGTGAAGCTGGGTGATACAGCAAACCTGGATCGGATCTGGTTCAGGATTGAAAACATTTACTTACAAATAGCTTGACTTTTAGGAAATCCATTACAGCTTCACTGATGAAAGTGTTTTCTCTCCAGCCTTGGAGAACTTTAATAAATTAGGGCCATGAAATCCAAGTGAGTCCTTGATATATGTAACATAGGCAACAATAAATAAAAATGTTTCCTGTGTGACGTCCATACCAACCTATTTTCTTCAATACTTGGGTTATTAGCCTCCCCAAAGGAAAGCAATTTTCAAGACTGCCTGATCTCATTTTTTTGATCACACAAAAAAGTGTTTAGTTTTGCTTTAAATGGATAATTTACTTTGTGTGTACACAATATAAAAGAAATAAGATCCCATATGAAAGTGGTTAAAATATCTGCATAGTTTGCCCATTTCACGAACCTTGCAGAAAATTGGGGTCAAAATAATTTCTGTACCCTATCCCAAGGTACTTTCATTTATAAGTTAAGGAACAACAAAGTGTCATCTTTGCTTTTTGGCACCAAAAAATGTGTATGTTAAATACATGTGAGCACCCATTTGACTGGTATCTTGTCTTTAGTTATAACCTCCCTCAATAGATCCTGGCCACCCAACCAATCTCTAATGTCACTTCTGCCTCCTGCTACAGCTCTGTGACATATTGCACTCTTCATCCAACTCCTTGTGTATAATGTACGTCTCATTTTAACAATAATCCATTTCGTTTGCCAAGCCCTCCTGCTACCAGCTCTATAAATATGATCTCCAATCCCCCCCTCCCCACCCTTTTTATTCCTTCGAGTTTCCTCTCTGTCAGACGGGTAACACTATACACTTAATTTCCACATTTCTGAAATTCCCCAGAAGTGGCGATTTAAAAATGAAAACACTGCCTGCATTAAGTTCTATAATCCGGAGGGATAAACAATGGCTAAATGGCAGGCACCGGTCGGTCTTCAGTCTGGTATTTGCAAACAGAGCCGCTTGCCACCCCGTGTGGCGGGATAATTCCCCTGTTTTATGGGCCTGTTTTAAAAGACTCATAAAGTTTCCTGTGCAGGACATTAATTAGAGAGGTTATCAAAATAAGACAAACTAATAGAATTTGTGATTGTATAAAATAAAGGAAGTGGAGGGGACCACTGGGAGCTAATGAGTCACAGGATGGAAGCAATCTGCTGGCTAACTAAACATTGAGACTTAATGCTAAGTCGCTGAGTATGTATACAATTCAGCAAACCGGAACCGACCCTGTGTTTACAGCAGTGGGATCAAGGAGCTCACAGGCTCCATCTGAGACAAATCCCCACAGCATCCCCTTTGCAGCTACTGTAATCGCAATAACATATATCTTCTATATTTCTGATGACGTCTCAAGACACCTGCAGCTCGTTCTTCACTTGTGTGATCAGCCCCTGTAACATTCGCCTCATGATTCAGAATATGGGACGGCTTCTTTGCTCAATTTCCTATAGGAATTTTTATAAACTAGTACCAAAAAGTAATTTTTATTGGTGGATCTCATAACTAAAATTGCCCAAAGTCAACCCTGAAAATATATAATGTTTCTAGGACCTCTACTCAAAAAAAAAACAATCAGAAGGTAAACTACTGGTCACAGTTATAGCCTGAGATTTCCCTGCAACTGTTCCTTTACTGACTTGTTATGTCTTGTTGCAAAGGTAGCCATCTTTATAGATGTTTTTTTTAATTTCCTATGGTAAATTGGAATTAATTAATATTATTATTATTACACAGTATTTATATCGCGCCATCATATTACGCAGCGCTGTACAAAGTTGATAGTCGTGTCACTAACTGTCCCTCAAAGGAGCTCACAATCTAATGTCCCTACCATAGTCATATGTCATTGATGTAGTCTAAGGTCAATTCTGAGGGGAAGCCAATTACCCTTACTGCATGTTTTTGGGACATGGGAGGAAACCGGAGTACCCGGAGGAAACCCACGCAGACACAGGGAGACCCTGCAAATTATTAGTAAGTATTTTTATTTTATCTTACCTGCCTGATCGTCCCATTTGGGGACAAAGCTGAGCTGCGTATGCCCAGCGTCCGCTTTGGATCCCAGCAAAACTGGCTTTTCTTGCATGTGCCAGGTTTAAAGACCTCCCATGTCTGTGCACAACATGGGATTGTCCAAACATCATCCCTGGGAGAAATAAGAGAAGAAAAATGGCGGTGCCCTGTGATGAATCACAGATGAGTTGGGTTTAGTGTACAGAGTCACACAGGTAGGCATCTCTGGCAGTGTATAAGGTTTGTCGAAACCCTAGTAACTGTTACTTTAGCTGTACACCTTGACCTGCATGTGAAGAAAAGAAAGATTCACAACATCAAATAGTGTCATCACAATTAACCACATACATTTATGCATATATGCTCTTAGATTGTAAGCTCTTCGGGGCAGGGTCATCTCCATCTCCTTTGTCATTGTTTGTATCTGTCATTTGCAAACCCTATATAATGTACAATGCTGCATAATATGTTTGCACTATATAAATACTATTATTATTATTAATAATAATAATAATAATAATCATAATAAACGAATGCTACATTTTCATTATAGAGATCCTTTTTTCTTTTTTGGGAGGGGGCTTAGAAGGGTTTTGTTCCCAAATGTGGGCATTCCTTCAAATGAGGGACAATGTAAAGGTATGCAAACCCCCTCAGCATAATAGTCATGAAAACACAGATATGGTGCTTTGGTGAAGCTGCTTTGACTAAACAGCTTCCTAATACTGTCTGATGTTTATAATGTGCATTGTGTGTTTACAGACATATCCTATAGTCTGGCTTCCTGTAATTGAATAAAGAAGGATTCCAGGACGGGTAATCTGTGATTTGCAGAGTGTAGAGCGTGGAGAAGTGCTTGCAGAGCCACAACGCTTTCCTTTTCGATCGGCGTTCCCTATAATTAGCTGCAGACGTACGGATCCGTATATTTGGCAAACAATGTCAACATACCAGCTGAGAAATTGACGTTGTCTCCATTGAGGTGAAGGGATCAAACAACCAACATGTCATTTTGACAAAATGTTCCTGTTTCCCATTTGATGCATAATGCCTGGCGACATCTGAGCTGGCTGGAATGCAGAAATGCTGTCCAGGTCATGTGAGGACTGGGCGCAATTGGTAGCAACCTGTAGCAGTTTCTGAATGTAGTTTGCTGTGCTGGCTTGTATTACCTTTATAACTCTAATAGGGAAAATGGTAAATCTTCTGCCAATATTTGTGGTAATTAATATTGTGACAACAATTCAGGGACAGCCATGCACTTGTGGTATTAATAATATATGAAAATTTAAATTTAATAAAATCATTAAATCTAATGAAAATCTACTGATAACCAGGGTATTCCAGGGTATATCGACGATTAAACATTGATCAGAAATGCTTGATCAAAACCCTACCCTAGAGCAAACTGTTGCTCCCTAACTAAGAGCACTCCCTACTAATAACCTCAACAACACAGCTTTGTGGCAAGCTTTCTCATAGGCTGCAAGATGGCAGGTAGTGCTCCCTTCTGATGTACAGTAGCCTGCTGGGGACAAAGTTTGTTGCACACTGTGGGGATGGTTGATAAGTACAAGGCATTAATGACAAGTAATTGATATCAGTGAGAAATCATGAATCCCATTTATTCAAGTCATTGTATATTTAGCAGTAGTCAGTCATATTCAACTGGACTTGTTCTTATAATGTTGATAATGTTTCAAATCTATCTTCAGCTGAAGAAGCAGATTGGAGGAAGGCTGGGAAATGTCTTCACCATTACAACAAACATATCCAGTTCATTGTAAATTTCTTCTACTTTTTCCAAAAAGGGGGTATGCTTTTATCAACATGATCTAGACCTCCTTAAGTGTCCCTTGCACAGAACTGGTAAAATTGTTATAGAGACAGGGCTGCATATAGGAGGTGCAAAGTGTGCTGTTCCATGAGGGCCAAGTCAGTTGCCCAGGGGCCCACTGTTGACTACATCTACCACTGTTCAGGAAGTAATATGTTTTTTTTCTCACTACAGGAACAAAGTATCACAGAAAGGGAGGTTTGAGGGTAAATTTGGTCATTTTGGTCACGAGACCACCTAAGCCATGGATTTGGGTGCCATGGGTAATAGGGGTTTTGTTTTTACTGCTATGGCAGCTGTAATATTGTCATTATCATACATAAAATTGCTAAGCATTGGGCTGTTCTGCCCACAACCACCATGGCTCCCATCAGTGACCCTCCACTTTCATTATGGCTGCATTCCCATATGTGCCCCTTGAGCTCAAGTTAGCTGGCCTAGGGGAGAAAAAAAAAAAACGGTCTAGACAAACACTTTAAACTCCACCGCCTCTAAGCCCTGCCAACACACATAAAAAGTACACCATCTACCTCATGGCATTCAAAATCTCCGCAGACCTCTGCTCTCTGCTCTGAGTGGGGCACGTTGGCTCTAAGTCACAGCCAACGTGTCTTACATTTCCAGATTGGACAACGAATTGTGCTCAAAAAAAGCTACTTCAGGTCTTTAGAAGTTTTTTATAACTATATACTTAAGGTGATGCTTTTAAGGGATGCATTTATTTAGTAGAATTAAAAGTTGCTTGTGTGTGTCAATTGCCTGTCTGGCAATCCGTGCAATAGACCATTTCTAGAAACGTACCAATCGTTCATAGGTTTTCGTAGACGAATAGTCGTAAGAAAAAAGGTACACATTTAACAATTTACAAGTGACTGCAGTTTTCACATCTCAACGTATTCAATCATGAATTGAGCCTCCTGTGATTTGTGTCCAGCTGCAAACACATTTGGAAATTCTGCGTCGTATGCATTGCAGTTCTATATTCCACCACCTGTGGCGCTATACACACTGAGCCCCCTATGGGTCTTTTCTCAGCAGCTGTTCCACAGTTCCTTAGCTGTGTTGTCCTTCGATTGTGAGTCCCAGGTGGGACTTCAGACAGATTAGAAATCAGCTACACACCTGCAGACATTCGGCACGCTCTCCCTGCAGCCCCTTTCAGAATACCGCAGAACATCACCTTATCTGATTTCAAACAAACTTGATGGTTTTGGAGTTGGTGTTTTTCGGAAGATCGGCTTGTTAGAAGAATTATGCAGTTACAGGGAAAAGTGGTCACATCTGGATTTGGTTTTGTTCCTAATCCACCTGATTGGAAGCAACAGGTTCTCCCCTATCTGTGTGCTTCAAACACTGACACCTAGTGTTCACTACCTGCTCTCTTGTCAGTGATAGCATGTCCATAGGAGGAAGAAACATCAACAGGTCACAGGTACATTGTTACGTGTTAATGGAATTGAAAAAAGAACACACCTTGCAATCTCTAAAACCCCCTAAACCCCTAACACAAATCATTCTTACAAGCTTACAGTTCAGTTCTGAAGATTGGCTAAATAGGGGTTCATTAGCACGGCATGAAGTGTATATAAAAACTAAACTTTTACTTTCTAGATTGAAGAAGGGCCAAGCCCCTTCTGCTTTTTCAGCTGCCTGTCTCTTGCTGGGAAGATTCACCTCTGATTGCCCAGGTGATCACTAGGACAAAAAGTGACAGAGAAAGAGGTGAGAGGAAATCTTCCATTGGGAAGCAAGGTTTAGTTGGCAGCTGTCTTTGATTAGAATTCCCCCTTTTTATGAGATTTACGTTTGCTTCCAGTTGGGTTTCCAGGATAGGATATGAAGGGAAATCACAGCTGAAATAAAAATAATCTAAAAGGCATTCTATCCTTACCTATTCTTTTCTACACAATTAGAATCTGGCTTTGCTGCACTTTAATTTGACAAAGTCTTGTCTACTAGCACAGCAATATACCACATAAGCATCAGGACTGAGGGAGCAATGGGAAAAAGAACGCTAAACCTGAAGAATCATATTTTCTCTGAAATTATGTATATATGGCCAGGTTCATCTGCATACTTTACCTGGGGAAGAGATATCAGCAGCATGAGAAGAATGACAACCTGGCAGTGAGACTTCTGACAACATCTAGTAGAATTCATCACACATCTAAAATCTTTAGCACAACCATTCTCATTTTTTTTTTTTAACATGGAGGAACCCTTGAAATGACTTTCAGGTCCCAAGGAACCCCTGCTAATATTTAGGAAATGCCCAGTTTATGGTGCATTAGCTTGGTGGTCAATGGAGTGAATGTCTTTTAAACTGAATGTCACCCTTATTGATACCCAAATAAGACCATTGAGACCCATCAGCGGTGACCGACCTGAGAACCATAAATTACTCATTGCTCGTGGAACCCCTAGCAAACTGTGGAGGAACCCTGGTTTGAAATATTACTTTAGCACATAAAGCTTCCGGATCTGTGTCTGACCACCTAAGTATTATAAACAGCTGTAGTACCAATAGTTTTTATACAGAGATTGATTGAAATCGATGGATTTGCAAAGAGGGGCCACAGAGGGCATAGCAATTTTCCAGACAGAGTTTGGCCTTAACATTGCACAGTGGATTTATAAAGATTTATTAAGCTGTAACTTTTTGCCAGGAAAGGTCTGATAAGGACTTGTAATGGCCTTGTAAAATTTATTAGTGAAATTCGGTCTATGAACATTGCTTAGTCGGTTATTGCTGGTTAAATGACTCTCTTATGATTAAAATGACACAGAATAGAAAGTTCAAACTACAAAGGATCAAAATACAGTGCAGCAATATATGTGTTAAATAGGTGCACCAATAAGGCATTTTACAATGATATAATATGCACATTGATATTTGCTTTTATTCCGTCTCTATTCTGCAGCTTCTGCATTACTGTGCTGCTTCTGAACTACAAACTGTTCCCTTTTCATAAACAAAGCTGTGTATATTCTTCCCTCAATATGAAAACAAGCAGAATAGTAACGCTTAGCATCTGTGTTTGTCTTTGCTACTTTTCCCCATGGATACAGAAAGTTGGGGGCTTCACATGAGATCCAGAAGATGGGGAGCTGTACTTTATATTTAAATAATAATAATATACTAAATAATCAGTGTCTGGTAATCAGCATGTAAATGGGAGTAGGCAAAAACTTAAAAGAGCAGCCTTCAAGAACTTTCTTTTTCCCAGCATGATGCCAGTCATTTGTAATATTTTGGTACTTGCTGGTCATAAGGTGCGATCAAGTTTCTGTATATGTTTGGTTAATCCCATTCATTGCACATTGCTATCATTCGCTTCCCAACAGGCGAATGCGAATCAGCTTAATCATTGTCCTGCTGCTCATTCACTGTGCTTTCACCAGGAGGGACAAATCCTAAACCAGGCACAACTGCTTAGCTGCACTGTGGTCTGTGAGAACATCAGGAGGTACATGGCCGTACTGTCTAAAGGGTGCATGGATCACACCACCAAGCACTGGAGCTTCCTTTTATTCAAAATCAACCTTTCCCCCCACGATTAAGCTGCAGAGAAAGGCTGCTCCAATCTGTGTGTAAGCAGTGTTCTCTCTGCAGGGGTTCACTATGCCCATTGCTGAGTCGGATCAGTTAGCAAAGCCCTAAGATCTGTACCTTAGACTTGGATGGGGTGTCCATGTGCTGCTGGGAGTCCCAGATAGCAGTGATTACCCTTGCAGATGCTGGGAGAAAGACAGCAAATTGTAAGATTTCTTCTAAGTCTGGCCAGACAGTGAGTTTTTTTTATGTGAAAGACATTACTGTTCCCTTTATCAGGTACAGAAAGAAAATGTCTGCCTAAAATCAGATTTATTTAACAAACTCCCTTACAAATTCTTATCTCTCAGTGGCTCTGTTGGTGAGATCTCTGCAATGGTGTTCCTGGGTCTATCTACCTGCTGTGACCATTATGAAGTTTCCTGAATCATATAATATGGTGAAGTTACAAACTTTGGTAAGGACATGTAAAACCTCCAGAGTGATAAGAGCACAGGAGTCAGAAATGGAGTATCCAAAACATATAGGTTCCATCTATAACTAAATCATCACTTTTGAATACACTGCACCTTTATTTTTTTTATTTAATAGATGCTTAAATGATCTGTAGTGCAGCTTGAAGATAACTGTTTTGTAAAATGTAATTTGTTTTCACAGCCATGATCCATGTGAGCTGCTTTATCCCTTAAACTTGCTTTTCTTACGGATTATGGCGGCCAAGCAAGGCTTTGATTTTCAGCTCTATGTAAGGCATGTGTTCCTATTCTCCTGCTCTGATAAAATCTTGTATATTTTCTCAGCAAAGCCCTGCACACATTTTGCAAAGCGTAAAAATATACAAGGCTCCTCCTGTACCATATTAAAGGATAGCTTGGATTCAGCGGCAAGCCTGATGTATTTATTGGTCCGATCTGGCGACGTGTTCCAGGTCTCCTTACATTGCTGTGAAGAAGATTTACATGGTTCAAGGTGCGCCCTTGCTGACTCGAGCTTCTGGGTGGTAGCGCTCTCTACGGAGAGAAGCCCGTCCAGCTGACTTGACACGTTTCATGGCTAAAAGCGTGAGTTTCGGATTGCCAGCTATTGTTCCTGTTTGGCAGCAATGGGGAAAATTAATATCCAGCATTTCACACTCAAGAGAACATAGGAATTCCTGTTTCTTGTCATACATCCTGGTGTCTGCATCCAGCTAATCCGTCTTTTTTATTTTTGTGTATTTTTTTAACTTGTTTGCTTTATAGGAATGAAAAGCTGTTTGTTGAAATTGCTGAGCTGAGATATGGATTATCGTAAATGACTCGGCATCCTCAGAAACTTCAATCCTTATCTGTCAATGAGGGGTGAACTCAGGTATTCAGTCATATAACTGGATGTAAACTGAAAGGCATTGAGTCTACAAAAGCACAGGTTTTTAATAAAAAATTAATTTACTCTTTTCATTCTATTGCTTTACTTGGGTGCTGCTGGTCCCTTGTGGAAGACATTTTCTTTCCGCATGCATATATTTCAGTGATGGCTACATATCATTTCATAGTGCGGGTTTTCTGATGGTGACAGTACCATGACTGTATCTTGCAAGCTTGTAAGATTTACCACCTGCAGCCCCCATTAGGAGACCATTGCTGTATACCTAAGTACCTGAACAAGGACCCTTATGGCAGGTTGACAAGGTTCTATTTTAATGAAAGATTTAGGCGTACTTCACACTTTTGTGCACCCTAGCACACTAGGAAAAACTGCAGGAAAACATCACCTGACTTTTTATAGGGTGGCATTATTGATATCCAATACACAACATGGGAAATCTTTAGTAAAGTGTTATGTTACAGTGCAAGAATGAATGGCACCCCTCCTCATTAAGACTTTGCAGCTTAACACGTCACAGTGCAGCACACCACAATTCATTGTGAAGCACAACCATAAGTTGTGATGTGCTACATCAGAATAAAATAGTTCCTTTTACATTTTGCTGCATTGGCAGTTCATTCGTTAGAATAGGCTTCTTAACACAATGTGCAAAAATGTGTTAGAATGCAGGTAAAAAGGACTGGACCCTCTCTAAAAAATAATAAAGTCATATTCAATAGAGACAAAGAGAAAACAAACCTGTTTAGACCTGTGTATACAAGGGAGAACGGTATTAACACATTCTCTTATGTAGTACTATGACCTAGAACTAATATGGTGCAGAAAAAGGCACAAAAAGCACCTGGACCAAATGGCTTATACCCAGATGGTTGATGTAGTAAAGGTATGATTTGCTAAAGTTTTTAGCATGGTTTGTCCCTTACAACTGATGTGTTTAGGTCAATAGTGCTCCTCCACCCATCACAACCAGGGACAATTCTCTTTGCTTCTAGTTATGGGGTAGTATGTGACCTCCTCCTGTCTTACACTTTCTGGTCCAGCAGCTAATTGCTAGGCCTAAGAATTTTGGTAGGATCCAGGGAGTGACATCTCTGCACCATTTGTCATTTGACACCAGGTAACTACAAGGATTTTTGTGCCAACAGTGACCAAGATTGGAGCAATGAGGAAATGCAAACTTTTACCCCAAAATTACAATTTTTTTTGCATAGCAATTAAAAAAATGCATGAAATATGAATAAAGGTGAGTCACTTCTACAGCTTCTACAGCTGCTAGTGTGTAAGACATTTCCTTTTTTTTGTGCCAGCATTACGTTATTTCTTGTAGAACACTAATGAACCTACAATAGATCAGTAGTGACTTACAGAGTCTCAGAACATTTTGTGCAGTTGAACTGCAACACTGGACAAACCTGTACAGAATCATCCAGAGAGAGATCCAAGGCTGCAGATAACAATAGAAGTTATGTATTCACCGCATGTCTGTGAATGGCTTTTTACAAAAACAAAACATTACAAAGTGTCTATTTTGCCCTTGGTGTCAGACAGCCAAGTACTTCTTGTATATAGAGTGTTATCATATTTACAAGTGACAAAACATTTTCTGCTATAACCAATCATATTATTCCCCATCAGTTTACACGTGTGCACATAAAGATTTCACATCATTGTTTATCCCTATGGGCGGTTCATGGTTTTCAGAAACAACTCAGGACTTCTTCCAGTAATCCCATGTGTAGTGTTCTCTTTATCACATTTCAGACAGACTCAACTAACCTTATTGAGTTAGATAAGCAGTTAATAATTGCTTTCATTTCACATGTTCAGATGAATGATTTTCCCTTTGGATAATATATTAAGCGTTATGGTGCCACAGAAGCTGTGAAAGTTTTAGAATGAAATGACTGGTTATTATTTTTTTTTTCACACCATAATTTAAGCTGGAGGTTTAGCGGGTCCATTTTGCCATGTGGTTACTATTACCTGTAAGATGTTCAGAGCGTTTGTGTCTTCTGAAGGTTAACAGGCATTGTTCTACAGAAGGCGCTGATCAAAAGCAGCTGTCGGGCCGCAATGCTGCCTGTGTTTTATACAGTGCATATTAAATTACCATTCTCCTGATGACTGCATGTCTGCACAGAAAATACTATTCTACTAAGGGAACGTACAATGGCTGTTTCACCCCCAGTCAGGCTGAATATCATTTATTGAGTCATCATGTCCTTAATTGTTTCTAAGCTTGGCTTCTATTCTTATTAATGTTATCAACATGTACATTACACACTACTATAGGCTTGTCTACCTCAAGAGAGGCAGTTTCATGTAAAGGTTATATTATAGCCTATATAGTTATGGACAGCACTTTGTGGTTTAAAGTATAACTCCAATCATTTCTTTTTTTCATTTTAGAGTGAGAACAGACTAGAAACCTTGTTGGGTTTTTACTACTATCCTGTTTACCTCATTGTCTTTCTTGGTTACAATGGTTTCATTAAGAAAGGAAAGGGAGAACCTATCACCATTTTTGGTGACAAGGGAGAACCTAATGTGACATTTATTATAGCATTTTTACAATCGATGGAGAACAAAGTTGATCATTTTTATTCTTCACTTTAAAAGTGTAGAACGGTATTTACCCCCAAAAAAATTTTAAGATGGGTGGGAAAAAGCTGTAGGTAGGTGGACCCCTAGTATGATAATCAATAGCTGCCCAAAAACAGCCGGGTGGTTACTGAAAAATGCTGGGTGGTGCACCCAGCTACAAGAGGCTGAAGAGAACACTATAGAATGCCAGGCTACAATGATACAACTTTTGTGTCACCTTTCACACCTTTGCTGCTTCACCACTGTTGGGATATTGGTGATCAATTTTTTTTTTTCTAAAACAGTTAAAATTTACTAAATTTATGTAAGTGGCATTTCTGATTGCCACCTTTTGGGGAATTAGGGTAACTCAGTACACTAATCTCTACTTTTAGAATCCTGTGGATGAGATAACTTTTCCCACTTTCATAAATCTTCTCAAACATATTCTAAATGTGGAAAAAAAGTACCTAACTATAAGGCGGTAGGTTGGGTCTATCAGCTGCAGTCTTCTCATGTTTGCTGCATTCTGTGTAAGGCAAAAACCATAATTGGTTGTTCAGGCAGAGGTAATAAGATGCCTTCTGCCTTCCACACAGCCAACTTTATATAGAAATGTTTAAACGTAACGGCTGAAATGTAATAACAGGAATGCAGGCTCCTTCTGGTGGTCAGTTTTGTGATCAGCAGAGCTCCATTGGTCACAAGCCAGGAAATCTGGGGAATTGAAGCCATTAAACACTTTGCAGCCAAACGGGTGATGGCCAAACTCTGATTATATGGAAATCCCCCACAACCTTTGTGCAGACAGAAAGGTAACACAACAACATAAGAGTCAGGTAAGAATACCCATGCCTCTGGTATTTAGACATTATTTGCTTATTGCAAAGTTTACCTATAAGAACACAGAATTCCTATTACACAATATAAATATAAAAGGAATAATAATAGATAAAAACTTATATTTCATTAGCTAAAAATGAATGTGGATTGCCAATATTCTAGTGGCTTCTAGGTATTGATGCATTGCAAGATATTCTCGGGGATTCTTGTTGTGGTTGAGGAATATTTACATTCATTCAGGCTAATTTACATTTGTGAATTGCAGTAATGTGCCAGCCCTCAATCTGATTGCTGTGAGATATTAAACCTTACACAGAGTTAAAGACAATTTCCAAATACCACATACTGCATAAGGGTTGCATTCAGGGACAAAGAGAAGGTCTGAAGAAGAAGGATCCAATATTGTGATGTGAGAGAGAAGTAAAGGATGCTGGGAGAGGGCAAAGTGGCAGATTCTCTTTCAATCTACAATTGAGCTTTATCAGCAAATCCTGCATTAGGCCTGAAAGAATAGAAGTTGTCCAATTATTCTCTTTTGAAGTATTGCCAAAACACTGGAAGTCAAAATGTTATCATTATAATATGACTTGTAGTATGTAATGATGTAATAACCCAAGCTTATAATTAGGTGATTCATGCTATACCTTCTCTCCCTAGTTCTTGTCATCAGCCATGTATTTAAGTGAAAGTCTCCAGTTTCTTCTTTCCTGCCAACTTGGTACTTCCCTACCACTTTATTTCATGAGCTCATGTTAGCTGAACCAATTTTTACTGTGAAATTCAGATAAAGATTTGTATCTATAGTTTAAAGAGTTCATGAAAACTATCTAACGTGTTGTTAGAAGTGCCAGGTCTGATACTGTCATTCTAATGCTTTTATTTTTACTTATTGCTATTTATTTACTTTTACATAGAATAAGTATATAACATACATTTTTTGCTCGTGGTCATTTACGGTAGCTGCTTGATTGATACTTACCCTTTTTGGTTTGTTGTTGAATATTCCCAAATCATATTATTATAGTCTTCTATCCTAAAATACGTGGATGTGATTTCTTTCTAATGGGAACAGATTTATTTTCTTTGTACTATAAGCACAACTATAATTCTCACAAAAGATGATGCAATCTAGCAGGCATCATTATTGACTATAAAAACCCATATACCTGCTAAGATCTGGTATCATCCTTTAGTAAGGCCCCAGTCGTACCATAAAACATTCCCCCAGAACGGAAATACATTGTACATTGACGTACATGCTCAGTAATCCACTTCATTTGAATAGGCTGTCATTGTGCCTCAAAGTATAAAATTATTTCAACACCTTTACTCTCCAAATGGGAGAAAATCTCTCCAATGCCCTCTTTTACAGTTGTCTTCAAGTGTCCCCCTTGAACGTTTTCCCATCTTTACCTAGTAAGTGATGGATAAGTCAGAATTTTCTCATCACTTTCATTGCTAGTTACTGTGATCGCCTAAAAAAGAATAGTTTGACATTGACAGTAAACCAAAATGTCAGGGTATGTATCTCAGAGTCCCTACGCGTTTCACCTCTTGGCTTCCTCGGTGGACTGAGACCAAAAGAAAAATAAACTAAACATTCAGACATACTTTTGGTTCCAGTCCCCTGAGGAAGCCAAGAGGCAAAACGCGTCGGGACCCCGAGATAAATACCCTGACACTTTGGTTTACTGGTCAAACCATCAATCTGTACAGTTTGTTTAACCTCAAACCAGATAATAGTGTAGTTGATCTTTGTTAGAATTGTGAATAAATTGTATTATATTGCCAGTAAAAGCCTGCTTTCTCTCTCACTGTGCTTTAAATTTAGACTTACTCAGGCTTGGCAACTGTTACCTTTAATTATTTAAGGAGTCCCTTTTGGTAGAATCCATCTCCCCCTTTCCCTTCACGACGTGGCCAAGGTTTTACTTACCCACTCAAATGTAGTATTAAGTAGTATGGGCATGAAGATAGGATGGTTTACACCATGTGTGTCTTACAGTCTACAGCAGGCTTTCCTAACTTTTTAAAATGGGGAACCCTTGAAATATTTTAAAGATCCCCTGCTATAAATATTATATCAACGGCTCACAGTACATTAGTATGGTGATCAGTGTACACTGCGGGAACGTGGAAAGAGACTGACCTGAATGGCACAAATTTCTCCCTTTTCAAGTTATCCCTAGCAACCTGATTGAGACACATTGGTCTACAGAGATTTTTTTGGTTCTTTGGTTCTTATTTTTTTAAGGTTTAAGGTTTTCCTCTTTACCCCAAGAAACCATCTCTCATCATTTTGTTTATCATCCTTTCCTATCCTTTCCTTCACTATCTAAAAGCTTCCCAACTTTTACACTGTAAGCTTTTTCATGCAAGCTCTTTCCTCTTACTAGGTCTGATTCATTAAAGCTCTCCAAGACTAGAGAAGATAGATTATCATTGTAGAACCTGGGTGATCCAGCAAACTTAATAGCAAATGATTTTTAAGAGACTAATTCCATGTTTGCTGGGTTTGGGTTTGGAGTACCAGTAACAAACATTTTATTAACAAAATCTTTTAGTAACTTTGTCTGCATTGATTTATCAATAACATAACACAATGATCAGCAACAGTAACATTTTTCAAAAAATGTTGCTTATTGTAGTGATCAAAAGCTATTCCTCCATGCCAGCAGATGGTTTGTCTGAGGTGTTGTCAGTTTGCAAGCAAGAAAAATGTTTTCTGTTTTCTTTTTGCCTATAAATATACCGCAACTTTGTAACATTGCAGCAAGCCACAAGATGAGTTTCCTTCTCTTTCTGCATGGTTGAAAGCTGTTCCTGAGACAGGAAGTGAGAGTAAATTTACCTTTACCTAATTTAACAGATCCCCAAATAGCAGTGAAGTCTGAAAGGGGTTCCCATTCTTCCGCATTCTATCCAAAAATGTCTCATAGATAAACTTTTATGGAAATATTTTGACCGGTTGTTGTTGGGAAATATTTTTCCCAAAGACTTTACGATCTGTTTTCGCCTTCAGATTTTAAAGGTAATATAAATATTTTGGCATTTGTGGGGAATAGTGTAGTCATTTCTTAATTAAACTTGGTACCTAAATAGAAAAAAAAAAGGTCAAGGGCAACACTGGTGTGTGGACCCTGAATGGCAGAGTCATTCACTGCCATGCCAGGTTCATATTTATCACTGTTTGTTTCAGTTGCACTTGCGAATTTACAGAGGTTTGGGGGGAGCGTTTCCCAGCAAAAACAAACAGCCAGCTATGTGTACGCTCCTCTATCAGCAGGGGAGAGATGATGGGAAGCAGGAAAGAAAATATTTTCAAAACATGTAGAACAAGGGGAGTTTTCAGTGAGGCAATTAGCAGTGTATTCAGCACTAAGAGATATGTAATATCTCCTCTTCATGCTGACAAGGCTGTGAGCTCGGTTATCACCAGAGACATGTTGTACGTACAGAACCTTACAGCACCAGAATGTTATATGTATAATCGGGTTCTCACACATTGTTCTTTAATCTTAGTCCAGTGGACAGTTAGCACGACACAGACAAACTGTCCATTACATATTATGACAGGTTAACTGGTCTGGATGGGTGAAGTAAGCAGAACTTCAAATCCTTCCATTTTAATTTTGTAAAATAAAATTTTAAATTAAACTTGATTTATACAAAAAGCACCTTGTGGTGCTCTCTTGGTTTTAAAGGTAAGAAAGGCTGCACAGCTTACAGAACTCTATGTTTTAGAGAGCATCCACTGCCATCTGCACATGTTGTCATCCTTAAGAAGGAAGTGACTGTATCTTCACTGGCAGGAAATGTAAAGGTTGTCTGTATTTCCCCAAGAATTTTTTGTAAGCTAGGTGGGAAGAAGCCG
>NC_092861.1:12032551-12060571 GCF_032062135.1 Pyxicephalus adspersus | reverse complement strand
CCTGTACTTTTTGGGGAGTTTGTAGATATGTGTGCTGGTGTTTGCAGCATTTCAGGTTGGAATTGGTTAGTTTCCCCAAATGTAAGTAGATGGATAATTGAAAAGTGAGCTCTGGGTTAAACTGCTTTAAAACTTATTGTGTAGGTATAAAGGAAAGAAAGAGTTTCCAGGCTCAAAGTTTTCTCACAAAAATTTTGAGCCTGAAACCCTTTTCTTTCCCTTATACCTACACAATAAGTTCTAAACAACTAATAAAGAAGTGGCACTACACAACTCATATCAAGCAAAGACAAGAACCAACACCGATTACGAAATAAACTGCTTTAAATAATACTTTTCATATCTATTATATATTTTCAATTTAAATAAGTTTTTTTAAAAAGTTTCCAAATAGGTAAAAATGTAAGGACATCAAAAAAATTTTCATTCTACATCTTAACTGGAAAAAGAAATAAGAGTTGGAAGTGAAACCTTTTTTTTGACATCTGGGCAGGTATTAAAGTAGTAAAGAGATAAGGATTTATTCATTAGGTATCAATGCTGACTGCTAATCTATTTTCAGACAAGTCCAGACAAATCTATTTCGGAGACAACTAAACTTTGAGAGGACTAAACTGAGTAGACCAGTTAAAAAGGGGGGAAGGGGTGGGTGGGAAAAGGTTGAGCTAGTGGAAGTGTATAAAGAAAGAGCAGGAACTTAAGCATTGATCCTTGTCACTTGGTTGCCTTGCCCAAAATTCAAGTGAAAAGTTTCCTTGCCCAAGTTCATCAGTGATAGGTTAGTAGTGAATGCTAAAAATCTCTTGGTCAATCCAGGGGGGCAAAGGCCTTTATGCATTAGTTCTCTGATGATTACAGTTATTTATATTTCATAGAAACTATATTAATTTGATTTAATTTGGGTTATTGTCAGAGTGGCAGATCTGTGTCTTTGCAAAGACCTGTGTGGTTGCTGCAAGCAAAAACTTGACTTGGAATTGTTTATGAGGTGAGCTGGTATAAGTTTTAAGGGCTATTTTCAGAATGGTATGTCTACATTTGTGTAAACTGGTTGATACACCAAAATCCATATATCCTGATTTTGGTACATTCTCACAAATGTGTGGAAAAGTATGCCCAGGATTTAGTATCCTCGGAAACATAATCCTGTGTAGCTGATCATAATTTTGTGAGATTTCATGAGATGGAACATGTACTAGCACATAAGCAACTTTCACAGCTTAAGCATTTATTTAGTAATGGGCACCTGTGTGCCATATTTGTCTTTATTATATTTTCTGTTATCTAATTTACCTGTAGTGTAGTATGACCCTCATTTACTGCTTTCCTGTAAAAGGTAAACTGTACATGAACCCTGGTTCCTTCTTGTGTACTACAACACCTTTTAGGAGGCTTTGCTGTGGGTGATGGAAAGACGGAAATTACATTTACACTTGTGTTCCTCAGTCCTTAAAAAAAAAAAAGCAGCACACCTCCCTGAGGTTAAGCTGGAGACTTTAGAATATTCCTTTGCAGTACATTGAAAATGGTGTTATCCACATCTTGTGAACATATGTGCTGTATAAAATCGTTCTTTAGCAGCATAACTGGTTGGTTTTTTTTTGTTTTTGTTTTTTTTTATCCTGCTCTTTATTTGATTGTACGCTTTATTCTTTATCACACGTTACATTTTTTCTTGTTAGAACACTAGATTGTATATTGTATTCGTTAAATTCATATTACTACGAAAAGGACCTTGCTCATTTCAGGAAAACAATTTTTGTTTGTAGAAAAGATTAGGTTCCACACATTAGTGTCTCTCTCTCTCTCTCTTGTTAAAGATGCCCATAGACATAAGGGGATGTTAATGCAATCTGGTCAGTTATGGTTCAGTTGGAAAATGGACAATCTGATCTTCGGGTATTGACTGATATTCCTGGTGTGTCCTCATAACTCTCCCCTCTATTCTCTATAGCAGGGGTCCCCCCTGATCTGGCCATCTGACAGCTGGGCCGCGACAACATGGAGACTCACTCAGTGAAGAGCTACAGCAGGGGTCCCCAACCTGTGGTCCGCAGGGAGAATTTTGGTGGTCTGCAGCTCTGGCTGGTGCCCCCCCCCAGCAGGGTCAGGAGAACCACCCCGCTTGGGGGGTCGCACCGGCCAGAGCCACAGACCATGTTTCCAGTTAGCATCGTAGGCTCAGGGCGGTGGTTGGGTTGTGTTTCTGGACACAACCCACCCACTCCCCCATTGCAGGTCTGAGCCTCTCTCTGAGGGAGGGGGGTTTTGGCATCATGCCGTCGCTCTAGGAGAAGTTTCTTCCACTATGAGTGACACACAACTCCCCATGCATGCCCAGTATAAAGTCTGTAAATTTAGTGGTCTGTGATGTCCAAAAGGTTATGCACCACTGCTCTATAGGCAGAGGCTTTCATACTCTACTGGTTTAGCCGTCATCAAACTGACCTAACAGCACAGTTCAGTCCCCAATTGTAGGGATAGCCTGGAAGTGACCTTAGTGTACTGGGTTCAGATATTTATGAGGTTTTCTTTTTAGGTTCAGAACTGTTAGCATTGCCGTAGCACCTGTCATGTCTCAAATAATGCAAGTAGTTCATTTGGGCTAAACATTGGGAGCTCCCTTTTTACATTAAATTTGCCACTTAATGGTGCTGTCATCATCTGCTTGGTTGAGTGTTTTGCACGCCCACTACTTCTATGCTTACGTTTCCCGCCAAGCAGCTTTAAGAAACCTTTTCCCTTTGCTTTTTTTGCTTGCAAGTTTTTATGTGGAATTTTGTGGGGAATATGAAAGACTGGTGAAGGTTCTCAGGATCTATAAACTGGTTGGACCCTCGATGACAGCTTTTACAGTGCAGGGAATAAAATTAAAGGTTGTTTTTGATTCTCTGCAAATGTCTGAATGTATGTAAAACATTTTTCTTTTTTACGTGCACTTATCTTTCCACTTTGCTAGTATGATAATTTTTGGAATCATTGAAAAAAAGGAGAAACGACAAACATGCACTAGACGAGGGAACAGGTAATCAAGCCTGAAAATACATTGGTGTTGAAGGCTTGGTCTGATGAGTAAGTAAGCTGACATACCACATGGAATATTAGAAGGCTTTAAAGGTTACAGTAGCAAGAAGTGGAAATGGCTACTAACACCTCCAGTATCCTACGCATCCCAGTAGATGACCTCAGTTTCTCCCTGGATATGAGGTCATGAAGTTTATACCATGCCATTCTTGGTAAGGAACACTTGCCAAAAATGTCGCCCAACACTGAATCACTTCAGGAAGCTTTGAGGTTGATGGCAGCAAATAACCACAAAGTGATTTAATTAAAAACATTACAACATACTTGAAATTTAAGTGCAGCTCATTTAGTGAGAACATACAGCAAATGAGTCAGTTCTACTTAAAGGATAGATGTCAGTATAGGAGTATAGGGGATTACCAGTACAATCTCCAGCTTTGTCATATTTATCCCTGTTTTCCTGGTTGTCTACATTGTGAATGACAGATTTTAATAAATCATTCAATCAGTGAAAGTTCAGGACACCCAACGTGCACATTATGGTTCTGGGTCAAATTGAGGTAAGGATTTTGTGTTAACTAGATCATTCATTTCTCTTTGTTCTACCTGCAGCCTTCTCTATGGACATTGGACCCAAAAGGTAGATTGCATAGCACATTCTCAACCAGGGTTCCTCCAGAAGTTGCTGGGGATTCCTTGAGTAATGAGCAATTTGTGTCTCTTGGGTCAGTTTAACTGACACCAATGATGTTTTTGGCTACTTTAAGGGTGACATTCTTCCCATGAGCCAGTAATGAAGTGGCACTCTCACCATGCTAATATAATTAATTGTGAATAATGAAATTTTATCAAGGGTTTCCAAAAAAATGAAAGCTACTTTTTAAAGGGTTCCCCATGTTAAAAAAAAAAAAAAAAAAAGTTGAGAAAAACTGTATAGTGAGGGGCTGCTCCACCAAGCATTGTCAAAGATTTGTGAAATATATTGTTCCATACCTTTTGTCGGCTTTCTTCAAGCATCTTTAGTGTGCTGTAGTGTGTTTCCACCTGTTGTAAATTAACATTTAAATAAAGCATGCTAAGTTAATGCAGCTCATTCATTTTAAATAGGCTGCCACCAAACAAACAAATGAATCTGTAGCTTTTTTAAATGCATCATCTCATGCCTCAAAGATGGTTCACATCTGAACTTTATGCTGCACTGCACTGCACTGTATATACTTTGGGATGTCTTTGCAAGGTGTGTTGGATTATGTTTAAGGGGGCAATGCCAGTTTTAAACAAATTAAGGCCAAACCGAGGTTTTTCCTGACTTCAATACAGTTGCATTGTTTCCTAGACTATAGCAACAGTGATTGACTTGACCTGTGCACAGTTACACGTAGCTTTCAGCATCGAGCATAGCGTACTGTACCTCAGGATCTATTTATGCTGCCCTGGATTGAACAGTGAGCTTAAAGTGAGTCTAATTGTCCTGGGAGGGAATAAGCTCAAAGCCTCTCTTTTCATTCTGGTTTTTCCTCAGAGTGAGTTAATGCAAAGTATCCTGTACTTGCACCTAATGCTCCACATTAAATCCATCCATTGGTTTGGAGGCTTGCCAGCATCAGTCCATAGTGCTACTGTTTCACCCAAATTAGTCTATGCAGTTATTAGTCATGATATAACCAGCCCATTCTTCATGGTAACTTGAGATCCTGTAGCTTAATAAACGTCATCATTTTCCTGCGCAGAACATAACGGAATCGATAGGATCTGACTTTCTGTGACCCAGGTACCTTGTTTTCTTTGTGTTAATAAATCCCTTCGACTCCTCACCACAAAGTTTACCATGGCATGCAAATTGGCAGGTGATGTTTACGTTGTACCACAGCTTCCTCGGCCTTGGGTTCAGGCCCATTTGAAAATCTAAACCAAGTATCAATGTTGGGTCTACTACATAGGTGACTGGTTGCACTCTGTTCAGGTCGTGACCAGCTTTGGTCGTGACTTTGATTCCAATAAAGCAGGCCAGCAAGCCTAACAAAAAAATTGATTTTTTTTTTGGATTACCTCTTTGACAAAATCAGTACTGACCCACTTCAGCTTCTTGGCTTACTGTAATCCGAAATGGGACCTATGTGCTGTACAGTGGCCTACAGTGTTGTACATTGTGGAAAGTACGTAGTACCAGTCTCTACTGGATAATTCGCCCTTGTGTCCTTTGCTTACATCTTGACAAGGTAGGTAGCAGTTAGGTCATTTTCACTGTGTACTTTAGGGTCTCACACACGGGGCAAAGGAAACCTGTTCTTATTGGAATGTGGAGACTGATATTACCTTCTGAAACCTATGTTTTTATAGCTGTTTACTTGCACTCTACGAATTCTTTTGGGATTGTTTGAAATTTACTCCTAGCATCTATCTGCCAGACCCCCACCATTTCACAGGCCCTCAGCACATTGCAAATGTCTCTGTATTCACTCGTTGTCAGAGGAACCCCACACTCCTCCTAGCAATTTCCATTTTTTCCACCTCTGGTGCTGTACCTCTTTTTCCATCCATGGACTCTGGGACATGTTTTCCTCCCACATAGGTGGAAACTTTTTTCCAACCCCTTCAAGCAGAACTGAAACCGTGACTACTCACCTATCTCTGTTCTCTACCTCCCAATCTTTAGCCATCTTTTTTAGCTGTGTCGGAATGACTACATTCATTCACGGCAAACGCAAGTAAAGCCGGGTTTTCATGGCAACCAAAGCTGAGCTGTGCAAAATTGGACAGCTTGCTACCGGACAGGCAGTTAAGAGCAGTTATTGCAGAAGGGTCATGGCCTATTGAATAACCTGTTTAAATCTCAGAAGTTCAAAGTGGGACTTTAGTTCTACTTTAGTGTCAGAGCATTATTCTCGTCCTGCTTAATAACGCCAGGCATTTCCCCCACTAATTATTGAAGTCACATGTTTTTCCCCCTGCTAACTATATCGCCAGGCACGATCCTTCCACTGACACCTATGCTGGGACATTTATTCCCCCTTCCATTGACCAGGAATATAAGGGGCACTGTTACATAATGTGAAGAGAAGGATAGTACAGAACACACCTTTTTGGAATGGGATAAACTAAATCTAAATTCTAGGAAGATATAAATATCACAAATGAATCCGAGCAGTGTAAGTATCTGAATCTGACTTTATATTAGCCTCTTGCAGTTCCTCTTGGGAGGAAAAATGCAGGACACCAATCCACTATTAGGAATCAAGCGAATAGGGGGAAAATATAGGAACAGACAGACAGGTAAGCTCATTTCTGTTGAGTCCCAGGCTGGGGCAGAGCA
Source organism: Pyxicephalus adspersus (assembly GCF_032062135.1). NCBI lineage: Eukaryota > Metazoa > Chordata > Amphibia > Anura > Pyxicephalidae > Pyxicephalus > Pyxicephalus adspersus. The sequence goes on along the minus strand of NC_092861.1, from coordinate 12,054,234 downwards.
AGGATAAGCGCAGAGCAAGTGGTTAATCTTCAATGGGCATAACAAGGGGATATTTTTAAATTGGAAGTCAATATTACATTAAAAAGTTTTTTTTTTTTTTTTTAATTGGGCTTTTCATTTTTATCTTGGTATAGTTTACTGCACTTCTCCTTTAATTGTTTGGTTGTGCACTGTGTATCATAAATGCGGTAGAAATGATTTGTGCTAAAATTTATGTTGCTGTAGCTGCTGTGCCAGAAAATTGGGAGTTCTGTTCAGGAATATTGTGTGACATTTCAAGCAAAGATCAGTCACTTGTAGGAAACAGAATTCGCAATTCATCAATCTCCTATTGGAAATTTGATTGGTTGATTTTTGGTAACTGCACTTTGCTATGCTCATTGCTCTTTACATGTAAACTCATTTTTGTTTGTCAGCGAAGACCTCCTGACCTAGAACTCTTGTCATTTTTACGATGTGCTGCAATTTATAGCCTTACACATCTCCTAAGACACATTTACAACAACAGGTACGTTATAAACCTTCCAGATCTCGCTCATAATAATTAATGCTTTCATGGCTGGAGGGGGCCCTTGCGCCGTTTTGCCGACTAGACGAAAATGTCTCAAACAATCCATTCCCAATGCTTTTTTAATATGTGAACTCTTGAATCTGTGCCCATTGCTTTTTGACTGGCGTCTTCAAGTAATGGCCTCAGAGTTTTCTGCACATGAAAGCTTTTTAGATAATGTAAAAAATATATGGGCAGGGTTCTATTTTTCATCTTTGACACAAATGTTTATTTTTTAACAATTTACTCAAGTCTACCGAAGCTCGATGTACATGTTATTGATTTAAAAGTTCATTTGGTTTAAGTGATGTGCTGTGTATACTAAGGGAGCTCCAAAATGAGATCCATCTGGAGAAAGTTGGTTCTTTTTGCCTTGACGGGACTACTGCTTGTTTTATACATTAAAACAGTAGATTATGGCATTCTTTGCACATTGTGAAACATATATAAATACCTTGAGAAGACAAAATAAATTGGGTATGTTGTAGAACACAATCAAGCTGCCAAACCTTGTGACACGGCAGCCGTAAACAAACACAATGCATTTCGTATTATTTGGGTTAAAAAAGGAGCATTTGTTAAGAGCCCACACTGGGGCTAAAAGCTTGGAAAAATGTGTGTTGTTCATAGCCAAACAGGAATAAAGGTTTCTTATTTTACCTGTGCTTAAGAAAACACAACTTTTATAAAAAAAAAAAAAAAAAACAATTTAGTACACAGTTATAAGAAAAAGAAAATATGCCCTGTAAATTCTAAGATTTTATGAATCAGGACTTAATAAAAAAAATCATCTCGTCCTTCATAAAGAGAGGCAAATAAAACCCCAGATAAACAAGAACAAATGCCAGATTACACCGTGCTACTCATTATTAGAAAGTACACTTATTAGTTTTTTTATTTATAGTGTACTGGTTGGGTGTTGATCTACTTTAACTCTTGCACAAAATTGCTAGCACAGTGATCAGATCAACCTTAAAGTGGAACCAAATTTCAATTTTACAAATGCTCAATCAGGCAGGTAATTATTATAGAAAAGGACAGTCAATGTCATTTCTGCAATATTGTGTTATACCTGCCTGATTGCTTTGGATTTCTAGCAACAATTCTTGGGAGCGCATGTGCAGCTTCAGCTTTGCATGCCATTACATCATCCTGGGCTGGCCAATCAATATGGTCGAAGATCATCTCCAAGAGTAAGAAGAGAAAGTTGGGGGACCCTGCAATAGAACGCTGATAGGTGAGTCATGTGGGTTTAGTCCTGCTTTGAAGCTAGACTAAAACCTGTTATATTTACCTGTCTCTATTCTTTTGCAGGGCGCTCCCAACTTTTTCCATCATCTTTCTTTTTGCAATCTCTGGTCATCTTGGCTGGTCCAGGATGACATATCTTCCTATACAGACAAAACAGTTTATTCAGTGCCGGCAACGGCAGGGGAATCCAGGATGTGCTGGATAATTTGGCAACCAACGCTGTGCTGTGCATGCACATTATTAGAGATTTTGACGGTTCGAGCCAGCCGATCATACAGGTAAGAATAATTATTGCGGAAGGGACATTGCCCTTTAGTTCGACTTCAGCTCGGTTGAAAATGTTGCAGTCATCCATCAGCTGCACTGAAAAAAAAAAAAAAACAGTTGCTATGGTAAATCTGATTGCAATTTCCATAGCCTTATTACAGATACCACTTGTATGGGTCCAGGTTCATGTGAAACTTGCTTCTTGTATTTTTCCCTCTCTACAGACAAATACTGTGATGGCATTTTTGTATGTCAAGTCACGGCAGAATTCCTGAGTGTTTTACAAGCCTATATATTCATGATTGATATAAGCAGTCCATTGTTTGTAAAAATACCATAATTGCCTATTTACAGTAACACTGTATTCCAGCAGTAGCTGTGCAGCTCAACAAGATTACAAAGTATTAAGAGGGATCACTCTGTGGAGCTCGTGAATTTGCTGGCAGCGATGTGCTGTGTTTGGTTTATCCTCAGCATTGTGTTTCTCTGTGGGTCAAAAGTGCATTGTTACACTGCACGTGGCTCATTGCTTTTCAGTGTCACTGTTCATCATTTATCTTCTGTATACTCACAGCGTGATAGAACTGGACACATACTGTCAGATGCGAAAAATGATCCAATGTTTTAAAGGCCCTAAGTGAATTTATTATTATTATTATTAAACAGGATTTATATAGCGCCAACATATTACGCAGCGCTGCTGTACATTATTGAATGTAATGCCTCTGAACCAAGGATAGCTTCCAATCAATCCAGGAAAAACTGATATTTTAATTATGGGTGTGGCACAACAGGCTATCATCCCCGGGATTCTTCTTTTGTTTGGATACTTTAATAGTAGGAACTTACACTGATATTTATGGAGGTCTTCACTCTGGAAGTTTATGTCTTTGAGCTCTTTCAATTACATAAACTAAATAAAAAATCCAACAGGCAGAGGGAGACCTCTTAAAGTAGACACAGGAGTATAGACCTAGAAAGTCATCTGCACTTATCTTACCAATGTGAAAATAGGTTTAAAAATAAAATCATTCATATGTAAACCCACGGCACTATATTATTATTTTCATCCAGTATTTATATAAGCTCCAACATATTATGCAATGCTTGACAAAGTCTTCAATCTCACTGGCTCACAATCTAATGTCCCACCATAGTCATATGTCATTTTTACAGGCTAAGGACAATTCTGAGGAGTGTGAATTAACCTACCTGCATGCTTTTAGAATGTGGGAGGAATCCGGAGTACATGGAGGAAACCCACACAAACATGGGGAGAACATGCAAACTCCATGGAGAAAGTCTACCCTGGCCACAATATGAACCTGGGACCCAGTGCTGCAAAGACCAGAGTGCTAACCTCTGAGACACTGTTCTATTTACACATTTGTATTCATTTATACATATGTTTTTGTGCATTAAAGCGTAACTATAGCTAAAAGTTAAAAAAAAAAGTATGACCAGATAGGTCCAGGATACCGTCTGTCTCTTCTGCAATGAAATAAACATGCATGTCTGATTAGAATTTTTTATATTTCACTCATTTTTAATAAAGACTTTGCAAAAGAATTACTAAAACAAGAAATTCTGGAACATCCAGTGATCACAATTTTTAAAATACAAATACCTGTCCCCTTTCTTTTCTCTTTTGGATTTCCTGATCTTCGGCCCTCTTGATTGGATGACAATATGCATGCACATGTTTGTTTTTTATAAAAGGTAAGGAACAAGCAAGTAAATATGTTTATTGCAAAAGGGACATCTAATGTAGAACCAAAAAACTCAGCAGTCTTCATCAATAAACACTTGCCTTCTCACAAATCCATCCTTCTTATTCAGATCCTTGCATGAAATGCTCTTCAGGTAGGATAATATTTGCTTGGTTATTTTTTCCAATAGAAGTTCTCAAGTACTTGTTTACTGTAACTGCATTAATCCTGAATTAAAGGGCTGATAACACCATATTTTTACTTTATGATAACAGTTCTACATTGAAGTAACTCTATGATCCTATGCTCAGGATTTGTACACACAAGCAGATCCACTGCCAGTTTCATACTCAATCAACTATTCCTTTAATAACTGATTTGTCTGAAGTTCCAAAACACTGACAATGCATGTACGAGAATTTGCTTTATTGGCTGTTTTTCCCAGATAGAAATATTTGGAATTTAAATCCCAGTTCCCATGGAATGTACTTGATCATTGATCAATACATACCAGCTTTTTGAAACACTAAACATTATTATTTGTAGTACCTTCAGTTTCCTTTTTGATCAAATTGTTTTATTGGAACACAAATCAAGTTGTAGGTGAAAACATTCCTGTGTGTACTATAGCCGTTAAATCAGCAGCATCTAGTGAATATAGGCAAAGATAGATCTCATGTGTCCTGGACATGCCATTATGGAAATGTTGACTTTCTTTTAAGGTTAGAAGCTTAGGTGTACATCACTAATGATCACTGAGTCTACCCATCATATTAATAGACTGATCGTGACTAATCGCTGGTTGACAATTGCACAAAAGCACAACCAGTTTTCTCTACAAAGTATGTGACCATACATGCAGGCATAGGTTCACTTTAAGTTGGCAAGGGTCACTGAGCTAATTCTCACGAGTACACTTGGAATCGGTGAATCAGCACAGACAGTTATTGTGTGTCTATGATGAAATAGATGAGGTGTCTTTATTTTACTCACACTTGGCACTTGCTTTGAGATAATTAACAGTATTAGGAGACTAGTTTATCACTCCTCACATTGGCTTTGCATTTATAAAAGAGATTTGAAAATCCCCCTACTGACACACCCCAGCTAAATAATTGAAAAAACATGTTCGGTTGTCTCCAAACGTTAGTTGTAGGTGTAGTCTAGTAACCTGCTGACTTCATAGGTCAGCATAGGTTGGATATTCCAACAATGAGATCTGCCTTCCAAAATCCCTGGCTGTATCTGTCTACCTGGCTGGTTTGTGTTTTACAACTCATCCTGAGGCATTCGTTATAGTATAAAATATTTATATATAATATAATTATAATTTAATATAAAATACCTTTTAAAAATCCAAAGTGGACAGTAAAAACCTTCTTAATGGTTTTATCAAGTATGCAGACCCAGGAACTCCTCGCTCATATTTCACCAATAAAGTCTTCTATAGTAAAATAAAATATAGAAAAGTATCAATTTTGGTTTCGCCTGAAGAAGACCCAGCAGGGCTCCACTATTAAAAAAACATACCAGGGCCACACTGGAATCTGTAAAATGCATATTGACAAGTTATAATGTCACTCGGACAGAAGAGACAAAACTGGAGATTTTTGGCCAAGTGTCCACAGACCAACAGAAAAGAAGTTTCTTACTATGTCAAGGTGCCTTGGGTCTGTGAAGGAACCAATGAAATGTCAAGACTTTCTGAAGTAATACATCCTGCTACTGTCAGAAATTCCTGTCTCAGTCATTGGTTATGGATTCTTCAAGAGGGTAATGACCCAAATTACACAGCTATGAACACTGAAGAATGACTTGAGAACAATACATGGGACTTAGAAGGCTTCTATTCACCCTGATTGGAATCCTATTGAACATGTGGAAATGTGAGTCAAACCTCAGAATTCATTGATCGATACAGGAATTGTTGTTTGTCGTGATTGCCTCACATTATACAACAAAATATTAGGTTACAGGTTCCATAATTTTTTGTCCATTGTAATTTCATTTGTCGTTTAAATATTCTGTTGAACTCCAAAGCAGATTTTTTTTCATATTTGCATAACCTCTGCCTATATGTTCTCTTATTGTATCATAGTATCAGTGCCAACTCTTTGCTATCTGTTAGGCTTTATAAGCTTTCTGAAATGCAATTGAGGTTCTAATATTCCACTGCTAGCACCTCTCATTAAATGTCAGCACACTATTACAAAGTTAACAGGCCTTTACTGGGTGTAATTACATGAGCTGTTCCTATGTGTAAAACTCCTAGTGACCCCTGTACAACAGGAGTGTTAACATATGGAGGTGATTAAATGGTGCTCATTCCCCATCATACACTTTAATGTGACCATTACATGGTGGAAAGATGGTCAGAAAGAAGACATTGGCACCAAAACTTTGTTCTGAGTCTGATGCATTTCCTTCTGGTTTGTGAAGGCTTTAACCAAATAAAAACTGAACTGTGGACAAAGTTCCTTTTAACGTTGCAGTGGGTTCCCCTCCCCACTATAAGTGGTAACTGCCCTTTTTTCCACAGGATGATGGAAAAAACCTACCTTACACCTTTTTCCAGCAGCAGGGGACACTCTCCTCCAATACTCTGGGCTGTTGACAGATCCTTGGCGTTATTACATTTAGTGCAAAGCTGACAGACTGGCCAGTCAATGGCACATATACAGAGGTTGCTGGAAATCAGTTTTGTGAAACTGATGGGAGCGATGGCTGCTGCATGAGGAAGGAGTTAGATAAGGTTTTTTTTCTTTTGTATCATCCCCTAGGAAAAAAACGAGTAATGAACCTTTGCAATTGGGTCCCCCTGCCCTTGGAGCTAAAAAAAAAAACCTTTGCCTCCAAAATTCAGCTTTAATTCTTGTTTTTATTATTAGTATTTGTCTATTTGTATAGAAAGGGGAATGTTAAGAATTTTCTTTACTAACTGTCTGAGAGACTCCAAAAATGTATTTATTGTTTCCTGTGGGCCTGACACTGAATCTCACAGTTGCATATGGTAATGCATTAGGAGCGATGGGAGTGTTCAGAATGTGACATTCTTCTTGCAGGTAACACATAACTCCGTCACTCTTAAAAGCTATCAATAACAAATAACATTTATAACCTTAGCCCTGGACCTATTTAGATTCACTATTTTCTTTGGAAGGGATTTGATTGGTCACTCTTTCCATACAAGGGGGTTTTAGGAATCAGTGAACTCCCAACTGAAATACATAAGAACTATGATATTTTCTTTCCTATACTGTTAAAAAGTCTCTACAATGACTACAAAAATACCATTTCCCTTATTTTACTGCAAATATTGTACTTATACTTTGGCAGGTCCCTCTGGATTCAGGTTCATATTGCCCTATAAACGTTAACCAAGTATGTAAAAATCCTGGCTAAATTCCCAATCAGGGCATTAAATAAGGTTGTTACATCAATTGATCACTCCAACCATGTTGGCTTTATGCTCGTAAAATCAAACTTGTTAAGGTACAATTACAACAAGATAATTTGGGGTCTCACTTGTCACTGTGAAGGCCTTTAACTGCATTGAAGTTTGGTAGGTAGGTTGACTTAGGAGACACCAATTCAAACTGGAATAAATTGGTAAAAAAAAAAAAAAACTATTTCACCTAAATGAGGAACCACATAGAGCTGCCCCAATGGCACACTTGACAACAGTGGGCTCCTGTGCTCAACTGATTTGGGGCCCCTTTTGGCTGAGGAGGGTTTGGGGCCCTCATAAAGTGGCACACTTTGCACTTCACTATGTCCACCCCTGGATTGCCCCCTGCTAAACCTCATATATTAATTTGCCTTTAGGGCTTTCTTTTCTTGTAATATTCTATGGCAGGATACTGAGCTTTAAAGTAGAATTAAATCTGTGCAACCGATCCACATTTTAAGTGCCGCCATCTTTCTTCTCTTCTTCCAGCTGCAGATGATCTTTGGCCGCCTTGATTGGCTGTGCCGGAATGAAGTAACTGCACAGGAGTTTCTTCATTCTTGCACACATAAGTGAAACCGGGATCGCCGGGTTTCTATGGCAACCAAAGCTGCCATGGCGCATGCTTACCTAAGATTTGATGCCAGAAACCCTGAGAGATCAGGCACATTATTGCAGAAGGAACATCGCCTGTCATGCAAATTCAAATATGATTTCAATTTTAAAGATGGTTTCACTTTATTTTTGGATTAATGCAGACAATCTGCCATATGCAGATGACACTACCCCATCTTTAGACTCTGTCACAGATACAAAAAGCCCCTTTGGTACCTATTCTGTATTGAAAATTAATTGGGAAAATCTAGTCATATCATCCTAAGTAATCGGACCCAATTTTTTATATCACATTAATTCCCCATATTGATTGTGCCAACCTTTAAGTATCTAGAAATAAGAATCTTGCCCCATCCTCACCAGATTGAACACACAATGTGTCTCTACTCCATTGCATTCTTCTCTTTGACATTGCACTATATTGCAGTTTTTACTCAGTTATATCCCAAAGTGCTTGTATGATATGCCTAAGATTAAGACCCTCTCCTGTGCAAATGTAAGAAAAATCACATAAATCTAGGGCCTTACTTCTTAAAATATATTGATAAAGATACCAGTTTGTCTCCTAATGAGGCTCTGTTCCAGATTCAAAAAAATATCTTTATATACCTGAATCAGTGACTACTCCACTCTGTGAAAAAAAGATCATTTGGGGCACCTAGATGGAGATTTAACTTTTTTTTTTCTTTCCTCATTCATTGAATTCGGGGAATTTTAGATATTGGCAGGGCTTGTACTCTTCGCTCTAGGCCAGGGGTCTGCAACCTGCGGGTCCGGAGCCGCATGCGGCTCTTCAGCCTCCTTGTTGTGGCTCCCTTCGGCTGCCGCGGGGAGATCTCTGATGGGGGATCCCCTTCCTCCCAAGACACTGCGGAGGAGGGGGATTCCCTATCCGGTGTTCTAATGAAAAAAATCTACCAGTGAAATAAATCTACCACGGGGCGTGTACAAATGGGTGTGTACAATGACATCCCCCTCCTTTGAACCCCAATTCCTCTGGAACGGGGAGATGTACAAAACCAAAAATGTAGGTGCAAATGGGGGACACCTGTGACTAACACCCCCTAAAATTTAATCTTTAGGCTATCATCAGAACATAAGGAACTCTGCCCATCCAAAAAATCTACCGTTACACATTGCTGGAGGCACCTGAACCCAATTTCTCTGGAACAGGAAGGGGGTACAGGTGAACAAAATTAGAGGTGCAAGTGGGGGACACCTGTGGCTAACACCTCCTAAAAACTCCACCCATCAAAAACCCCTACCCTGTTACACATTGTTGGAGGCTTCTAGCACCTAAACCCCAATTTATCTGGAAACGGGGGTACAGGTGAAAAAAATTTGAGGTGCAAGTACGGGACACCTGTGGCTAACACCTCCTAAAAATTCATAAAAACTCCGCTTATCAAAAAAATCTACCCTGTTACACATTGCTGGAAGCATCTAGCATCTGAACCCCAATTTCCCTGGAACGGGGGGTCGGTACAGGTGACCAAAATTAGAGGTGCAAGTGGGGGACACTTATGGCTAACACCACCTACAATTGAATCGCTAAGGCATTATCAGAAAATAAAGAACTCTGCCCATCAAAATAATCTACCCTGTTACACACTGCTGGAGGCTTCTAGCACCTGAACCCCAATTTCTCAAGATTGGGGGGTACAGGTGAACAAAATTAAAGCTGCAAATGAGGGACACCTGTGCCTAACACCTCTTAAAATTTCATCGCTAAGGCATCGTCAGAACTTAAAGAACTCTGCCCATCCAAAAAATCTACCCTGTTACTTTAGAAGCCTCCAGCTTCTAATGTAACAGGATGATACGTTAGAAGCTGGAGGCTTCTAGGGGCATAGTTCAATGTTTAATTTATTTCAAGTAGGCCTACACATGCACACATAATTTTACTAACAGGTAAAATTAAAAAAATAAAACTTTTAAAAGTTTATAAACTGTGTTATGTTTTGCGGCTCCAGACTATTTTTCTTTAGTGGAAGAGGAAGCTAAATGGCTCTTTTGATAGTAAAGGTTGCTGACCCCTGCCCTAGGCATCTATATTGTTCTGAACTCCTGCCTCCAAAAAAGATACCACACTGACATAAATCCATATTGTCACGATTCTTGCATAGAACGCAGACTTATCACACTCTGTTATTTTGTCATTGCCCCTATCCCATTTATAGAGTGCGTGGAGCTGTAATAAACCTTGTTTGTACTGGTATTGAAACACTGATAAAGTGAGACATGCAGCAAAGCAGAACTAAATAATGACTTGTTAATTGGTTGATTTTCTTAAGTTCATTTAAATCTCATACATAGTGGAGTTAAAGTGTTAAAACCCCTCTCAGGTTTAAACTGCTATATTTCTACTAAAAACATTCATCCTCTCTGTCATTGTGATAGATGGTGAACAGAGATTAAAATAATTTACAGTTGTCCTGTGAACAAGAGGGCACCAGAAGATTTTTTCCTCGTTTCCTGTTGTGGATCTTGGACAGGAATTAAAGGACACAGATAGCAAAGATCAATTAGCCTAATTAACCTATAGGCAAGCATATTAGATAAGTTTATCTTGCAATAATGCACATGACAACTACATAAGTATTAAGGGGACAATAACATTGTTAGGGGTGATCAAAGCACCAAAAGTGTAATTTAGATTAAAAAAATCATACTTACCTTTAATTCCACAGATCCCTCTAGCGTTGTCTTCGATTCGGTCCTGCGCCGTTCTGGAATCCTCCTTCTCTATGAGGAAGCGGTGGGTGCTGCCATCTTCTTCTGTCTTCATCCTACGCAGACGCCAGATCGGGTGACATAGCCCCCATTTCAGCCTGAAGCCTCCTGGCATTATTATTATTACACAGTATTTTTATAGCGCCAATATACTACACAGCGCTGTACAGAGTCCATAGTCCTGTCACTAGCTGTCCCTCAAAGGGGCTCACAATCTAATGTCTTACCCAAGTCATATATCTTTAACACAGTTTAAGGTCATTTTTTTTTCTTTGTATATATATATATATATAGATATATATATATATAAACTTTGGTGATAGGTCCGCATTAAATCTTTTATCCTCTAAAGACATTGTATTGTAGGTTGCCCCAGTCCTTGTCACTGCTTGTTTGAATCTATAGCCAAAACTCTACACCAAATCCTGATGATCTTATGGAAGTGGTGTTTTGCTATCCAGAATCCAGCTTTTAAGTAAAGCACAAGCGGAAGACTACTTCTCATTTGCTACAAGTAGCAGCTGCTTCTGAAAATCTCTTTTCTTTCCCCTTTTTCCTAGTGGAAAAGAAAACTACCTCATATGCCCTGAATCTAATCAGAATAAAAGTTGATTCTACTCCTGCCAAGCAAATAGGATGATCATTTTTCACATTCTTACATTTTCCAGGGCAGTTTCAAGTTAGATTATATTTCTGTTGCTTATAAGTTCCTGCAAGCTCCCTCAGGCCCTGCCCTGCTTGTAGCAGTAAGGGCCCAAGTGAATTTTACGGGGGGAAATTTTGCTAAGGTTTCACGCCGAACGTTTTGTGTTGTCTGCAGCAGATACAGTTAATGTTTTGTGCGCGCTTGATTAGTGTGGAAAAAATTAATGCGCTCCTGTATTATGATTTATGGGCCGAAGTCATCAGCCAGTGTCATTTTGCCAACTCTGAAATTGTATATTTTTTTCCGAGATCAACCCCTTTCCCTCCCTTTTTATATTCAGATATTGGACCCAGCTACTGTTTTTGTTGATTCCTTCAAACCTGTGAATAGACCTAATTCAAATCTTAGCAGCATGAGATCTGAAAAATTATTAATGCTCCAATTCAGACAGTGGTATTGAGTGAAGTATTGCCCGAGTGCTGGAGATGGAGAGAGCTAGAATTTCATGAAATAGTTTTCAGGTGCACTTCGAGCTCTTGTCAACTCAAGTAACATGCACGTTTAATGTTCCCATTTATACAGCTTCTCCTTTTTACTTCTAAGAATTCTTTTTTCCTTATGTTGCACATGTGATCCTTATAAATTATTCTATGTAAATCTTTGTTCTTGTGTATGCAGTTATATAAGAACTTTATATGGAGGCTTCCATTATTCCTAGTTATAATGTATGACCAAGAGTGTGTGGATACCCCTTCAAATTATTGTGTGTAAGGGTTTCCAGTGAATGGTATTGTTAATATTAAAAAGAAAACTGAAGTTCCACTTCTAAAAATACATAAACATGCAGATCATTATTGCAGAAATGGAGTAGCTTTTGCAATAATCCCTCCTATCTGCTTGACCGGTCTGGGAAACTGTCCAAAAAGTTGAGCTGGATACTTGGCAATCCCAACTTCCCTTTCGCTTGCCGGAAATAAATGAAAATGCAGGAGTTGTGCCATGCCGGCCCAGGCAATCAAGCTGGCAAAAGATTGCCAGGAGAAAGAGAAGAAGGAAGAAGATGGTGGCTCCCTGCCACAGAACAGGGACAGGTGAGTATTGTGGGTTTTGTTTCACTTTAACACCAAATCTACTGCAGAAGACTACTTTTTTGAAAACTTTTTGGGCCTAATGATAGAGAGTGAACAGGCTATTTGCCATAAAATGACCCTATTTGCACACAAATAAACCATTTATCTCTGGTGAACAGCCTGTTCATTCTATTTTGATTAAGTGGAAATCAGCTGAAAGATCCTCACTTGTCAAAAGGATTGTCACATTCAGAAGTATGTTAAAATATGGCGATATATGTTTATAATTTTGGGTACTTTGAAAGCTGAAAATGCTGTAGACCAAAAAGGAAGATCACAAGAAGATCAAGTTGTCATTATGACAGTACAGGTGAACAGAAAATAAAGCAAAAGTGCAGATCCTGTACCTAACAAAAATTTTTTTGTTATTGTCTGTGTTTCTGTTATTAGCAGGTGAGATGAAAGTTCCCATTAGGGACCCTTACTCAGATGAAGTTTTGTCTCAAGTTACTTTAATAAAGAAATAGTGACTATATGAGGGTGGGAGTAATGTGTCAGGGGTGTGTTTGATGAACTCTCTACATGACCCCAGAATGAAAATGTGCATAGATTTTTTTTAATTAAAAAAATCTAATAAAAGGATATAGAGATATAGTAAAGTAGCTTTGATGTTAACTGTACATTAAATGTATTTGTATATTTTTCATATCTGAAGCGTAATATCACTCTTAGCTGACCTTTATTTTGTATATGTGTTTTTTTTGTTATTGTAGTTGCAGCAAGCTGCTGAAGTGTCTCAGATGAGAGGGGCACGGGTGGTGTCTCCTGAAGACATCCTCTTCCTCATGCGTAAAGATAAGGTATTTTCTTAGATTTTTATTTAATCTAAAAGCATAAATTTATTTTTAATACTTTTTATTTGCCGTCTCTGCACAGTTCACTAAGCTTCAAGCGTAAAGTCATGGAAAAGAAAAGACCTTTGGACAAACATGGTCCTTTGTTTTCAATATTTTTTATTAGCTTTAATTTTTTATACATAGAAAATTACAAAGCTGGAATAATCCAATCCAAAACATAAAATGTTAATGTTCAGCACAGCTTTTGCGTTACAGAAAAAATACAGTAAAAAATAACATTGTGCATTGTCATTCGTCCACCTAACCAAAACAGAACAAAACAAATTTGGCCTGAAAATAAGTCAATATAAAATAGCAATATAGTACAATAGTGTTACATCTGACAGAATAGTAAAGGTCCAAGAACTCGGGAAACACGATCGCCTTTACCTATTTTTGCAATCTTACCAGCTATATAAAGACATCTGGGGTATGAAAGGCATAGAAAGCTGTATCCAGGGTTCCCCAAGCATGGTCCTTTGTGGTCCCAGGTAAATGGGTATCTCTTCAAAGTGTGATGGGCATGTGAATTTATGTCTGTGCTATGTTGCACCAGATGATAATCCCAGCACTTGCTTTGTGTGTTGGGATTTAGGTTAGAGTAGTGGTAAGGATTTTAGGAATAGGGTTAGAGTTAAAAGTAGACTTTGTATTAAAAAAAAAGTCTTATTAAAACAGGTTTAGGGTTTAGGTGTTGGTTGTGGATTAGGAGAAGAGGTTAAAGGGTCATTTAAGAGTGTTTGGATAGTGCAGTACCATCAGGGGTATATGTTCCTATTCTGTAGTGAAAATGTACATACCTAGTAGATGACAATTGTCTGTTTTAGTGCACAAATCAGCTGTGTAAATGCTGAAGTATATTGCTGTCTTAGAGTGCTACCGGTAGTTGTCTGACATATCTGCTGTTCTGTGCGTGTTGTGCCTTGCATATTTTGCTGGTAAGAAATGGATGCAGCAGATAAAAAGAAATTATATCTTGATAAATCAAAACTTTTCATAGTTACTATTTTCTTCCTCTACAGAAAAAGCTGAAACGGTTACTGAAATACATGGTGTTTCGAGACTACAAATCCAAAGTCCTTAAAAGCATAGAGGAAGAAGATATTGAAGGTGGGTGCTATGGTCAATGCCTTATTACAACCTTAACCAGCTAAAATAGAGAAAAAAACTTTGTACATTCAGGTGCAAAGGTACATGTACATCTCACAATATACTCGCCTTTCCTTCTCACTCCACTGGTCAGGGAAAATATGTGTTACTAGTATGGAAGAAAATATGACTGTGATGGTGCTGAGATAATTTACATTATTACTTGAGGATATCAGCATTGGGTCCTTCAGTGCTATCACATGAGTCCATAGCATGGTGTAAACTACAACTCACAACAAAAGGGAACCAAGAGGCATTCCTAATTAAAACTCCTCTGCTTTGTATGTGTACATTTACTTTAGTATTAATATACTAAAGGTTTTTGCTGTTTAGAATTGGTGATCATCAAGTCTTTGACGTCAAAGGAATCATTTCAATCAAGTATGGAGGGGAATCATTATCTAAAATTATACTTATTAAAAAAAAAAATAAAGTAGTCTTTAAAGCTGAACTGCAGGTGAACAGTGGAACAAGCTACTGATATACATAATTGGGTAATGCTTTACCTGCCAAAGGATTTGACATTCTGGAAGCGGTTTTGTGATCCAGGCTTTCCTTTCAGATAGCACAACCTAGCAGCAGCCCAGTTTGTTGAAAAACAAACCCTCAAATTGCTGATTAGATGGTGAAAGTGCAGTAGCACACTGATGAGGGTAATCCTCTGTTCCCTCTACTCTCTCCTTTCAGCATTATCCCTGCAGGAGACTGTGCTTGGCTGCCAGTACATAAAGACTAATAAAAGTGCCTACACTAGTAACACCTAAATATTAAAATCTTACACAGCTGAGATTACTGATGTCCAGCTTTCACATTAATAAAATGCTACATGAATCATTCACAACAAAGTTTATACATTTTAGTTTGTTTTTTGCTTCTTTTAACTTGCTTCTGTGCATTCCGCCGGAGAGGTAAGAAGGATTTACGAATTGGTAAGATAAGCACACCACCCTTGTTATAAGGGAGCTGTTTTATTTCAGGAATATTTCCTCAAACTGGGACTGATTAAGCCACTAATTGATTTCAGCGTGTATAATTTCAGTGTGGTGACAATGGGCAGAAGGGGTAGCTTTGAAGCTGATTGCAGAGGACAGCTTCTTGTGCATTATGCAGGAATTCCGCAGCACAGGCTATGCAGACATGGGCACAGAGAGGTGTTCCATGTGTGTTTCCAGGCCAGAGTCTGTGCCAACAGAATGGCTCGTGGAGTGTAATAATTTCCTTTATGGTTCACTGATTATTCAGCTTTCTGTGGTTGCAACTGAAATAAAATGCCAGCACATCTCTTTCATTCATAACTTTTCCTGGAAGAATGAGACAAAGTAACTGGTTGCTATTAGGAACATTAATGCTTTTAAGGATTCATACTTATTCAGGACTTAATTTTCAAAGCATTTCTAATCCCAAAAATACATATGTGTATATTATTGGAGCTTGTCAATCCTTAGATGTGGTGACTTCATTAGTTTCAGACATGTTTTCATTTAATTTAACGTGGTGATGTTGTCGGTAACACAATTTCTAAACTAGGATGACATAATTTACTCGCTGTACTGTATCTATATTGTCACCCTAATATAATCCTCTGCTTTGTACTTCAAAACCTTTTCCTCTTGTGAGCTGTTTTGCATTGAAGGAGATTTTTTTTACAAGTTCGAAAATAAAAATAGCTGGTAAAATTATTTAAATGTCTGTTCAGTTCACATGATTTCTGATGAGTTGTACACTTACAAAAACGTACTTGAAAAAATAAAACTATTGTAGCTGCTACATCTAAAATTTAGAAAGCTGCAATACATTACTTTATTCAAGCAAATAATTAAAATCCTCTAATAATACAGGTATATCTTAGAACAGAAACACAACTGCTGCATGTGCCTGATTTTAAATATGTATTCCCCCATTGTAATCTTCTGTACAACAGCAGAGAAAGGTAAGGAGGGGGCAACATTCAATATGGTGTGCTGGGGGGATAAAAGGTTACAAGAAACAGTATAAAAGGAGAGTATAAAATGAACAGACGAATGGTTCACTGTCTAATCACTTAAATAAGCTAGAGAGTTTACCAGGGTGTATTGCTTCACTGCGGCAAAGAAAAGTCTGGTCAGGGCAACCAGAATAGCAAATCCTTCTGCAGGTAAAACAACTCGCATTTACCCTACAATGGGCCTGATTTATTAAAGCTTTCCAAGCCTGGAGAAGATTCACTTTTTTAAGTGAAGCTCGGTGATGGAGCAAACCTGGAATGGATCGAGTCCAGGATTCAAAATATTTGCTAGCAAATTACTTTGAAGAATTCCTTTCCAGTTTTGCTGGATCACCCAGCATCACTTATGAAAGTGTATCCTCTCCAGCCTTGGAGATCTTTAATAAATCAGGCCCCATGTGTTTTTCAATGTTAGATTTACGTGTAGTTCAGCTTCAAATGACCGTGAAGAAAAGAGTGTTGTGATGGTGACACATGTACCTTTTATGTACTAGACAGAGGACATTTTGGGGCTTGTTCCGAAAACTACCCAACTACACAGTGCCAATTTCTGTCCAGGTTTCAGTACTGAATATGTCGATCTGTATTCTTTTCACAGTAACAGCACTTTTATTTAGTCTGTAATGTTCTGTCTGCTTCTATGCACAATTTGAATCTGGAATGTCATGAGTTGGATAAGTACGTTTTAATAACATCTTCACCTCTGCTGGACCTACTATTATATGGCAGCTCTGATGAGAAACATCAGTAGCTTTTCAGGGCTTGCCATATTCCCTTTTCCATCTTACGGTCTGTGTGCAGATTTAAAACACCTGAAATAATAACTTTCAGGAAAGAGAAGCGTATTTTTGGAAGACATTATGCAGTAATTAACATAACTTAGAAGGTTTTTAAATATATGTTATTCGCACAGTTTTGACTATCTTGAAAGGAATGTTCTCATTTTATTTTCAACCATTCCATATTTCTGTTTCAAATGTTCCCATGTTGTCCTGAACATTCTCCCTTTCCTCCCAGTATTTTGCTATTCCTTGTAATCTAGATTAGAAGGGGTTTTCCAAGCTAAATTAATTTTGGGCCCTGGTTTCAAGCTTAGTAATGCTGCAGAAACACCATCTTTTTCCCTTTGAATAACAACATTATTTTATATTTTCTTTTAAATACAGCAAAACTGAAGTCATTGTGAAAAGGAATTGTACTGAAAATAAAACACAATACCAGACCAGTAAAAAGATTTAGGAAACAAGTATAGCTGCTTAGCATAGGTTATAGCTGTCTTCCTGTACCAAAGTTTTTGGGGTGCTTAAAGGTGCTCTGGCAAATTTGTCGTTTTTTTATGAAACAAAGATTTATACAGACATTGGGAACCAGAATGTCTGTTAAGCAGCTTTGATTTGTAACATGGTTGACAAATACCCGATTCTCTCATTAGCCCAGCCACTTGTTTTTCAAGTCAGCTGAAAACTCAACATTTGGTAATTCTTCCACCATGCACTTTTATTATGCTTGCTGCATCTGCAATGTGTCATAGTTTCCACACATATATAACATTATTTATATTTTTTCTGCTATCCTTTTATGCAGAGAAGCTGACTGCCAACAATAATGCAAATAAACGTCAGAAGCTAGCACAAGATTTCTTGAACTCCATTGATCAGACCGGGGAACTTCTGGCCCTATTGGAGGATGATGAAATTGATGAAGTTAAACAGGAACGTATGGAGGTACAAAAGTTTATTCTTTATACATCTCTTCTAACTTGTTGATTTTCAAAAGGTGAGAAGTGGTCTCTTCAGGTGGAAGCAACTTTAGGAAATGTGGGTGAGTGGTGCAAGGGGACACTGGGGGAAAAGATTAGAATATGGGCATTTTTCTTTTAGGCCAATTGATTCCTTTGTAGGATTTTGTTTAGTTTAATGAGCTTTAGAAAATACCTAAATTATAAAATAAAGAATCCCACCATACTTCACTATGAAGGAGCCCTTTATAAGAGTCCCTTGTTGTTAACACAGACTGGCTTTATTGAGAAAATTTCCATGAGAAAATGCATTAGCATGTCATCCTTGCGCATAGTCCATTCAAGTGATCTTTTTAGCTGTAAAGGTATCTGTATCTGTAAGGGAGACTTTCCCCCACTGACTACCAGACCAAAGTATTTTGATCATAATGATAGCACAGGTTCCCCTGAAGACCTAAAAGTTATTTCAAGAGTTCCCCAATGTTAAAAACATTGAAAAAAGACTGCATAAAAAGTCGTCCCAAAACATAGATAGCGGTGTACATGATATGCATAGCTGTGGTAGCACTGTCCATAGTGCTGGAACTATTTGACCAACTGGTAACATTCTACAGTATCATATAATGGTATTGGCTGTTAATTTTTTTTTATTATTATTAATATTAAACTGTATTTATAGCACCAGCATATCATGCAGTGGTATATAATAACAGACCAGATCTGTCAGTGCCAAGTGTTCTGAAACTTATGTTTTTGTATTATCTTTAGGGTTTATTGTGAGTGTAGCAGATTGTCCATAAAACATTTCACATCCTAGGAATATGCTCAGATGATAACTTCACTTGTGTATCAATTACAGTACCTTGAAAGTGTGCGGTAATCTGGGTTTTGGATAAGCGCAAATACTTTTTGTTCTACGTTGCTTAGGGCCAAAAACCGTGGCACGCTGTCCAGCAAAGACAGTAAACACACTTATGACGTCAGCACAGCTTAAACAGGATATGTTTGTGTTGTGGTGTGGTTTCACTTACAAAGAGTTGTACTGTAGCCATGTAGAAGGGTTTTATACTGCATGTAATCACCATGATTGTTCACTACTGCATTAAGGTCACCCCTGGGTTTGTAGAATGCATTCTTTTCATGTTCAAATTGTCTAAAGGCTATGTTACAATTGTCCCCAGTAATCCTGGGAATTCAGAGCAGTCCTCTGAGTAAAGTCTTATTCTCAATGATACAGTACTTTGTCTTAAAATATGTTTATTCACCTATTGTCCATTCATTGTGAATTTGTTGTAAAAAAATATCTTGTTTAAGTGTTCAAAATTGCTCAAAAAACTAAGTTATATTATTTTAATTTTGTGTTAGTTGTAACTCATCTAAGGTGCTGTACCACACATGTCAAGGTCTAGACTTTCTTGGGTTCTTTCTAGCACCAGCCATATGTCCCACTGACACCACCAGACTCCAGGCGTCCCCTAGGACAAACTGTAGATGTTAGGTAGTATTTGTTAAAATAAAATAATCTGAAACCATTTGTTATTATATCGTTAAATTGTCCTTAGTTTAATCCATTTTGGTAAGGCCAACACACCACAAAGATTGTCAAAAAGTGGAGAAGGAGAGCGTACCATATACAGCTCTAAGGCCAGTGCTGAACAGAGCCTGAGATATAAAAGACCTACCAAGTGTGGTCAAAAACATTAGGCAAGTTTCAGGTTGGGCTAGTGCAGAAATTTACAAAAAAGGATTAGGCAAAGTTCCTACTTTGCTTCACAATTGGCAGTTACTGCATGGAAAGGTTGAAAGACAGTGGAGTACAATACTTCTGGTTTCATACAAGGCTTTGTGGTAGGAGTGTATTGAAGTATTTTACACATATGTGCACAACACAGTTTAAGTCAAAATTGCTGTTGTGTTCATGTTTAGTCAAGCACTGTAGTTATGCTTACATTAGAGAAAAGTACAGGGATAACCTCAAAGGTTTTCTTCTGGTCTTTCACTGTCTAAACAAGTTTGGCAGTGGCTCCTTAACCATGCTCTGTTGCACACCAATCTGATTATACTGCCTGGTAGAGGCGCATTGATTTTGTTTTTTTGTTTTTTACATTGTTAAAATTCCAATCATCAGTGGGCAGGTGCAATAATCTGTATTTCCACTTGTGTATCATTAATTTAAAACACCATAAGACTGTGAGGATTTTGTGGGTTATTTAAAAATGAATGGATTCAATTTCCAATTTCTTCATTAGTTAAGTATATGTAATCAGCACTATTGCAACCGCTAGAGATTAGATTTAGATTCCCCTGTTTTTACTTTCCTGCATCCACAATCACATGACACTCTGTGATTCCTCTTCAGTAGTGAAAACTCGCCATACTGAAAATTTGCTGCTGCATTCTAGGACCACAATTCAGTCTTAGGTGTTTGTAAAAAAAAGTTACTTGAAGACCAGCTTAAAATCGTTGAGAAGTTAGATATTTCAACAGATCGCTGCATGGTCTACTTTAAACTTCTTAGTATTTCATTACCTGAAAATGGTTGGTTTACAATAGTCCTGGGGTGCTTAAAGTTAACATAATAATTCTTGGGGGCTATTGAATTTTTCTTTTAAAGCTTCACTGATCAAGTTTATTGTTCTGAGGTTCATCCACCCGCTACACACACACCACTAAAAGTTGCTGATGTATATGAAAATGTACTAAGCCTGGAGGTGTATTTTTGCTTATTGGTTATACAGGTTTTAATCATGTATTCCACCCTCAGCCCTGGATCGCACCACTCTGTACATTTTATATGTTTTACTATGTTAGCAGCTAATCCCTTAAGTGATTTCCACTGTACTTCCAACACTTGGATGTTGCATTACTATAAATCTGCTAAATGCAGAGTTTAGAGCTTTAATACTTCACACAATGGGCCATTTAAGAGCCAGCAGAAGGCAGACTCTTTAATTAAAGCTGGACGTAATTTGTGTGTTTTGGTTGCCAATGCCTATTTTGCTAAAATATCTTTGCTACCTTTTTGGACGTTTTAGAGAACTCATGTGAAATGTGAATACTAGGAGCCATTTCAAAACCTCAAACTGCCATGTTCAGTTTTATCTAAAGGTATAAGATGTGCAGGACTCCGATATTCATTTCTTATGCCATATTAACCTTCATGCTCAGGTCCCAATAAACCTGGTTACATCTCAGCAGTATTCACCTTCTAGTTTTTATACAGCACCGAATTCTCGCTTCGTAAGATGACTTGGCTGGTATTTAATATTGCTGGTCTTTCCCTTACATACATTATTTTTATATTTCCAGTAATAAGGTACTAACATTGTTTTTTCTGCAGTGAAATCACAGCAGCACTGTCCCACTAGTTGTACATTGATATATAGTTTCAGATAGACTTTAGGAAAGCTACAAATTGAAGTCCAACTCCGGATTTTAATCAATTACAATACTTGATTTTTTCTGTAATATGTAATAAAGATCTAAACAAAATGAATAAAAGGTAAATGTTGTAATTACTTCTATCAGTTTATTAGATTGTCCCCACGATCAGTTTTCCTGGATAGTTTTGTCTGCATGTTAAGGTGGAGAGTACTATAAATAAAAGTCAGTGAAAAAAGTAGGTAA
>NC_092861.1:11888951-12032020 GCF_032062135.1 Pyxicephalus adspersus | reverse complement strand
TCCAACGATAATAATTGGAAGTGTGTACGTAGCTTAAGACATTGCTGCCTCATTGGTGAAGCCATTTATTACTTCTTACTGATCACCTTTATTGACATAAAGCTATACATAAGATATGCTAATTTCCCTCTATTTTGCTGTTTGTTCTTTCTGAATTCCTCTTGCTTCTTATTGAATACTATACAAACAGTCTTTAGCTCTCCAGTCATCACATGGGCAGTTCAGACATGAGGAAGCAAAGCTCAGCTTTTATCAGTATGGCCCCATCTGTGCACTCCAGTTCTGATTTGGCACTGTTTCTTTGACCATATATATTTATATGATTCATAAGGATTGCACTGAAAGGATTCAGGCCACCTTGAATAAAGGACAAAAACACAGTGGGTCTGATTTATTAAAGCTCTTCAAGACCAGAGAAGATAGACTGTCATGGTTTGACATGGGTGATCAAGCAAACCTGCAATGGATTTCTTTTTTGGCAAACGTTTTCAGTCCTGGACCAGATCCATGCTAGGTTTTTTGAATAACCCAGGCTAATGATAGTTTATCTTCTCCAGAACTTTAATAAATTATATTATGCATTGCAGTTATATTACATGTTGCTTTACAGAGTCCAGGTCCGGTCACTAACTGTTGTTCAGAGAATCTCACTATCTAATATCCATGCCATTGTTAATAGTCTATTCTCCTGAACATTAGCTGTTGAGAAAACCTATCAATCTACCACTCCGCTTTTTGACTGAGATTCAAACTTGGGACCCTAGTTTATGATTCTCACCACTTCATTCATTTTCTGCACATTCTGCATTACATTGTGTTCCACCACCAGTCCCCAATGAGGCAGCACCGACATGAAGTAGGCAAAACCATCAGCCAAAATGGCTGCTTTCTTAGAGAAATGCAGTTGGTAAGTCAGTAAAGGACAGAGGACCAGATGTAGGGAGCCTACATGCAATCTTGGTGATTAATCTTTTGTCCCCTGTTTTCAGCAAAATATATACAGTTGAGCTCTACTTTGTTGATGATTATACACTTTAGTAGCAGTTTGGGAGTGCAGGTCCAGGCCACCAAGCTGGAATGAAACCACCATGTTCTTTGGTTTAGTAAAAACCTTACTAGTTCTCTTTTATTTAAAGGCTGAAGATTTATTACGACATGGAATCATTTTGCTATGGGACCCAGTCATAGATAATTACAGCCCTGCTCCTTTTACATTGACATTAAAATTACTATAAATCATATTCATTGGCTGTTTCGTAGTCTTAGTCATTTGATACCTAAGCATCTTGTATAAGGGCTTCCCGAAGGCTTGTTCCTAAATCCTGTAGTCTGCCTTATTAACGGCAATGCTGATCCTTACATCTGATATTTATAGGCTCTTCGTTCATGTATTGCATTGATGAAGAGTTGTAGCTCTTTGAAGCCTTACTCGTTAAACCACTTCTCTGATGAATAGATGTTCGGAGCAGATCCTGGTAGCCTACTACATCCCTTTTGGCTTCCTCTGCCAACTGCTAAACATGCTTGATTAAGCGTATTTGGGTAAAGATCCAAAACTATAGAGCAATCAGTACCACAGCACATTGTACATCAGACATATTACAGTAAATACTGAATATTACACCCTCAGGCTCAGCTCTTTTTTCTGCATGAAGTTTAGAAACTCCATACATTTAGATTTTTTATGCTATTAGGTGAAATAATCCATAGTGTGTCATTAGCAATATAAATCAAACAAAAACTCTATGGATTTGCTGAAACGCTCTTTAAATCTAACTGCCGCGTCCTATAAAATATAAGCGGACTGCCGAGAATCTCCGAGGGGAAAATGTCTCATTATTTCGGGTCTTGTATTTCAAGCTGAGATTTATAAACTGCGAGAGATCGCTATATAGAAACAAAAAGACGTTTGTGCTTTTAGAACTTTGTAATATATTGTTCGGCGTTGAATTCAAGACCTTTGCACGGTTCTCAAAAAAAAAAAATTAGATGCCTTTTGAAAGGCGATTTGGCTCAGCAACAATCTGTCACCCGGATCGGTGAAAGGCCTGCGATATATATGAAGGAATGTAGCATGTCGTTGTTGTGCAGAAGGTGTGGCAGTGATTTGTTTCCCAGGTCTTCGGAAAACTAAAGTTTTATGTTGCCAGAGTTCAATGAGTAGTTGTTTCCATACAGAAGCCAATGTTTGTCACAGTAGATCTGCAACAATCTATTAAAAGTGTATATATGAATCAAAGCGTTAAATGAACTATCATTTTTTTTCTTCTTCTAAGAATAAGAGTAAGGTATATCTGAATCACTAAGATTTCATATAAACTTATATATGGTAACATAAGCAATTTTACTTTTTTTTTTTTTAATGTACAGTGTCATCAGTAATGCCTGTTGATCCTTGTTTGGGCATTTCTTGTTGTGGTAGTGACAACCCCTTGTCCTCCATTTTTGCTTCTGCATTGACAGAATGTCACTTGCAATTGTAGTGGAGATTTTAGGTAGCAGTACAGTGTGCAAGTATTGTCCACTGCTGTCACCATTGGGAGGAATAAGATGAATCCATCCCAGGTTGGGTAAGCTTTTGCAGACAGGGCTAACTAGGGTTCATGCTCGTCAATGGCCACATAACAGTATTTGGACTATTACACAAAAATTTATGGTGTTACAAATTATCTTTCTACTATATAAAGCGCAATGCTTTCATTTTAGCAAATGTTGTTAAAGGTTCTGTTTTGGACAGAATGGAGTGGAGTGAAAATATCGGTCAGGTTTATATTGCTTCCTTTATCCTTGTCCTGTCCCTGTGACACTATGACAGTTAATTAGAGGAGAACTGGAAACTGTCATTGGAACTGGAAGGAACTGAAGTTTTAACTGTTTGCCCCCATTTAAAATAAAAAAGTGTTTTTGCTATTATATGTGTTAGAAAGATTTTCCATTTTTTCCTATGCCATCCTATTGTTGGGGCAGGAGGGGAGTATCTCTCCAATAGGGGCACAGACAGTAATAAAAATGTGCCAAGATCATAAGGGGTCACTTTAATGAACCCCAAGAAGAAAGCAAACAACCACAACATAATAAATAAAAATACAAAAAAAAAGTTGTACCCTTCACCCTTTTGTGATTCCACTTGATTTAACACTTAAATTGTTATATTATTTTTATATATAACCGCTTAGGTTAAAATTTATTAAGGTACCTTAAAAACCCACCAGCCTAGGTCTTTGACCAAAAATTTGTGCAAAAAATTTGCCAAGATTCACTATGTGCACTGACATTGGCAAAAAATTATTGCAAAAAAATTTAACATTACCTCAATCTTTCCAAAATGAAAAAAAAAATTATGTTAAAATGAATTTTTGTTTTGCATTTTTTCTTAAATAATGATTTTTCCCAACACATCCTCACCTCCCCTTGCTTTCTTGTTATGTTATTCAGGTACGTGTAGTAAAGAGCAATACTCAATCCTTCCTATTAAAAGGACACAAAGTTCAGGATGCAACATTGGAAGCATGAAGATCCAATACACGATCCAGTATTGTGAAGTGAAGATGGGGTATAGCTCAGTTTAGACAAAAACATACACAAAGCAGAATGAGGAGCCAATCAGTTCTTGTGTAAGCTAGAACCCTGCTGATAGCAGGAACAAGCAAAGGAAAAGAGAGAGAGCGCATCACTGTGTTACTTCCTTCATCATCTATTCACAGGCTAGGGGAATGTCCATGATAGCCTAGGCCAGAAAGTCCAAACTTTTTGCAAAGAGGGCCAGAATTGGTGAAGTAAAAATGTGTGGGGGCCCGACCTTTCAGCACATACTCGGGGTTAGTGTGGGCATTGTCTGCGCGGGTCCCGCAGAGCACACACCTACCAGGATGATGAGGGATTCTCTGTGCACGGAGTCCGGTGTCAGTGCAGGCTGTGTGCAAGGCACGTTCTTGGAATCAGTGTAGGTCCTGTGCACGCCTACTATAATGACAATTTTCTGTGCACACATGGTGACTCCTGTCCTGACGATTATGCCCGCCGAGTAGCGGGCAGATAATTGCAAGGCAGTTGATCAACGCTAATGAAATATAAAAAAGGTTTTTTGTACCCGTGTATTTTATACTGTGGTCAACAATGCTGGGGGACTGCATATTACTGATTTTATGACAGAGGCTGCGGGCGGGTGGAAATCTGAACAGGGGCTACAGCCTGGCCTAGGCTGAAGATATTAGATGATTGATGCTCAAAATCTTTGCCTTTTTTTTCATTATTTATTTTTTGTTCTTAAAGTGACCCCTTATAATATACTACATTAATCAAAAGTAATCTAATCTCTGTAGCTTCCATTTTGTTCTCAAGATCCGGTATTTGCAGTAGCTTCGAGGAAGAGGGAAACCGTGATGAAGTTGGGAGATGGTCAGTAAAAACTTTGTCACAAGGCCTCTGATAGAGTTTAGAATGAGAGAATAATATTACCTCTGAGTAAATTTGAAGGTCTTCTGCGGAGTATGGATGTATCCGGCTCCCAGATGGAAGTTTGCATTAGTTAAACTTTACCATGTTAACTCAAATTTTGCATTCACAGAAAACATTCTATCATTTACATCAAAAAGGTTCTGGTCAGCTTTTTGTTTTTTTATAAATGTTTAGGTCATAGGAGACAAAGCATAAGAGAACCTTGAGCTAGCCCGCAAGGTTACCCAACAGTCATCTCTTTGCTGCCATTCCTAGTTTGTCCTGCCAAAGCTCTCTCGCATTTCTTGCCTGCTAAATACAACCAGTTACTATTCATATTATTCCTGTATCATTATATCTGCATTGTTTAAATAAAATAAACATTAACCAGCATTTTCAAAAATATGAATAGTTTCCAGATTTTCGTTTTTTTTAAATTCTATTCATTCTGCTTAAACATTAATTTTGCTTTCTTCCAAATTTTCCTTTCTTGTTCAGCATTTGTAAAATAATTGTATGTTCAGTTTGTGTGCGGTGTAACATGTCTGTTATTAGTAAGGTTAATTTTCCATGACTAACCTTTCACTGTGACTAAGCAGGGATTTTCCCCACCATTCACCGCGGACGTTATTCCAGGCGATCGCTAACTGGCACAGCCGCCCGCCTGTGTTGGTGGTCAGGGAGGCAGTAGACCTCGAAAACAGATGCATGGAATTTAACGTGTTTGTCTCTCTGAATGAGTCTTCTCTGCTCTAGATCATTCATTTTCCCTCGTTCCAGACAGTGGCACAGAGTCTTCACAAATCCTGTTTTTCAAACAAAACAACAATTTTCCAAACTAGAATATAATGGAGGAAATCATACATACTTCCTGAATACATACTGTACTTACAGTGCCCTCCATAATGTTTAGGACAAAGACACTTTTCCCTTTGATTTACTGTTCCTCAGTGTAAAAATGTAAATCAAACTATTCAGACATAAATAAAGTCCACATTCCGGACTTTATTCCAGAAGTTATTTGCATACAGTTTCACCATGTAGAAATGACAACACTTTTTATACATGGTCATTTCAGGGCACCATAATGTTTGGGACAATTGGCTTCACACGTGTTTGTGAATACTCAGGTGTGTTTCATTGCCACATTAGTACAGGGATAAGATACCTAGGGTTCCTAGGGTGCCAGTGTTCAACATGAAGAGCTGTGCTATTGAAAGTCAAAGAAGCTATTGTGAAGGTGAAAAACAAAAATAAAACCATTAGACTTTGGTTAAACCTTTGTAAATATCAAAATTACCTGTCTGGAAGATCATTAAGAAGAAGGAGTGCACTGGTCGGCACTGTAATTGCAAGGAGACTGGTAGGCCAAGGAAGACCTCTGCTACTGATGACAGAAGAATCCTTAAACATCCATCCAGCAGATAAGAAACATGTTCAGGAGGCAGGAGTGTATTTGTCAGAGACTACTATCTGCAGAAGACTTTGTGAACAGAAACACAGAGACTACACTGTAACATGCAAACCACTAGTTAAGATATGTACACACGTCTAATGGTTCTCGCCCAATAATCGGCTCAGGACTAATACCGGATGAGAATCTGGCGGTGTACGCCAGAGCGCCCATCTTCTATCGTCCAAATGACCGTCCTGGTGGATCCACGGACGATGGACAACGAACGATCCTAATGCAAGGGAAGGGGGTTGAGCATGCAGCGGGGTGCCACTCTGTCGTTCTCCCCCTCCCCTCTCCATATAGCAGAATGGTGCTGTATGTACAACACTCGTTCACGCAACGTGCAGTCCTTAGTCGTGTGTATGCAGCTTTAGCCACAAAACCAAGATGACCAGATTACAATTTGTACTTAAAGGAGCCTGCAGAGTTTTGGGAAAATGTGGTATGGACAGACGAGACCAAGATTAGACTGTGTCAGAGTGATGGCAAGTGGAAAGTGTGAATGGAACAAAATGGAACTGCCTAGGATCCAAATCATACCAGCTTATCTGTTAAACAATGGTGGTGGTAATGGCATGGCTGGGGCATGTGGGGCTACCACAGGTATTGGCACACCTAAATTCAAAAATTTGAATAAAGTGTTTGTAATGGTTGGGGAAAGTGCAGTCCTGTTCCTGGGGCAATCCTAAATAATATTCCATAAGGTGAGAGCCTTTAATTCCCTTTATGTAAATGTTATATATATATATATATATATATATATATATATATATATATGTAATTGCCTACAACCATACACCAGTCTGTCTGTATGTCTGGTCCCCCCTTTGTGCTAATATACCATCCTTAATTTAATTGCAGAAGTCATAACTGGCTGTCCATTAGCTAAATAAAGAAGGTGCAGACCCCCCAAAAAGCTATGAATTTCATACATTAACATTAATGTAAATGCTCCCTACCGTCAGGCATGCTGCAAAAAACACTTTCAGGGGTCTATTTATAAAGCAGTGAAATTGACATGCTCTGAAACCGGCGTGGGGAGAGTTTTAGGAGTCCAGGTAAAGGTAAATGTTCATGTTAGGGTAAAGGCTAAGGGGTTAGGATGGTGTTAAGAGTTACATTTTGGAAGAGATTAAAGCATTTATTTGGTAGCATTGTACGGAATGTTTAAAGTTAGTAAAACTTTCTGAAACTGTGATTTTAATTGTTAAAAAGCCCACAGTAAAATTTTTATTGTGAAGCCCCAGTTTTAAAATAAAAAAAATGTTTAAAAATGCGCTGATGTGAAGGGGCTGTTTGAAATAAAAGTCTGTTTAACTTTATAAATAAATTATAAAAAAAAAAAAAATTAATAACATCACGTTTTTTTCACGTGTTATCTGGCATTCTTCGCTTTGAAATCACACAACTCGTGCTTGTAGTTATTGCTGTTTATTCAGTGACATTATTATCGTCCAAAACCAACTCAGATTTTTGAGTTTTTAGTGAAACAAGTTGATGTTTTCTGGTTGCTTTTTTTAGTTGACTTTCAGCTATGAGTAAATCAGCAAGGTCGTTGGTTTTTCTCTTAAACCATGCTTGTTTGTTTTTATACATTGCATCTTTTATCTCGTGGGAGTGATGTTTTGTGGTGGGACGGTATGTAGAGGTAATTAGTGAAGATAGCATTCCTAGCATCTTAGACCTTCACGAGTCGTAACAAGATTTACAAAATAGGAAAAAGTTTGTCCGTGTTTCATAAACTTACAGTTTACAACCAACATTCAGAAATAATAAGACATGTCTTCACATATTTTTACCTCAACTTCAGATTTGACCCACCCTATAGTTATTACAAAACCGGAGATCAGGCACAACTAAACAAAGGTCACCCAACATTCAGCTGGTTTGGCTCTGAATGCAGACATTTTAAACAATCCAGTCATTCTGCAGCATTTTCCGATTGTTGATGGAGGGACCCCTCTGAAAAAAATGTTTTGTTGACCTCATAATGTAAATGTGCATTGTGGTCATTGTGGGAGTAAACTTCTAGTTAGAAGTGGAAAGATGTTGGGGAAAAGGGTCAGCGCCTTCCAGATATGTGTTTTTTTTTTTATTGTCAGAGTAGGTCTCAAAATTATTCTCAGTCTATCATTGTTTGATGGGAAGAGGTTTACAGAAGAGGGTGCTAACTTAAAAAGGTCAGAGGTTTTCCAAACGGGAATCATTTCACTGGTAAATAAAACTAAAGCTAGGCAATTCCTCCTCCTATATTCTCACCATCCCTAGTTTATCATTACACAAAACAGAAAAAGGAATGAGGACGCAAAAAGCGTTCCCTGGGACTTTTTAGACACTTTTAACAATTTACAATAATCACAAAGTATATAAAACACCATAAAACACTAATTTATTCAAAACATGATTAAAATACATAAAAAATTTATTATCCACTGTATAGTGTTTTTAGGTCTCTTTTATATAGATGTTATACTCATATTCTACGTGTTTCACGGAGCATATTCCGCTTCATCAGGTTAAGCTGCTGCAATAGCAAAGCACAAGTTGATAGCCAGTAAAATAAATATAGTCGTATGCTGCAGATTATTTCTTTCAAAAGGAGCATTTTATGACTGTAATGGTTAATCCTCATTATATATATTTTTTTCATCTCTTCATCTACCAAAAGTAGATTTGGGTGGACTGACCCTTTAAATAGCGACGTATTGAAGTTAGAAGCCTGTCCTCTTATGACTCTGCAGCTTAACAACGAACAATTATGGGTAGGAAATCTTAGATTTTTTTTATTTCTTTGCAATAGCAAGCATTCCTTTCTGGCATCAAACTTTTCAGTTATTCTAGTTTGTTTTTACTTGAATTCAGGTTTCAGTTACTTTCCGAGGATACATTTTTTACCTTAATGTTATTTTCTTTAAGTTGGTTTCAATTCCAGAGTAGCTAAGTGCCCATCAGAGAAGAAGAAAAATAAATAGATTGTTTTAGAGTGCTCAGATATGATTTATGTTGTACGCTGAACAGAAACACTCGGAGACTAACTGAAGTTCTAGAAGTCTTCACGAGAGTGAGTCACTCTTTCCTTATAGATTAAACATACCTATTTAATGCAGAGACTGTGGTACAGTGCAGAGAGATAATGATATCCCAAGCTTCTGTATTGTAATTGGGATTTCCTGCATTGAAGGTCAATTGTGTCACTGAGCTACTGCACTGAAAGATACAAATCATTGGCTATAAAAAGTGGATAGGAGGAGACTGTGTTGTCTTTACCAACTAAATCCTACTTTACCTCTCCCCACAGTTTTCAACTTGCTAACTGAATGGGCCTGAAGAAAGCAGTGCCAGGATAACGAAGCAATAGCATGTAGCAATATATGAGAAGCATATTTTATATTTCCTCATAGAAAAGGCAATGCTGAAACTATGGGCCTGATTTATTACAGCTTTCCAAGGCCAGGGAGGATACGCTTTAATTAAGTGAAGGTAGGCAATCCAGCAAACCTGAAATAGATTAGGTCTAGATTCAAAACATTTGCTAGCAAATAGCAAATGACTTTGGATAAATTCATTACATGTTTGCTGGATCACCCAGGTTTACTGATGAAGGTGTATCCTCCCCAGCCTTGGAGAGCTTTATTAAATCAGGCCCAATGTGTGAAATGGGATAGCTACTTTTTGGTTTAGGTTATTTGAATGCAACTGCATGAGATTTGAATGCAACTGTAGTGATGCCACTGCTGGTTTTCACCTTTAAACAAGATAAACAAGGGTGCCAATTATAACAAGATAATCAACAGTATTCACTTCCCCTGTCAGTGGCTTCAATGTTTTGACTGTTTGGTATTAATAATTTGTGTTTGTGTATATGTGTGTTATATATATATATATATATATATATATATATATATATATATATATATATATATAGTATATATATCTCAAACTTCACACATATGCACAAATGATGCCTGTTTGGTATTAATAATTTGTGTTTGTGTATATGTGTGTGTATATATATATATATATATATATATATATATATATATACAGTATATATATCTCAATCAACATGCTATAACACCAAGTGATTTACACTTCTGAAATAATATTCTGTTCACCTAGTAAGTGATTGCATGTCAGTTTCACCCGTTTTGGTGCAAATTATTACAACAACTGGTGTACAGGAGGGGAAACATCAAGCCAAAAGTTAGGAAAAGGTTTTACCACAGACAGTTTCCTTTTTCTTATTCTTTCTGATGGATTTCTCATCTTTGCATTTTGCTAGTGCACAGGTAGTCCAGATTCTCCAGGATAGCACATCTATTTGTGCCGTGGGTAGAGAGTTTTTCTCCCAGCACAGTCTTTAGGAAATACCAGGAACAAGACCATAGGAGGAAAAAAATAGTATCTCCATCTTTTGTTTAAGGAAAAACAAGAGGGATATTGCCGGAGTCCCATGGTGGTCCCCAGTGGACCACTCGTGTGCATGTTTCTGAAATGTCAGAAACAGACTCTATTAGGTTGGCCTGTGAGCTCAAGGTCCAGTAGTGGAACCTATGCTTAGAGCATGGCACTATGCAGCTTCATTGGCATTGATTATTAGAACCAGACATTATTAGAATTGGCAGGTTCATTACTGTTGCCCTGTTTTCTTCACAGATGAGCTGCACATGTGAAAGACATGAAATAATCTGGAGTTACTGTGGAGAACATTGTGTTACCTTTAACATTATTGAGCAAATTTGGAAGAGGGTTAATTATGGTGAGGGTGACATGTCCTTGCAGGGCTGTATAGATTTATACATGCTAGCTAATGGTTTAGGATGAAATCTTCAGATCTACTGTTAGTCCTTATGCTGGTGCAATGGGACCAAGTTCCTCTTGGTGCAGGACAATGCCCAGCTTTGTGTGGCCAGATTGTCTTGACAGTTACAGGATGACAAAAACATTGATATCATTGACCTGCCCCCACATTCCTCAGCCCATACTCCTACAGAGATCCCCCGAGATATTATGTTTTGGTTTATCCAACTCCCATTAGGTAGCACTGTAAACTGTCCATGAGCCCACTGATACCCTGATCCTGGTCTGGAAGGATACCCACCAGAGCATCATCCGCTGTCTACTCAGAAGCATGCCCAGACATTGAGAGTGAATACAGGCATGCGGGGACCATATGCACTACTGAGTAACACTATAAGTTGTAAAAAAGTTCAATCATTTTATGATTTTAGTTTTTTTGATCTTTATGATTTTGAATTTTATCCCCAGTGGGTTAATCGCATTGGCTTACATGAACCGTTCTTTTGGTTTCTCATTGAATTACACAATGCATATCAATGCAGTTTTTTATTTTGAGTATTTCAGTCATGGTAGCCTGGTGTTCCCTTCATTTAAGCAATGTTTATCAGTGTAGCTCAGTTCTATCCTAATGCAATGCTAATCATTTATATTTCCTTCATGTGGTAGACTGTCTCATTAAAATAGGGAAAAAAAAGTTCCCGTAAGTAAAATGCATACGTTAAGCTTTACCATTCCACTACATTACATGCAATTTGAACTAATGTATGTGATATAATTTTAGTTAGCCGACATTGGTATTATTTTGTGCTGTATGTAATGGGGGTGCTCAAATTACCTAAAAGCTGCACTGGGAAAAAAATATACAAAAAATACATTTTTTTTTTCATGAATGTACACAATGCCATCTGGGATCCATGAAAGCTACTATTGACCATAAGTTTCTCACTTCACCTTCTGCTGCTAAACTGAACAGTCTTGTATCTGCCCCTCGTCATATACGAGGATCTGGAGAAGGACACTTGTAGCAGCCAATAGACTGCACCAATATCACCAAACCACACCAGAAGATGAGATTCTAGGACTTTACCTGTAATTTGGCTGATGTTTTTAGGTAAGTAGTTGGATCATTTAATAATATAAAATATAAATATTGTATAAAGAGTGGGGAGAAGAGGGTGTTCCTCTCTGGAGATCAGGAAAATTGCTTTATGAATGCCATGAGCTCCACAGTTTAAGATTTCTTTCACTTGATGCAATTTCTCTTTGTGGACAGAGATGATGTTCTATAACATTTCAACTTGCAGCAGTAACCAGATCACCATTACCATTTTGAATTCCTTAAATTAGACTCTTGACACATTTCGAGAGTTTGATCATTGAGCAGATTTCTTTTGGAGAGAGATGAATTATTGCTGCCTCGCCGTGTAGGAAAGCGTGTAATATATTGGGACATTTGGAGATGCAGATTTGTCAGAAGATGTTTCAGTCGCTTTCAGAATAATGTGGCATCTGATCTGTGTCCAAATCAAACCCACATAAAAACATTGCTGTATCCTGAATTCAAATAGAAAAAAATTGTGACAGGCCGAGGAGATGGGGAATAAATCTACTAGTGGAATATTTCCCATCGGTAAAATTCCACTGTTGCCTTTGTATATTTTTTTTTCTGCAAATATCTTTAATTTTATGATTTTTAAATGACTTCTCTATGTACAGTGCACATATTTTGGAAGTAGGTTGAGTCACCTGCTGGTTTCTTATTTACCTTGGGATTGCCCTATTGAGAAATCCCTGCTTTCCAATTTCCAAATTAATTGATCTTATAACTGCTTGTTGCAAAAATTTTTGTGCTCATTCTCTTGATGAAAAAGCCACATCAGCTTTAGAATATTTAGAACAATATACAAACTTCTGCTTTCGGTTTACCTTCTTAAAGATCCCATTGGTGAGAAGGATTCTTCTAACCAATGTTATTTTCATTAGTTTTAGGTAGGGGCTACTGTAACAGTCTGTTTTCTTTTAAACACATCTCTCTAATTAAAAAATTGTAGACCTAAAATATTTGTTTGTAAATGGACTATACTTTTTCAACATTTTCTTTTTAAACTTTTCTTGAAAATATCTAAATATAAAGAAATTATAGATTTTTTAGATGATTTTTTAATGATTTGAGTGATTTGTGTGAATAACAGGTAAGCAGTGCATATTTTTGATGATTAATTTTTGGTGTTTTGTTTGCTGGTGCCTAAATGTATGCCTTTGGTATATTTTGACCAGTCTGCCAAAATTGAAAGTCTTTTTAAGGATTTAGGAACTTTATTTAGTTATTGTCATAGTGTATTTGTCCACCCCACTTACTTTCATATTCTTTTGAACACTGAATTCCTGCTAATGAGCCTAATGTTCATAAATAAATCAACACTTTCCACTACACATAACTCTGATTCTGTCCCATCTATTCAGGCTTCCAAAATAAATGTCTAGTAATCACATTTAAAATGGCCATGGACCAGAAAAATCTGTGCTACTAGCTAAATTGATGTGCTTATGTCCGATTCATAGTCTTCTGCAAGTTAATGTGCTATAGAAGCGTCCCCAATACATTGGTGTCTCTCCCATAGTGCGTTTATGGGCTGAGAATGACACCAAGTCTGTGGGCAGTTTGATATGTTTGGCTTTATCAATTGAATGATTTATGGCATATTTGTAGATTGTTATTTATTAATTGTTATAATAATATATATATTAATAAAAAATATATATACAGATATTTATGCTATGTTTTCTTACAGAGAGCTGAAAAACAAACCCGATCGATGGATTCAGCACAGTATGCAGAATTCTGTGAAAGTCGTCAACTTAGCTTTTGTAAGTAAAAAAACTGTCCAGAGTCCAAAGGCACATATGTAAAAGCATCAAAACGTGACCACATTTACACAATTTATTACCCATCCATGGGAAAAATTGATGCAGTTGTGAAGTGTGGACACCTAGAAGTATTGGCCAATGAAGCCATTCATCATAGTCATGAACTGATGAGGCTAAATGCTTCTTCCGGGTACCTCAGTTATCATTTTCAACCATAAGGGACCACTGATGATTTTCCTCTATTCATGTGATTGCAAGATTTACATTGTTTCCTTAACCTGGCTTCTTTCTTAGTATTGTGTGAAATGGGACTAGTCAAGCTAAGTACTGACGGAAAGTCAATTATCAACTTAATCAAAAGGTACCCACAGCCACCCAACAGTATGCACACGAACATGTATTACCAATATGAGATATTCGGACTGGCCTAAAAAAGATCACAGTGTAATGGTCCCACTTCAGCATGCACTATAATACAGGTATTTGGAAAAGAAAGTAAGAAACCCTCATTCAATTCCAAGGTCTTACATATTATGATATAATAGAAAATCATCTGCTCTTTAACAGGTTCAAAAGATATTTAGATCTAATGTCGGGTGTAAAAACAACACAGTGGATTCCATTGTGTCATTATTTTATTTAACAAAGCTATGTGTGAAAAACTAACTACACCCCCATCATTCAATAGCTTGTAAAACCACATTTAGCATCAATAACTTGAAATAATCAATTTCTGTAAGTCTTTGTCAGTCTCCTCCGAGTCCATCTTTATTGTTGTAGCGGAAATGTTGCAGGCATTTGTTTATGCACAGCTCTCCTAAGACCCCCCCACAGCATTTCAATCATGTTGAGGTCTGGACTTTGACTGGACCATTGTAACACCTTGACTCTTTTTTTCAACCATTTTGTTGTACATTTGTTGTTGAGCTTGGCATTATTGTCCTGTTGAATGACTCTGTTTCAGCTAAGTTCTATCTGTTGCAAAGATGGCTACATGGTTTACAGTGGAGTTCATGGCCAACTGAATTACTTCAAATTGCCCAGGTCCTTTGTCTGCAAAACAAGCTCAAATCATCACCTCTTCACCACAGTGCTAGTCTGCCCAGAGGTCAATTTTTCAGAAGCCTTGTGGTTTCTTCAGATTTAACTTTGCAAACCTCAGCCATGCTTTTAAGATAATGTAGGAAAGAAGAGGATAGCTCTTGGCAACCCATTTAAACAAGCCATACTTGCTCTGTCTTTTTCTCTGTCATGAACTTTAGTTTTGAATATACTAACTAAGGCTCATATAAACTGAGATCAAGCTCTCGCTTTTTTTTCAAATTCTATGAGCATTGCATAGTCTGACCTAGCGATAAATTTGCTGGGATGTCCACTCTTGACCAACACTTCAAATTGAAGATTTAAAAAATTGCCTTATAACCCTTCCCATGCAATGGGAATACAGACCTTAATACAAACCTAAATGCTTCTAATCAGCAAACTGCTAAACCTTCTGCTGTATTTGAGGTGGTCATACTTCATTAAGTTCATTTGATTAGAAGCACCTGATTGCTAATTACCTTCCTAAGTTCTTGGGCCTCCCATGTTCTCAAAGCCAAGTAACGGTGCATGGCTATGCTACTTTATTTTTCACATTACTGTATATGCAAATTAAGATTCAAAATTCTAATGAAAATTTAGCTTACAAGTTTAATAGATGTTAGTGTTGAAGTGAGTGGGCAGTAAAAAAGGGTTTGTACTGGTATTTATACAGGTTTCTGCGTTCCCTATTTGTTGTACTTTGCAGAGAATACAGCAGATACTAATGTCAGTCTACATTATAATGGGTTCCTTTGAAATGACTACTCTAGTGTCCCAAAAAATATGTTTATCTAATAGCAGTTTGACCTCATAAGGTTTTCTTGGACATTGCAGACTAGCATGCAGTACAGTGATGATGATTATTAAGATTGGGTTTGCTAAAACATTGCCAATCATGCTGTTATGTCGCACATAATAAAAAGAACAATGGCATATATGAAAAAGATAATGGTGCATTATACTGACCCTTCTCATCTTCTGTCCACTCATTGGCAGTTTGAGACTGTGTTGATAATACCTTTTCACTTGCACACAAAATGTGTTATTAGGAATAATGCTGAGTGACAATTACCCCACTACACCCCTATTTTATGCATCTTTTCATGATTTACACTGAAGGCTGCTGCATCCCGACAATTCTCCACTGAATGTTGTCGACACTGTACACTTCTCCACTGAAAGCCTCCATACTTCTACACTAAATGCTTCTGCACCTCAGCACTTCACCTGTAAAGGCAACTGCACTGCATACTTCTTTACCGAAGGTCACTTCACCTATGCATTTTTCTTTCTCTGTATCTGTACACTATTTTTACTGAACTATGCTGTACCACCACAGCGCTCTAGTAAACCCATGCACTTGTCTACTGAATGCCACCATAATTCTACACTACTTTAGTAAACTCCATTTCACCCGCTACATGTCCCCACTTGCTTCCATAAATGTGCATGACTCTTTGGTCTACCACTTCACCAACAATGAGCAGGATCCAGCTTGCCATAGCCCAGATACTGACTTGTCCGACTCTGCTCACTGCCACTACACCAACATCTAGGACTTAACGCACCACCAGTACACATCTACATTTCTGAGTCATTCCACTGCCACGTTTTGTTTGTACCCTAATAATGGGCACTAGCGAGTTTAACCTGTTCACAGAACAGGTACACCTGGGGCATGCATGGTATTATATCCATGTTTTCATCTGATACAATGCATGTGTCAAGCACAATTTTGAGGCATCCCAAAAGTTATACCACGCATACAGAGTAGCATTACTATTTTACTAAAGACTCCCACAATATTTAACATGTAAATTGTACCGTACAATAATTATCATGTATTTGACAGTTATCATTACTATTTGTAGATATTCAACAAATGGAGTAATTCTTCTTTATTCTGTCCCAGTGCACCTAACTCCCACTTTGTACTAGCCAGTCCTGCAGCCCATTATGACTATTAACCTTTTTTTCTTTTCTTTTTGTTATATAAAGGTAGTTGTGAGTATTTTTCTGTCTTAACATAAAATTCAGCAAATGGCTGCTAGGCTTTGGTAAGAAGAAAAAAACAAAACAAAAAGGAAAGAAACAAAAAAATATACAATAAACCAGACCTTAAAAAATGAATTGATCATAAACACATAACTAGCCCTTTTCCTGATTGGTGTGTATTCAGCAGCCCAAGTAAAATAATTTTTTAATTAAAACAAAACTTTTTTTAGGTAAAAATACTGCATTAATAAACTTAAACCTAAACAAGCATTTTTAGTCAATGATCAAAAATAGAACGTATAAAATGTTTAGTATATCCATTAATAATAGCACCAAAATGGAACATGTTTCAGGACATACATTTGGTGGGGTCAGCAAATGTATATTTTTTAGATATGATGTATTTATCCCCTATTTTAGGAATTAATACATTTTGAAATTACAAAACCAACTAGACTTGATATATTTTCTATGGGAAAAAGTGTGATATATTCAGTTTTGGAAAATGCTTAGCCGGGTTCTTCTTTAAACGAAGGAGAAAACTTCTCAAGCATTTTATTTTCATCTAAATTTAATTCAGCCGTCACAGTGCAGCTGAACCTAGCCCGAGTCCATCTGCAAAACATTAGGAGACTGGTACTTCAGATCACAGTCATTCCAGTAAATGAGAGGTTTGTGATAAAGCCATTTTTAAACCTAAAAATTATAATCAAGCCTCCGTATAAATGTATATAAAAGTAGAATTAAAACTGCTGAGCTATGGGATGACAGCGGGTGCAGGAATAGCATAGATAAACTCTAAACATTGGTTACTATGTGTCCTCGTTCTGTAGGACATTTTGTGCCATCGTTGTTGAACAAATCCTGTTAGAAAAATGTTTTGCTTCTCAGAAAACAGATTACCTGAGAATTTCGTATTTGATGGACAGGCAGCATGACAATTTTGAGTATATGCCAAAGGCCGATGGCATCTGTGGTCTGCCTGCCATGTCCATTCCACCACATAGTGGCCACTATCTCATCTGAAACAAGAATAATTGTAGTGCACTAAGACAATGGAACGCCCGCTTGACCACTGTCCGCAAGGACAAATCAGTACTGTCATGTTTTGCGGCCACCGTGAAAGATTCACAGGCTGTCAATGGGAGCTGCATTTTGTAACACTGCAGGTGGTATACGAATAACTAATTGAAACAACTGGAAAATAGTCAATTTGTTACTCCATCAATAACTTGTCTTTGGCATGAGGTAACCAGAGACACTTAATGTAATTACAATATGTAAACAATAAACAGTCTGTAGTGTCTTAGTTATGCAGTCCTAGTCTCCCTGTGCAGTATCAGGGCATGAAAAAGGAACTGGTGAATTTAGGAAATAAGTAGTTCTCAGTTTAGAGATATTGGTGCAGAAGAGATACATTTGTATCAGCTCCATTGTTTTGGGGGGCCTGTGTTACAAACATGCTATACCTGTGTAGACCAACATGATTCCTCAGACGCATAATCGTAAATGGCAAACAGTAACAAATGTAACAGGCCATTAACTATAATATGCACACACAAGCTAGGTTCAAATTCTTTCAAAATAATACACAGGAATGAAACAAAGCATGTACAGTCAGAAAAGCCACAGACCCTCTGTCCAGGGCATTACCAGAGAAACCTTGTGATCAGTAATAGGCTTTAAATTTTTTTGTTTATTAAATTAAACTTTAAGTCCAAAAATGATGATGGGTGTTTACAGCTGTAACGATTTTGCAGATCCTTACCCCAGTTTCTAATGCTGCAAGATTCAACCTTTTGGCTTACGCCACACAAACGTTTTCTCCAGGGTTTTAACCTGAGGTTTTAAAAGCTCATGTTTGAAATTCCCATGCATTCCAATGGGCTAATCTACACCAGGACGTTTCCTTGAGGCAGGTTTGAGTGTTCTTTCTAAACGCTGCTTGCAACATTTAAAAAAAAGTTTAAAAAAATTAAAACGCAGGGTTAACACTGAAAAACGCAGGAAAAACACTTCCATTGATTTCTTGATTGATTGATTGATTTAATTTTCAAAACGCGACATAGACTTTTTCCAGAGATTTAAGGGCAAGCTTTAAACTGCTACTGAAAGTGCATAAAACACATAGAAACGCAGTAGGAACTTTTACATTTGTTTTTAAAAAAGTTCATGTGGACCAAGCCTTAGGTTAGTTACCTGATCTGTTCCGGCATTGTCATAAGCAACATTGTATCTATATGAAAATGTAATTTCCTTGCCAAAGAGCTAACTAACTTAATGTTCAGAAACACAAGAACATGATTATTTTAATAAGAATAATTATTAAAAGCGCTTATGTAGCATTCATGTGGCTTATAACAGTTTAACAAAACTGTGCCCATTGTGTATAGGTGTACCTCTGGTTAAGGCACTTCTGGTTGTATTAACTTTTCACTGTTTAGTTTTGCCTGCTGTTTTATTAGGGCCAGAAATAAGTGACCCAGACTGAGCACTGATGTTAGTACCTAATTAAGGTGAATGGAGTACTTCACACCTGTAGTGGCAAAGCTGTAAATCTTTTTTATTGTTCTGTTCACTGCAAAGTCTACGGAGGCTGCCAACATATAACCCCATAACCAGTGCAATCTCCTGATTTGGTATTTATTTTGTACAATAAAATGTCTGGGAAGCTATAATGGTTTTAGGTCAATTTTATTATCATTTTTTAAGGTTTATTTATAATTTTTTTAAAATTTACATTTTTTATACACATAAACATGGGTGCGTCCATGCATAAAAATCCAAAGAGCATTTTAGGTTTTCTAATGAAAAATCTCAGTGGAGGCAGTTTTGCTGTCTTTTTACTGTTGTCAGTAAACAGAAGGTTGGAAAAGGTAGATAAGTCACTCTGGCATTGGAAAATTAGCCACTGAAAGGTAAAATACTTAAAGCAAAACTAAACCCACTATTACTCACCCATCCCTGTTTTGTTGCAGGTCACCACCATCTTTCTTTTTTTTTATTCTTTGGCCATCCTGATTGGCTGAGCCAGGTGACATAACTCCTGTTTGAGAATTTGATCATTCACTGGCATGTCCAACAGAATCTGTAAAGTTTGGGTTTTCCTGGCAACCAACACTGACAGCTGTGTGATGATCAGACCGGTAAAAACAGTTATTGCAGAAGGGACATTGCCTGTCCCTTTCTGCAATAGCCACCTGCCTGACTCCCAAAGCGGGACGTTACACTTTAAGGAGATATTACTTCACAGTTCCTGCCACTACAAAGATTAGTGAGAACTTTTTAGTGTTAGTTACTGTTTGTTAAATTATGTAGACATTACAAAGTCAATAGCCATAGTCCACAGATCTCAGTGGACACACAACACACAAAAAGACACTCACAGTTCTCGAGCTGTCTGGAAATGTTAGTGTTTATAGGAAACCTGACTAAAATGTTTGGAACATTGCATGGTATATATACTTTGCAACAGCACTATTTTTTCTATGCAGGCTAGGCTGCATTTTAATTAAAGTCAAATTTTTTCGATTAGTACTTAGACACACCTTAGTTGTCCTTCACTGTAACATTACCAATAAAGCCACTTTTTCATTTGTTATTCTGTCAACAGCTAAAAAAGCATCAAAATTTCGGGACTGGCTAGACTGCAGTAGCATGGAGATAAAACCAAATGCAGGTGCCATGGAGATCCTCACCTATTTGGCCTATGAAACTGTAGCACAGGTAAGTGGTACCTACATTGCATAAAGATGGTGCTTTTGCATATTCATCCCCAGCAACAGCTGCATGGGATTTAGTTGGAGCTAGAATGGTCCTATAACTGCTGAAAAAATCAGCAAGAAAATGTATTTAAAAAAAAAATTATAATCAGCAACATTGCTCTACTGTCAGCGCAGTGCACAAAATTTTCTGATATCATTTTTTGTTTGCTTTTTTGTTGAGAGTTAGACCCTCCTAGGAACTTGTGAGACCAGGGAACTTAGACACTTAGGCATTTTATTACTACTAATATAGGGGGCCAGAAAGAAAATGTCAGTTGTACTAACCCAGCATATTTTGTTATTAAACTGATGCAAAAAATGTAATTATTGTAGTTGGTGGACCTGGCTCTGCTTGTGAAGCAGGATATGTCTCCGAAGGCCTGTGACCCATTTTCGCATGCAATGTCTGCTGCCTACTTACAGAACCGCAATCCGTCGGAGGTAAAGAGTAATCAATTTCCCATTGTACTACTGTTTGTATGGTATGTTTTTCACCCCAATGAACATAACTTTGAATTGTTATGGTGATACATCGCTGTTTTAGACCTCAAGAAGTAGATGTATCCAGATTTTTTAAACCCACCAACAAATCTGAATTTGTTATATTTGTGTGGGCGGGATATTTAATGGTTGGAACTGATTTATTACATAATAGAAACTACAGCCAAAGTAAAAGTAAAGTTTCTGTAACCAATCAGCATTATCATTTAATGCACTAAAACTAAAAATGAGCACATTTTTGTTGTTTTTATTTTTGCAGGATAAACACAATAATTTCATGTAGAATGAAAGTGTTACAGTCAGGGCTGTTACCAACTTCAGCTCATCAGCTAATCAATACACTCTACTGACAAAATACAATGTTAAAATGTCCTATTTTACTGATAATGAGAATAAAGCCCATTGAGTTGTGCACTAGTGTAATGTCTAGCTTCTATCCAATCAGACATTCATACATAATTTTATTCTGGATTTGAGTACCTTTAGTTTTAGTAAACTTTCAAAAGGTTTTTTATGTAATTTGATTTGTAATATATCCAACAAGTTCATTTAAATGTAAATATGCTCACCTATTGTCAGCTCTAGGACCATTTCCACAGAGTTTAAAAAAGTTTAAAGTTGATATAATTAGGATTATGCAGTACTTATGTATTTTACATTTACATTCCCTGCGGATCTGTTGTGAAGAATGTTGAGCACATCAGACACAGAAGTGTTGTCTGTCACCCACAAAATTAGTTCAGTGCATGAAGAATGTGTAATGGAGGAAAATTTCCCTCATTTCCATTG
The DNA here is from genome assembly GCF_032062135.1 of Pyxicephalus adspersus. Lineage (NCBI taxonomy): Eukaryota > Metazoa > Chordata > Amphibia > Anura > Pyxicephalidae > Pyxicephalus > Pyxicephalus adspersus. The sequence continues at coordinate 12,010,327 of NC_092861.1, read as the reverse complement.
AAGATTAATTCCACATTGCTCCCAGATCTAGCCAGATTCAGAGCAGTATCCCGATACATGTTGGCAGTTACAGACTGGGATGGCCCATTGAGTACTGTGTCAGCTTCATAGCCAGTAGTTCTTTGAGTTGTTCCCAAAAGCAGGCACTATCTTGGCTAGGACAATATCTTCATGGAGTTTGCAGGTTCTCCTTGTGTTTGCGTGGGTTTCCCGGCACTCAGGTTTCCTCCCACATTCCAAAACAAAAAAAATTACAGTATTTAGGGGCCATCCCAAGATATGTGAAAGACTAGACTAGTGTTTTTCAACCAGAGCTTCTCTAGAGGTTGCTAGGGGTTCCTTGATCTGTAAAGGTGACATTCTTCCCATGAGCCAGCAATTTAAGAGGCATTCTTCCCATTGACCACCACACTATTATAGTAGGGGCAGAGGACTGAAGACCTGAAAGTTATTACAAAGGTACCCACATGTTAGACAAGTAAAGTTGGTCTAGTATTTTTTTTTTTTTTTAACCCAGACGTATATTAATATTGCCTGTTCTGAAAGCCTCTTTTTCAGGCACAGCCAATGAAAAGTAACCCAGAGACTCCGGAGAACACTCCTCCTGCCACACCTACTCCACCAACATCTGGAGCGCAGCATATAGGCAAAAACCAGCCTGGTCCCCTGGGTAACGGTGCACAAACTCCAGATTCTGCCAAGTCCAAGCAAAGGAAAAGAAAAAAGGTGAAAATTACACTTTCACATCAACTTCTTAGATCTTTCGTAAAGCATATATGTGTTGGTTTTAAGAATGGAATTTCCTCTTGTGATAGAAAAATCAAAAAACTTGTGAAAGTTTAAATATGAATACCGGAGGAGTATCGGGAGATATTTACAATCCTTAAGTTTGTTAATAAACTGTACTTTCAATTCTAAACAAATTTAAAATGGGCAAGGTGGGGAAAAATTTACGCAGAGGGGCAGGCAGTGTGCACTAATTCTTTTAGTCTCTTTTTTAACCCCCTAAGGGGTGTTCCCGAGTGTGACTCGGGGCCGGAAAAATTGCAAAAAGCGGTAATCCCGAGTCACACTCGGGGTACCTTTGGGGGAAAAAAAATAGGATCACTTTTTGCATCAAAAAATTACAGAATTAGAACGCTAGGGGGGTTAAGTTGTGTGGTCTGAAATTCTTCTGTTGAAGAGTTGGGGAAGTTGCAGGCCAACACAAGCAGATTACAACAAGGTGTTTGAAAAGTATATTAAAAAAAAAAATCTTTAGAGTAGGTGTGCCTAAAATAGTTTGTTATTCTGAACAGAGGCCCAAAAAACATGAAAAATGGATTTGAAACTCTTCTGTAGTCCGAACTGTAGTCTCTCTTGGCCTAGATGTTTTCTGGTCATTGGTTCATAGAAATGAATAATTCTGGTCATGATGAGGCAGATGTTCTGAACAAGCCTCCTCTTCCTGTTGGAAGAGATGGTTGCTCCTTACTGGCATCCATGAGCATTACAGGCAGCTGTCGTGGTCAGATTTTTTGTAATGGCAATAAACAGGAAGATAATTGCAAGCACATGTCCTGTTATTTGTAAATATTCCTATCTTCACCGTATTGACGTGAGCTCCATTATCTGACCACAGCATGATCATGTCAACTTACTATATTTACCCATACATTATATTACTAAAGTAAACACCCAAACCCCTGTAGCATAATAAATGTTGCACAAAATAGGTTACAGATTGCCTTTGAGGGTAGAGATTTACTGTAACATGCTATGAGAGTCTAAGACTTGACCGTAGACTATATTTAGACTTTATGTAATTGAGGGATGGGGTAGCCACAGGGGTCCCCCACATATCCTACATTTACGCTTAACTACTGTTAAAGAGAAGTTGGGGTTCAGAGAAGGTTAGTGGCACCGTAGCGATAACATTTTAGGGGTAGACCTGCATTTACAGTCACATTCCCCTTTTCTTAGAGAAATTGGGGATTCATAGAGAGTAAGAGGATAGATGTGTGACAAGGTAGAAGGATATGATAGGTATACCATTTTAATAGGGAAGGTGCGGAGCAAAAAGGGTTTCCTGCTTACTTACACATTTACAGTTGCCAACATACCTCTGTTCCAGAGAAATTGGTGTTCAGAGAAAGTAAGTGGTAAGCTATGTGTAATAGGCACCCCACAAGCCGCTCAGTCCCTCGGACTGCAGTGTCTACAAGTTTGACTCCAGGCGGCAGTGAGCGGTACTGAGGGTCTCCTCCGAGCCAGGGTTCCATGGCATGAGGATCGGTTAACTGCACCGCAACCTTACCGCCAACCTTTATGCAGCCTTGGAGTTTTTTGAACTTCAAGGGGGGACCACAGCGCGCAGACAATTGGCAGTACTCTAATGTTTATTGCCATGAGAGTGACCCCCAGGGGCGTCCCCAACATGCAAACTTAATTTGGTTTTGAAATTGCCCCTCTTAATGTGAAAATATCCCCGAATATTGTTAGGATTGTATGCTTATTTGGAAACTTGTATGTTTAGGGGGCTGAAATTAATTAGTTACAGCTTTTTTTTGTACCTTGACAATTTCACATTTCTATGAGAATCAGTGAAGGAGATATGAAGGTTTATACATGGGGATAATGACAGCTACATGGACAGACACAGCTCTCATGCTGCTGCTACAAGGTGGGGGGGAGCAGCCACAGCTGATTGCCAGGTCTATAGTACATGCCTACTCTCAGGGAGCTAACACTGAGCATGCTCAGGAAGCTCCCTCTCCTGGTAGCATGATCTAATGGAGAAAAATAGGAGATACACGCGCCCCATCCCCAAGACAAGATGAGTAGAGAGAATGAGGAGAGGGCAGATCTGGCAACTCTGTGGGCCGGATGTGTTCTAGAGAAAAACTATTTAAATGTTTATCAGTCTGAGCAGAGTAAACTCTAATTGGATTGGTTACTTGGCTTTTTGCCTTTTGATTGTCCATTCTAGACCACCTCCAAACAACATAAAAAATTTACAATTAAATTGAAGGAAATTGGAAGGAAAAAGGAACTTTGTCAGGTTTTATTGTTCTGTTTTATGTGTACATATATAAGTAGGTAGCATGCAGAATGTGGAACCTTATATGAATGCCATCCATTTACCCCCAATAGCTCCTCCAAAGTGGCACCATGATTCTATCTTAACTCTGGGTCACATTATATCTCCAGAATATACCTGCAGAACCAGTGTGTAAGCACCAGGCCTAAAGACAATCACCCATCAAATCTGTAAAGCTGTAGGAGGCACTCATCACCAGGATGGCTGTGTACACGAGGCCATCAAATCGTTCTCTTAACTCATCTTGCTCTAAAACATTGTAGGGTAGATGGGTTTTGGAGGTCACTCTTTTTTATATGTCCTTTACGTTTCTACACCAATGTGGCTTTTTGGTTTTTGTAGCCAAAGTCCAAGCTGCTTGAACTTTTCCAGCAGGGGTACCAGATCTAATCTTGTTCAGTGATGGTTTTACAGCAGACCCGAATTTAAATTGTGTACCTAGTACTGATGACTGAGGCTAAGATATGACACACAATACCAGGGATAATAATGTAAAACTAAATTGTGGATATTACAAAGTAAGCTCTTTGTATGTTTTAAAATATTTGCCTCCATTTATATCTGTTCTTTTTGGTAAAAGCCATAACGTTCCTAAACTAGATTTGTTTCTTCGGATTGAAAATGTTAGTTACTGGAAATATAACGAGCTAATGATATGTACAGCGTGTGTGAACAATTTGTTTTCACAGCAGCACATCCGTATGTTGAGCTGCTATAACCTTCAGCTCATTTACTCCACCACTGCTGCCTGGCATGGCCTAACATTTCTACGACATCTTTTCATTCGTATTGCAATAATGAGCCTCTTTAAAACAGATCGCGTTGCTTTTTCCAAGAACGCTAAAACAACCCCGGTAATTCCATGACAAAAAAATTGGAAATTAGGGAAAATGGTATTTTAATAGAGGAAAAATCTGTTTGCAAATTAGTCTTTTTAAATTATACAGCAGCCCATGGAACAGTCATCAAAGGACATTTTACAGTCGACCGGCGAGGGATGGTACTGGTGGTCTGACCCGTTCTGCCGTCTGAGAAAAAAAAACATCAAGCCGAACATTTTTCTTTTTACGTCGTGGTTTATGCAAATTGTAGGGCAAACATGAATGGTGTGTTATTTTTACATCTCTTTGGAGTCTTCGTTTATACAGTTTGTAGGAGATTAATTGTGACTATATTTGTCCGAGTCTGCAAGAGTTAGTGTTGGCTAATTATTTCGGTTGGCAGAGTCCAGCCTTCAGGACTTTTCTTTGGGGACAACATTCTTGCAGGTCCGCGAGACACAAAATTAAATTGATTTACTGCAGTTAGGAGCAGTCTTACCAAAAGTAGTGTTGTGCATGCTGAATCTGCTCATCTATTCACATCAGAATAGATGAATTACTTAATTGTAATGTATAACCTTTATATTTTTTTTTGTACCTGATTTTTTTTTAAATCAGTATATTCAGGCTTGTAATTTGTATATGAGGGGGTGACACAAAAGAGTACACAATAATGTCATTTCAGAAAGAGTTATATTAGATGTGCTTGTAGGGTAATCTTCGCATATTACCCTCATTTCACTAAAGAAAATTTGTGTTTGCTATTTTTCTACTTGGAAGTGAACCTAATTGTTTGACCTATTTTTCAAAAATCATGATTTAATCCTAAATCTGTATTTTTTTGCTTTTTCAAAAAGCTTTTTGTTTATTGCTTTGTACTGGATTTTTTTAAGCATATCTGAACCAGGGAACATTAGATCTTCATTAAAGCTTACCATGACTGGAGAAGATAAGACTATCATGGGGTGAACTTGGATAATCTAGCAAATTTAGAATGGACCAGGTTCAGGATTGAATATATTTTCCAGCTAATAGCAAATTATTTTTTATGATATCCATTTTAGGTTTGCTTGTTCACCCAGGTTCATCTATGATAGTCTATCTTCTCCAGTGTTTACCTTTATTAAATCAAGCGCTTTACTTACAGATAAAGGTGATATGTTTAGAAAAATAACATTGACACGCTATACTTCTACATTTACCACCTCTTTAAATCCATGAATTTGGTATTCCAGGTTAGGTGTCAAAAATAATAAACTCCTTGGAGAATTTGCTGGTGGAATATGTGTTTTTTTAACCTTAGATACTGAGGGTTTTTTTGTTGGTGTTGTCTGGTGTTTTCTTTGCTATAGATGTGTCATGTCATTCCAAGATCAAAAAATCTAAGGCCATCAGAATCAATATTGTGGATACATAGAAGACTTGAAAGGGATTTAAAAATATTGCCAAATAGTGTAAAAATGATCATTCCACTGTAAAGAAAATAATCTACAAGTAGCATAGACTTCACATAACTCCTAATTTGCCCAGGGCTAACCAGTCTTGCAAATTCAAGTTAAGAGCTTACTAATATGAAATTAAATCTCCAGGATCCCCAAGATTACACATTGGAAGGTAACTCTTGAAACAAATGGTATCAAAGTGCATGCATATAAAATAAAGGGATTGAATGAACCTAAAACTTCATGGAAGTGTGCTGGGAAAAAGCCTTCACTTTACAAAAAAATCATTATAGCAGGTCTTCCTGGAACATACAGAAAGTCTGGGTCTTCTGGATCCATGTGCTGTGGACTTATAAATCAAAGATGGAGTTGTTTGTCTATGGTAAACTTGATTGGCACAAGCCATCATCATTTCATGAAAGAAACTACATACCAACATTGATGTGCGGTTATGGAAATGTTAAGAATTGGGGTTGCTTTGGTAATGGTGAAATCAACATTGCAGCAAAGTGTTTTTGTCTAAAAGTTGAATCTGAAAATCAACCTTTAACACAAAAATGATCCAAAGCGTAATAGCAAATCTTCCAAGTTATAGCTCAAAAAATAAATAAATGGAAGATATGGGATGGTCTAGTAAAACCCCAATGAAATGTTATAGGGGATTTAAAACAGGTAGTTCATAGAGGAAAACCCAGTGGATCACCTAGTTTCTCCCATGATAGTCTATCTTCTCCAGTCCTGGAGAGCTTTAACTGAGGGAATTTTCTTGGAGTCAAAATTTTAACTTTGAGATACTGGTGGAAAGTAATGCAAAATGCAACAAATGCAAAATGGGTTTTTGACTTATAGGGACAAGGGTGTGCTTATTTTTTTTCATTGTACATAATCTGTTGATGTTTGAATAAACGATTAGAAAGTTACACTTTTCCTTGTGTTTTTTTCAGTTTTATTACATTTATCTATAGAAACTTTTTGATTATAAATCATACATCATTTTACATGGCCGTACGTTTATCAAGACTTGTTGCTTTAAGCTTAGTACTTGTTCATCTATGCACAAAAAAAGAATTAAAATGCTTTAGTCCCCCTTTAACCTGGTAATATAAATTTTCCTAGGTGTCTTGTGTCACAGGCTCTTTGAGGACATATTTTGTGAAATTATTTTTCTGATTTGCTTTTGGGATATTCATTTTGATGGAGTATATGGCAGTAACCAAGCCAGTCCCTGAATACAGGGAGGAAGTGAAAGCTCGGCATCAAACGTCTGACTACCGCCTGCCATCTCACGTTTCCGTGCACTGAAATCATGTTGTGTGTTTCTCATTTAATAACCATTCGTGTGCCTTTTCATTTTTTTTTCCTGTTACAGAGCGCGGCAGCCGGTGGGATCGAGTCGAACAGCGATGCCATCCAGCCCAGCCACATCAGAGAGGCCATACGGCGCTACGGCCACAAGGTTGGCCCGCTTTCTCCATTCACGGTACGTAATAACAGAGTTGAAAAAAGTTATATTTGTAATCTTAGGGAGATTTCATCTTCAAGTGGTCTTAGGAAGAAGCCTTGAAATTGTTAAGAGCAATTTGTGGTCGCTGTAATTTTCTTTGTAAAAATGAAATATTTCTCCCGGGAAATAAAACTCCGTCCATTTATGCCTGCTGCAAGCATAAAAGCATATTCATGCAACATATTTATATTTCACTTGCATGTTTAAGAATTCTTTTAAGCCCAGATTTTCATTCTAAACTTTAGATTTAAAGTTCCTGTCAGGTGTTCATATCTGTCCGTGAGATTTTTTACTCGCTTCCTGTCCCTGTGACACCCTTACATGAGGGACTTGGACAGGATGGCACAGCCAGCAATACACACATAGATGGACTTAGAACAAAGTTATGCATTGTCACCAAAAAAAGTGTCCCGATGGGAAGATTTTCCCTTACTGGTAACAACTAACAATTTCTGAATTTTCCATTAGTTGCTGCTCAACAGAACAAAACAGTAGAGTAAAGCTCTCCAAATGGGATATAGAAGGCAAGAAAATTCTACCAGAGGTCCTAACCTTCCATATTTCTATACAAAAGTGAACAAATGGTTACATTATAAGGCATCCCCAGTGTAGTGTGGCAATTTGATTCACTGCCATGACCTTATTATTGTCTGGTCCTCTGATTTGTGTTTCTAACCATCAGTTAGATTTAAATTGAATATCTAATAAATCTTCCAGTTGCTGATCTAGAAATCTACACACATACTAGGTATTAACATATTGCTATAAAACAGTAAAGCTTTGTTAGCAGATGAAGTTATATGAAGCAAATATAGATGATGTAGCCAGGGCTGTTCCAAATATGAAGATGGCAGTACAAGTGGGTGCATGTTGTATGGTTGATTCCATAGCACATTGCAGCTATGTAAGGTAACGTTCACATTATGTTAGAATATACATTATTATAGGGTATTCTAAATCTTCAGCACTGTGCAAAAACTACACAATAAAACCTGGAATCCATCTAGAAAGCATAAAAATTAAGATTATAGGCTGAAAGGGAAATGATCGGAGTGTGTGTGTTTTTTTTCCCCCGAATCATATTTAGTCTGTAATTACTAAATGACTTGACGCTTACATCCGCATTGGTACTACACAAGCAAAGTATAGAATTCTGAAATAAAACATGCCAAGCTACTTGGAAAACCTGAAAATGGCTGCCTACGCTTTACTGAATCATGGACTTGGACTTTTTGGACAGGAGAGATATTTTCTATTTAGCGGGAAAACAATACTAAACCACCAGCTTTTCTACCTTTCATCTCATTTGATGCCCATTGTTTTGTAAAGCACTAGCAACAAATGTAAATGTTCCCTACAATGTATCCAAAGTGTATAAATAATGTAATAGACATAACTGGTACTTTTGTTAAAGTTTCAGTAATTAATTTCAGACATTTTTCTCTACACAATTTGTATTCCTTATGGGCTTTGCTGTATATCAGTATATATGACCTGTGCATTGGTATTAGTACTATGCTAAACTATGTGTCAAAGCAGACTTACAGGATTATGGTGTTTTCAGGCATTATTATTATTTTTATTATTATTATTATTATTAATATTTAAAAAAAAGGATTTTTTTTAGCACCAACAATATGTTACGCAGCGCTGTACATTGAATAGGGGTTTGAAATGACAGACAGATACACACAGTGACACAGGAGGAGAAAACCCTGCACAGAATCATTTCTGGATTCACCACTCAAAAAAAAAAAAAAAAGTGTAAGATCTAACTCAACAAAAATGAGTTCCCCAGTTCTATAAGCTCTTTTGTACAGGGTGCTCTCCTCCTGTGTCATTGTCTGTATCTTTCTGTCATTTGCAAACCCTATTTCATGTACAGTGCTGCGTCATATGCTGGCGCTATATAAATACAGTTTAAAAAAAATAATATTGATACTGGATCGGCCAGCAAACCCTAGAGAGAAGGTAGACCCTAGAGGTCTACTTTAATGATTAACAAGCAACATTTTGCAAATGCACCTGGTTCAGAGTTGAGCAGGAACTTTGGTTTGCAGTCTAATATATGTTATCTAAAAACATGATATAAAATGCCTGATGTTTTTAAAGCACATCTATACTAAAACAAAATCCTGGGAATGCCTCGTTAGACAGAAGGCATTAACCCTCCACCATCCTCCTGCATATGTGTAGCTGACAGTTTACAGTAAACGAAAGGAGGGATGAATTTATAGAACCCTTGATGCCATTTACAGGGCAGAGAAAAAAACATAAAATGATAAAATGTTGAATTTGCAAACTTCCTGTACCTGTCTATATTAATGGTACTTAAAAAAAAGTAAAGGTGTTGTAAGTGCACTGATCCCTTAACTACTTAATTGTTAGAATGGTATTGGCAGTCATACTTGGCTTGGCACATTTCCAGTGGATTATTCATGATACCCACAGCAGAGACGGTATGAAATGGAGACAATGGATAGTGTATTTAGAGAAGATTAAGTGCCATTCTGGAGCTGTGATTACAGAGTGTACTGTGCAGTGCTGTGCTGACAGATTACCCAGAGAGATTTGGCACTGCTCTCTGTGATCTGTCATGGTAAGACTAAAGCCATTCTTCTCACTGCTTGTATTTATTATATACACAGCACTAAGTTATGTCTCTTATACTCACTTTACACCCTTATTATTATGTCACTCAAGTGTTTAATTATTCTCCAGCAGCTCCTCTTGTTTGTCAGTCTGGCAGAGACCCTATATTCAAAAACGTTGTGCAAATGATTAAAGCAATCTGTAAAATAAATGTATATAATCATGAAAAGAGCAGAAACAATCAGGGAATTTGCAGCGCTGTATGGGGTGCTGGTTTATCAGGTTCTGTATAATGACACTAATGGTGCGTAGCTGCCAACAAATTATAATTATTCATTTTAATGTCTTGCAGAGCTGTGTGCAGGAAAATGCAGTTATGACTTCTAAAGATACATTTATGTTAAATGTGAATGCGGACTTGTGTATTTTGCATCTATGTAGGATATTAGCCACTTATCATAATTATGTGTAGGGAAACCTAAATCTGGACTTCCGAGGGAAGAGTTTTCTTTTATTATTGCAAACTGCAGCCCTAGAAAATAACTTGTGGTATTTACATGTATTTTGTATAATAAGACAATAGAGACACTGTGATTTGGAGTTCGTAATCATTAGTTTTTTTTTTTATCTGGATATCTATCGTCAGCCTAAAAAGCATGCATTGTTATTTATTGTCTATACTCTTCATTGAGATATGTATTTACATATGATTTCAGGGACTATTGCTTAAACCCATTTATGACTAAATAAAGGCAGCGTACATGTGTTCAATATTTGTCGCTGAAAATGATCTTACCGGTTCGTTTTCAAGCGACAAATGAACAACAAACGAAGTACACACAGTGCTGTTCTATTCCATGAAGAGGGGAGGACCGATGAGCATCACCCCGCTCAGTTCTTCTCTATTGATTTGTATTGTAGTTGTTCACCATTGGTTGTTCATGGATCTGTCATGGTGGACCTCTGTACACATATCAAATTCTCTTTCGAGATAAGCTTGCTTGTATCGGGCATGAATCATCTGACGTGTGTACATAGTCTTTGGTACCTTGTAAAAAACGTTTACATTGTTTTCTTATAGACAAAACGCTTTTTATTTTCTGCAATAGTCAGTGATAGTGGGGTTTTTAGAATTTTAGATCATTCTCTGGTGCCATATAACAAGCTAACCAAGGTGCACTAGTCCTGTTCTTTCCATAGGTAGCATTTTCTGATGCAGCAAAAGCTAACATCCAGTGGGTGTTGAGTTGGTGGGTAAGTTGTTTAGAAGCCAACCATGTAAAACATGTCATTACCCAGAAGCCCTTTCTCCTTCTGGAAAAGTTTATTGCTGCTGCCTAAAGTAATCTGTAGTGTCTGTGTTACCTCTGTGAACTGCTGTGGTCACATTCTGCTCTACCATCATTCAGTGTACAGTCATCACAAGGTCATATGTAATTGTGTATAAAGTTCCTATAATTAGACTGTTTATGTTGTTTTTGGTCAGTGACTAAGCATCCATGGTTACTCTAGCAGAATTTTGCCTGCTGTCATTTTGTCAGTTGGAATTGATTTCAATTTTCTATTCTATATGTTTTTACATTTAAAGGGAAATCCCAGCCAAATCCAATTCTGGCAAACTGAAATGCATTCCAAGTTTTTTACCACAATCATCCAAAATATTAGAATCACTGACAGGTGAAGTAAATAACGCTGATTTTCTGGTTACAGTGGCACTTACCAAGAAAGGGGAAATATATTAGGTAGCAGGTAAATGGTATATTCTGATGTATTATTATTATTGTTACAGTATGTATTTGTATACAGTATGTATTTAGTGCCAACATATTAGGCAGCACTTTAGTCCATAGTCCTATTACTACCTGTCCCTCAAAGGGACTCACAATCTAATTTCGCTGCTTCAGTTATGTGTTTAATACAGTCTAAGGACAATTGTTGGGGAAAGCTAATGAACCTTATTGCATGTTTTTGGAATGTGGGAGGAAACCACAGTACTCGGGGGAAACTCACGCAAACACCTGCAAACTCCATTGCAGATAGTGTCCTGGCCAAGATTTGAATCTGGGGCCTCACGCTGCAAAGTCAAGAGTGCTAACCCCTGAGCCTCCGTAATGTGTTTTGAGTCTTAGGTTAGGTGTGTGAAATGTTTTGTGTTGAAAACAGAAGAAATTTTGGAATTTAAAGACTTTGACAAGTGTCAAATTGTAACTGATAGTTGACCGAGCATATCTAAAATGGTGCAACTTATAGGGTTTTCCCAGTATGCAGCAGTTAGCATCTACCAAAACTAGTCCAAGAGAGTAGAGCCACTGAATTGGTTACAGGTTGACAAGACCCCAGGCCTCATTGATGTTAATAGGAGCGATGGAGGTGGGGGATTTATTTTGTCTGGTCCAGCCCACTGAAATGCCTCTATAGCACATGTTTCTGCAAAAAGTAACCCTGACCATGCAAGAATAGGGTCAGAATAAACAGTGAATTGCAACTTACTTTGTATGGGGCTACAAAGCTGAAGACCAGTCTGAGTGCCTTTATTGGCTCCTGTTCACTGCTAGAATATACATTTGGCATATAAGTATCAGAACATGACCATATAACAATCCAAGAAGGTGGCCTGATCTCATGAATGTTTTTTATGAGAACATGTGGATGACTGGGTTAAAATCATTTACCAGGCGGAGAAATAGCAGCAAGATGTGCTATGGGCGAAGGCAAACCTGAGGAGGAAGTGTGACTTAAAATATCTGTTACTAGAGTCTTGGTGTGAGGTCCCACAAACTTAGAGGTCTTGTAGATCTCATGCCTTGATGGATCAGAACTGTTTTTGTAGCAAAAGTGGACCTAAACAACATCAGAGAATCCAATAAAAAAAATAATTGTAAGTCTTTCTCTCTCTCTCTCTCTTCTCTCTCTCTCTTCTCTCTCTCTCTTCTCTCTCTCTCTTCTCTCTCTCTCTCTCTCTCTCTCTCTATATATATATATATATATATATATATATATATATTTTGTTTTTGTTTTTTTGTTTTTTTTTATGGGTAAGGTTTTTATTATTGTCTTTGTCTAAGACGGTTACCCCTTTATTTGTACTAGTGCCTATCTACTCCAGGAAAAAATCCCAAAAAATGGGAGTGATCCACAGGAGAAAAGGTAAGGGTAAATCCTCTTTTAGGACATTTTAGTCTAAGTGGGAGAATTCTTCTCGCCTTCCATTACATTTCAAGTAAACAATGATTTCCCCAATAGGACACAGAACAGAAAAATATACCATTAGGATTTTAACCCCTCCCTACTCTATCCTAACCTAAAAGATAAGGTTTTGGATATATATAGATATATATATATTTTATATATTTTAATATAGATTCTATCCAAAATAATCAGGACCATCAATATTTCCAAGCATTTATATTTTCTCATAAAATGTAGACCCAACAGTCTGTTGTGTCTTTATTTTTAAAATATTTGGCCAAACATGCTGCCTGCACATGCAATATAAAACATTTCAACACAATCTGCTTCCAGTTAGCCTGTATCCAGACACATATAATTATTGTTTAATGAGTGAATAGGCATAAACCCATATTTTTTTAACTTGTAAAGTGAAGTCATTTCACAATTAGTTTCTACTGACCTCATTTGCCAGAATGTCATCTCACCCGTTTTTTTTTTGGTAGCACTCTATATTATTAGGCGGTAGAGTATATCACGTGACATCAGGACAACGTTCACCTTTCTTACATTTAAAAGCTTGTAAAATGATAATTTTTTTCCTATCTGATAATAACATGTAAAATATTGGATGCAGTACTCAATCATAGCCTTCTTTTAATTAATTTTCCAGTTTTTGAGTTGTTACCTTATTAGATTACAGCATTAAATGTGCTTATATAATGAAGACTTTTGTGCTTCTGTCCAAAAGTGAAAAATTCTGGTGACTAATTAATTTAATGTGATTTTACTAAATACTCAGTTTAGGTTAGAACAGCCTTTTTTGACCTTTTTAACATTAGGGAAATCTTTAAAAAAAAAACTTTCAGCTCTTCAGGGAACCCCTGCTAAATACTATATCCACAGCTCACAGTATAGTAGTGTGGTGGTCAGTGGGAATAATGCCACCCTTACAGATAACTAAAAAGTTAATTGATGCCTCGAACTGACCTCAAAGTCACAAATTTCTCATTGCTCAAGGCATGGAGGAACCCGAGAATTCCATGGATACTGAGACACAAATGCTGCCTTCAAACATTCAAACAAAAGCTAAGCTTCAGGGTGATAACAAATTACATATTTGCATTGTTTTTTTTGACAAATAGATGTAGTTCCAGACATCCGAGCAGGATTTGTCAGCAAGTAAACTGAACCTTCCCTGCCCTGATTGTTTGTGTCCTAATTGACCACCAGTTGCACCAATATCTTCAACCAATTATTTTACGGCTTCGGGATCATTGGCCATCTTCTTCTCATTCTGGCACCAAGGTATGCTGGAAATGAAGTTGTTCATGTGCAGCTCTGTGTACATTCTATTGAAGATTCTGCACAGGCAGGTAAGTTGGTGTTATTGCAGAAAAGACATTGTCTGTCTGTTGTGCAATAAAGAACCTACCTGCTTTCAAGTGTTTGTTTTTTTAAGCCTACTTCCACCTTAACCTTAAATAATTGGAACAGGGGTTTTCAATTTACCAAAAACTGTCACATAGGCTTTTCAAACATAGGGGAAAAAAAATTCTCTTTGGTTCTATTGGAAATTAAAGATTTAAATTAAAGATTTGTTAGTAACAAAGATATTTTTAATATATGTTTTATTAACACATGGCACTTTCATTGACATTTATCTAGCTTTACACATATTTTCACTCACCTCCGGCAGTGTTTGCAGGGTTTGAATTGATGTATAACCTAACAGTGATGGCATAAAATGTCGGGGGATTTTACCCTTTCTTTACCTTATCCAGTGTTTTGGCTTTGGACATGTTTTAACCAACCTTCCTGACAGCAAAGCCCAGTAACATTGAATACATTCTGCTATTGTTAGCTAGTGTGCTGTTGAGAATACACTACTCTGCTTCCTGTCATCATACTGTCACTAGCTGCAGAACAGTATAAGGAGGAACACCCGGGCTCCCACTGCCTGCACTCCTGCCTCCTGTCATCTGTGGCCCCAACTCCAGGGATTAGGGACCTCTGCCTAACTCCAGGCATTGGGGAGCTCTGCTTAACTCATCCAAAAAATCTGCTGAAAGTTGGGTAAAATGGCCAAGTATATACAAGGCCCTAACATATTTCTGAATTATGTGTTGCTTATTTACTGTATGTTAATAATAAACTTAAATGTCCGTTGCCTAGCAAAAGTTTAATCGAACGTCAACCTCTGCAATGCAGATAACAAAATATATAGGTTGTTTATGGAGTTGTATTTTAAGTTGTCAGGTTTAGGCCTGGACTACCTGGGCTTTTAGCAAACTTCAGGCTGTGTAGCAAGAAAAATGCAACATGGTTCAGAAAGTGAAATGAAGGAAAGCAAAGCTGAAGATTGTCCAACTGATTTTAATGGAAAGCTTTTACGGTGCTTTTCAAGCACTTCAAAAAACACGTGTTTGGAGCTCTTCAGAAGTGGACGTATGAAGTGTGCCTGAAGCACTAGAGAGTAGGCCTTAGCCATTATTACATATACATTCCTAAACCTCAAGAAACATTCTTTTTGAATGTAAGAAGATGTGGAATCTAATCTGTGTAGACAGCTGTAGCTGATTCATGCATAATCATAGTGCTAATGTGTATCGGCAGTTTGTTAGTTCCTGCATCTTTCAGCACCAATCAGTAGTGCTGCAAAGTACTTCTGCTAGCCGGCTCTTCTAAACTGCACTGTGATCTGTACATGACCCTCGCTGTTAAATAATATGTACACATAGCCAGACTTTTGAAGCTGGTGACAGACGCCTAAATAACCACACAAACTGCTTCCTTCCTTGCCAAAACCTTTTATTGTACAAAATAAACAGTCTTTGCTTTATGCACATTCTAGGCAAAAATGGAAGGTGCTGGCAAAAAGGTCTTGTTTTTAGAAAAAACTTGCCAGCCTCTTGGAACTGTCAGTTTGTTTTCCATGGGTTTCCTCCTAAATCTAGCAATACTCAACAGGTGATTCCGAGACCTCCAACCATTGGAGCCGGAGCCATACATTTGTCTTTGACTTTTGGGAGTTAGTATGTTTGTTCCTGGCAAGGGCATTATGCAGAAATATCTTGTATGGCATGTATTACACATCTCTCACATGAAAATCTATCACATCTGTAAAATTGCACACAAAGTAGTTACTAACTTTTAAAAAGATCTGTAGAATACCTTTACAAATGTGAATACATAAATTAAAATTTCAGTAAAACATTTATGTATAAATCTGTACCTCTGACGAGTAAAAACCAGTCATTGATCTCCAGTCAACTGGCTTTGCTGGGATGGTAGTTCAGTCTGCAACCTGCAAAAGATGATGAATCATCCCTTAGTTCTTGCCCTTTATTGAGACTATAACTATAACACACAAATAATAAACATTTTGTAGCAAGTTATTTAAACATTTTGTAGCAAGTTATAAGGTGGTATATTGTACTGTATATATGTACTGTAAGTCTGATATATGTACTGTAAGTTGGTGCCATCCTTCTCACGAGAAAAGCAGATGAAAGCATTATGAGTACTTATTTTTCTATAAAGAAACAAAAAAAATATAACAGACATATTTTAAACACACTTCTTTCACCACCATAGTTGTGGGCATTGTGCAGAAATCCATCTTCCAGAGGCTGTGAAATCTTAACTATTTTCCTAATAATTTGTCAACCTTCTGGTGTAAACATACAATGGATGTTTCCAAGCTGTTAGAATCCAACTAAAACGGACTTTAAGCCTGTTTCACAGAAAGGTTGTAACGCAGCATCTGGAAAATTGGTTGTCCATTAACTGTTTCATCTTTCCTTGATTAAAAAAAGATTCACAGAAAACATGTTTTTCTTCCTGCAATACTTAGTATAAATTAGGAATGAATATTTAAATTTAAATATATATATATATATATATATGTATACACACACCTATACATTGACTTTAACTAACAAATACACTGAAAAGTGGAAGTTTCGGGACTCTTTATATATTGCTTTAGGCAAAATGATTTAATCCCTAGTTTATTTATTAGCCATTGATTTGATTTTTGTATACCACCAGAGGATCATAAAACTGCAGGGTTAAAAAATAAGATCTAAATGAGACAATTTGCATTATGGTCAGCCTCTTTGGTCACAAGTAACCATGAGCTGACCACATCTACACTTTTGTGGTTTGCATAAGAAAGTAGCAGCTAAAGCTGGCGTTACTGTGGGTCAGCGTGTGCTGCTGTCAGTAATTTTAATTAGTGTTTGAACCAAACATTGCTTTATTACATTTATTTACTGCTAATTGTACAATTGCACATTTTTTTATCCATCAAAGGCTACTAAAATGCATTATGAGTGCTTCAGAAGCTAAATATAGAAGTGGGTTTTCTTGTTTTCTGCTGCATATCATTAAATTAAGCTTCAAATGCCAGCAATCTTTATTACTTTTACAGGCTAATTAACTGTTGATTTGTGTAAAATCTGAAAGATAGACAACAAAAGTACCTTTATGTAAGGGCTACTGACTGACTGGTCAGTTCATGAACTTTGAATGTTGCTTTCCATAAGTACATCAGTCTAAATGTAAACTGGGAAAGGGGGTTACTTGTAATTGCTTATTCATATGCATAGGCACCCCTAGCTCTGATCTATTCTACTGATAACTGCATCATTCTGTCCACATTCATGGCATCCTCCTATTTCAAGGTGATATCAAACTGTCAAAGAGAAAGCAATGTACACGTTTATGAATGACAGATTTCTGTATTTGGACTTTGTGTGAAACAGTCAAGCCATACACAAGGGCATCTTTTCTTTTTTAGGAGAATGTATCATGAACTGCCTGAAGAATATCCAACAGAGTGGGTTTATTTTGTAGCAGTAATGCCATATATTTTCTGTTGTCTGTCGTTCTTGTATATGTATATGCATAACTATTAATATTGTGTATTTGCATAGCACACAGCACTTTACAAAGTCCATAGTCTTGTCTCCAACTGTCCATAGTTATATGTTATCAACACACTGCATTTTTGGGAGAAAGCCAATAAACCTATCAGTATGTTTTTGGGATGTGGAAGGAAACCAGAGTGCTCCAAAAAAGCCATGGAATCATCGGTAGAACATACAATCTATTCAGAATGTGTACTGGCTATGGTTCAAACCTTGGACCTTAGAGCTTCAAATGCGAAAGTTCTTCTCTCAAAGGCACAGATATCAGAATGCTAGATGGTAAATGTGACCTTGCTTCCAAAAGTGAATTTAAATATTTGGGGGTAGCCCTTGGAATGTCCTTTTTTAATGCTTATTATATCTTGGCACAGGTGTTTGGGGTTCAGTAGGTCACTTTTATCACCATGTAGAAATTAACACCTCTATAAGGTTATTGCCTCACTTTTTATTTTTTTATAATATAGAACAATAATTCTGCTGGAGTAACTTCTAAAGTCTCTTCTTACAAAGGCAAACCTAGCTAGATGTATGCCAGCTGAACTGCTAAGTATTTTATTTTTATTTTCACATGAGCTGGGGTCTACACTCAAATCCCTCTTCCGGCTTTTTATACACAGATATTTGAACTGGGAGCAAGTCTCCCGGACCACCTATCGTGAAACCTATAACCACATCGGTTATTTGCTTTTGCAAGTAAGTTTCTTAAACAAGAATTATTATGATGATGTTCACATTGCTGTTCATTCATAATTTTTTTTCTCTGCACTTTTTTTTCTCATGAGATCCTAATAGGGTTTGAAGGAAACTTTCATTCATGGGATTAAGGTCTAGTAAAGACTCAGCTCCAAACTTGTTTTAACACATAACCCCAAAGCCCTTGCTTTAGCACTGATCAGAAATGAAACTGTGAGTTCAACAAATGTCCCTTTATAAATGGGATCCAGTTAAAAAAAAAAAAAAATCAATGAAGGCTTATACAGAGCGCAGTTCATACAAGTGCCCAGTGTGAATTTCCTTGTAGCAGCTGACTGGCTAAAAGTGAAGCTGAGGTTGTATTTTGGCCACTAATAAATAGGTTGGTCGTCTATGTAGAACGATGGGTTAGGGAGAATGACCCCCAGTGATCCACAACTGGACAGATGTGGCTGCCAGGAGGGGTTTTAAAGGCTGTTTGAGTTGATGTATTTTTAGCTAAAACACATTTCTAGTCTCATCCACTTTTTTTCTTTATCGACAGACTATTATCGATGGAAATGCTTCACATTTTCATTGCTGTTTGTAACACGATTGGTAGTTTTGCAAACACTTCCCCTGTGGCCTTTAGAGCGCAAAATGAGGGAATATATTCCTGTAAGACAGTGATAAAATGAAGAAAAAGAAGTTTTTCTTTCTGACTTTGCACACCTTGGGGTATACCTGTAAATTTTTGTGGAGTTGTATTTAGCTTGTCTCTGCTAATCCTCATATTTGTTTTGTTACCTTTGTTTAACTTACTGAAACCTGAGCTGCCCATCAGCTCCTGACATGGCCATCAGCCTGCTTTCCTATTGGTTTTTGTATAGTATCGGCTCCATTTGTTGTTGGCTTTTTGTCTCTAGCAGCCAGTGGCCCATAGCATTATGTTTCCTACTTGCTCACCATGCCTCTGTTTTCTTAGAATATCTAGCTTCCTACTTTATTGCAATACTAGTCATTTTTGTTTATTCATCCATTTTTATTTTTTTAATGAAACTAAGATCAAAGCCATACCTAAACGTAAATAACAAAAGAAATTACTTTGAACAACACCCTTAGTAATAAAGTCATCTGTTGCTTTCCTTGAGCTTCTACCCCCCACATTTTGGGTTCATCTATGCCTCAATAATGTTGGCCAGTCCTGTGTGTGCCCCCACATTGCTGATCAGTCCTGTGTGTGTTTCCCTCAAACTGTTGGTCAGTCCTCTGTGCACCTTTACACCACTGGTCCGTCTTTTGCTCCTATGCTGCTAGTCGGTGACAGGAAAGGAAAGAAGAGTTTGGATATAAGTACTGGTGACTGCATGTAAGCCAAGTAGAACTGCAGATGTAGGGCCTAGTGGGCAACTCACCCCTCTTTGTACCTACACCCCCCTACTGCCATTGGTCCTATAGGTAGCAGCCACTGGTCCACTCTGAATTTTTTATTTGTCCCTTATAACCTTTTTTTTTTAAAGAAGATATATACAATCCCTACATCTAGTGTGAAGGGACCCATACAGGCTGTTGTTCTGAAAGAAATCTCACACTTATCTTGTTTTCAGCAGCTGAGTGTTTTGTTGAAAGTACAGCTTGATACTCTATCTGCTGTCTACTTATTTTAACCTTTTTCTTATTTTAGCTCAAAGTTTACTGCTGAATTACAAGACGATACACCAAAGGCTTGTGTTCCTAAACATCTTTTTATCTTCAAGGACAACTTGTTGATAGAAGCTGGTTAATTACAGTTGTTTTTGGGCAGATGTATATTTAGGTTGTGTAGCACGTGGAGATTGTGTGAAAAGCCCCTTTCTTTGGCATCTTTTCCTGGAAACTAACACAATTATCAATTCTTTTATATTGTGAAACTTTTTTTTTATAGAAAAGTAACAGTAGGCGATTTTTTGGTTTTATACATTTTTATATCTATTTATTTAAAGATAAATGTGACATAAATATCACCAGTATGATTGTTTTCCATGACTTACTTTGTAGCTGTCTTATTATTCCCACTTGTCAGAAATAATCATGTTAATATAGGTTATTTTTGTTCTTTATAACAGGCCTTTATAAACTTTTCTTGTATTTAACAGTTTTGTCTCATTCCTGTTTTTTAAAGTGTCTGTGTTTGTATCTTCCTCTTGTGTGATGTACTGAAATCCCAAGCAGTTTTACCAACCCTGTCCAATTCTCCCTTGCTGGAATACAGAACCACCTCCGCCATATTGGATGATAGGGAAGAATGGAGTGAACACTGATTGGAATTTCAGTACAGCAGAGGCACAGTATGGACAACTTAAACAGGAAGTTAGGAGCTCATGGATTGTTTGGAGAATAGTGGTTATTTTTCTGTACGTTCAACATTCACTTTCCTGTCACAAAGTACTAGCATACCCAAGGTATTGCTACATCATACAGTTCCAATTATATATATATATATATATATATATCTAAACTGAAAAAAACACCAGGAGGTTGTTCTATTTGATGAGGGAAATGCAATGTCAACTCCCTGGCTCCTGGTAGCTTTGTGTTTAAGCTGTAACCTGTACGGTGCATGCACAGGTGTCACATGAGAAGTGTGAAAGAAGAACTGCCATCTTCACAGAAGTTGGGGGTGAAGGTGGTGCCCTTCATGCAGTGATAACAGGTCCTGGTTTGTGCATACCTTCATACAGTAGGCTGTGCATACTTGCTGATTATGGCAGAAGCTCACCACCCACCAAGTTTTGTTCCACTTTAAGTCTGTAACAGCTTTGCAGTAAGCGGAAAATACCTGGTAATCCTGTCAGTAGCTCAAACATCGTCATTCCCAATGGAAACACTTTTGGATGCCGATCTTACCTCTGCAGTGTTGCTACCTGTTCGGGTAAGTCAGACAAATAGCTAAAGTTAATATTTAAAAAAATAAATTCTGATTATATGAATGGCTTACAGCAGCTTGTAGTCATATCTAATCAGTGACAACAGTTCTTTCTTTTAATCAAACTTGCCATTACTTTGTTGGCCTGATAAGCCAGACTTCTACATAAAGCATCCTTTCCAATAAAAGCTTTATCCTGTTAAGCAGAAATATTGGTGACCCTAACATTCCAGGACAAATCCATCCAGGGTCAAAGCCTGGAACTGTTCCTGGAAATTAGGGTCTCTTGGCAATAATCACTTGCTATGAAACCCAGGTTATTTTTGTTTCCTACTTAAAACATAGCTGGCAGCTGAAAAGCAGTAACATTTTAGTACCTGCATAAAACTGGACCAGCTATTTAGAATATATGGCTTAGGTTACAGGCTTTTATAGTTTGAGCATTATGCCCCTCGCCCTTCGACAATTTTTATAGAGATTGGAATGGGGCGGGAAGACTGCCACTCTACAAAAAAAAAAACTTTGTAGCATATTAAAAAAAAATGGCCCCAAAAAAAGAAAACATATAAAATTACTGTGAGCAAACACTGCAGAGCATGTGGTCATTCGAAGTCACTTCTGACATACACTTGGCTAACTTCTATACGTTTCTTTTTACAGCAACAGGAAATATATTCACCAGCTTTGGGAGTTCTAGCAGCCCCAGTGGAAGGGAGAGAGTTCAGTGTTCTAGGTACTCTATATCCTGTAGCTTGATTGACAAGACATTTCTATAAAGCAGAGTTACATGAACAAGTTCTCTGCTCTGCTCAATGGTCAAAGGGGGCAGGGGGAAGGGGGGTTAGAATAAAGTGCAACTCTGGGCAAGAAGTGAAAAAATAACTGGTGAACTGCTAAAGCAATTAGTAAGCACTGCAGCTGTGCAAAAGCCCAAATATCACTGGAAAGGAAGGCTTGGGAAACAAAACCTTGTAACCCCCATGGTGTGGTCTTTTGCCCCCTGCTATATACAGCCTGGTATACTGCTGAATGAATTGTTTGTTAGAGCAGCATAGGTTTCTATTATTTTGACTATAAATGTAAAATAAATCAGCTTCATGTAAATAGATTTGTACTTATTCTTCCCACTATACTGTTTATATATTTGCCCATTCAATACGCATTATTTGCTATCTGCTTTGTATTATTATATAATAACTATATATTACTGCTGCTTCTCATACTACAAATCTATGGGTTGACCAAGTAATTTAAAGAAATGCACTCACTAAGTGCCTGATGTGACCAAACTTTGTGCACAATGACCATCACACTTATTTCTCTGGTCATAACAGTCTTCTTCCCCTGGGAAGATTTACACATCATTCTGAGTGTCTCTGTGGGAGTTTATGGTCCAATTATCCAAAAGAGACGTGTACACTTGGGTAATGATAGCCGATAAGAAGATCTGCCTTACATTTGTTGTTCCAGTTCATCCAAAAAGTTTTTTTATAGTATTAAGGTCTGGACTGTGATGCTTGAATTTCTGAACACTAAACTCATCAAACCATTACTTAATGGTGTTGACTTTGTAATCAGTGGCACAGTTATACTGGAACAGAATAAGGTCTTACCTAAACTGTATCCTCAAGCTTACACAGTTATCTGAAACATCATTGTATGCTATATCATAACCTTACCATTCACTGGAAACACCTAAACTTACCAATTTAGAGATGTGCCCACATACATAGGGCCATATATAGAAGGTTTGAATATTCAGGTGTCATTTAAACTTTTGGTCTATCTTATCACAGACACGGACATATGGGTGGATAGTCTAGTCTGCATATAATTGGTTAATCTGTAGATCTGTATGTTAAAAAAACAGACCAAGCCTATTACTATGTGTATGATGCATGAAAAAAATATTTACAAGACCCTGTAATATATTAAAAAGCTTTTAGCAAAGGCATACCTGTAAAGAAGATGCTAAATACCTACCTATACTGTCACTAAGTCACAGCTCCTGTCCCACCTCCCCTTTGTGACCTTATAGAAAAATACCCCTTTAACCGCTCTTTTCACTCCTCCAATGACCTACTAATGACTTCCTCACTCATAACTTTGTCACATGCACAGCTTCAAGACTTTTCCAGTGCTGTCGCCACTCTCTTCCTCATCCTATTCGACTTGCTCCTACTTTCTACACATTTAAAAGAGTTCCTCGAACCCATCTATTCAAACTTGCCTATCTGTCTTCTTCTGTCTCTTACACACTCATTACTCACCTACCATTCCATATCCCCTATCCTAGTGTGTGCTTTTTCCCCCTCTCTTAGATTGCAAGCTCTTCAGGGCAGGGTCTTCTCCTCCTGTTTCATTGTTTATATCTGTCTTTCATTTTCCACCACTATTTAATGTACAGCGTTGCCTAATACGTTGGCGCTATATTAATATTGTTTAATAATAATATTTAGGCCATATATGGCCATATATCTGCCCATAGCTGCAAACTGTAGAGTCATGAGACTGGGGTGAAGTTCTTTTGGGTAGAACAGAATGAGCTGGGGCACACATCTAACTTCTAGATGGACAGGAACAGCATTTAGACATATAACGATCCAGGGACTGGCTCAGCCTAAATGTCTCTCACTTATGGGTGGACTGGTGCTGAAAATGTAAAATTAAAGGGTCATCCACAGCTAACCGATTTAACTTGCTCTGGTTTTCCCTTTAATATGAATGCAGGAGAGTGTAGAATTTTTCAGTTTTGATAAATCGCCCCGTACGGCTTTCGAAAACACCACCCCCGGCTATTTTATTTTTTGTGCTGATTAGGGACTTTCTAATAAAATATTGTGACATCAGAGCCTGTTTCCTGTACCCTGTGAGGACAAACATTGACTTTGCTGTATGTAAAGGTAGGCTGAGCTAGAAATGGAGCCATTCTGTTGACACAGCCAGCGCTTCAACGCTGCGAAAATAGAGAGCAGCCGAGGGAAAAGGTTAAATGATAAATAGCAGTACATTTTATGGTTATTCATTTCAGGAACGTTCAAAAACTCACTTTTTATGCAGGAAATTATATACAAATCTGTTCTTTATTATTTAAAGGAGCAGTGTACCTGCAATGCACACTGTTTTATAGAAGATGTAAAAACACCCTTACAGGCTAAATGTATCCATAAGGGTGACATTCTTCCCACTGAATGTACTGTGAGTTGTGGATATAGTCATTATAGAAGGGGTTCCTGAAGATCTGAATGTTATTTCATGGGTTCCCCCATGTTAAAAAGTCTGAGAAAGGCCCTTCTAGAGTGTCAACTTTTATGATTTGCCATCGGGAGTTTAAATACTCATAGACCAGAACGATTTCTGTATATCCTCCTTCTTTTAGACACGTTCTATTGATTAGTAGGCAATATTTGATATTTCAGGGTTTTATTGGGCAGCACAATGGCTCAGAGTTTATCACTCTGGCCTTTGCAGCACTGGGTCCCAGGTTTGAATCTTGACCAGGACACAATCTGCATGGAGTTTGCAGGTTGTCCCCGTGTTTGCATGGGTTTCCTCCCACATTCCAAAAACATACAGTTAGGTTACCTGGCCTCCCCCCCAAAAAAAATAAAAAATAAAAATTGCCCTTAGACTGTATTAAAAGACATATGACAATCGTAGTGACATTTAGAATGTGAACCCCTTTGAGGGACAGCTAGTGACATGACTATGGACTTTGTACAGTGCTGCGTAATATGTCAGCACTATATTAATACTGTGTAAGAATAATATAGAGAACCATTTACCTATATCTCTTTTCCTGCAGTGCCAATATAATTTATGGATAGGTAGGTACTGACACATGACTTAGTGAAGGAGACCTGTGCAGTGTCAGAGAGCTCCTTCCTTTTAGTGAAGCACTACAAGTGTTAATGTTTAGCAATTTCAGTAGCTCCCTTTTTATACCATATCCAGTTTCTAATTAATTCTTCTTTAACAAAAGTGTGTAGGATGGAAATACGACTCCACAGAGGGACAGGTAACATGAAATAGTGTCCTCTTCGCTTTCCTATAGCTCTGCATTGATTTATTGCTTCTCTGGGATGAGTAGGAGTACATAAATATTATTCCCCAGCAATTTTCTGGAGGTGGCCTAGTGAACAGTAGGTGTTGCTGAGTTACATTCATTCTCCTTTCTCTATAATCACTCCCAGCCTGGTCCAATAAAGTATAAAGGCTGACTGGTGCGCTATAATGCTGAGGGTGGGGATTAGCAGGAGTGAAACCACAAGCAGGGCTTCGGGAGTCCGTCCGTTAATCTTGTAGGCTTTAGAGATGAATGTCTGTACAATGAAGGATTTGACATTGTAATGGATTAGTGAAAGCAGGGAAAGAATTTGATGTGCCGGATCAAAGAGGACACTTTGGTTTTCCATGTATGCTAGAAAAGTACAATTTCAAATCTATTGTGTAATGCTATGGAATGTGTTGTATGTAGTCATTCGCCATAGGTTTGTGGCTGGAGATGCTCCTGGTTTCCTAAATTATGTGCATAGTCAATAGTTGTTGGGCAAAGGGCAGAAAGATAAGAACCCGTCAAGTTTTTAATGTGTTTGAACACATTGAATATTAGAAAGTACCAGTGATATTTTTCTATGGAACCACCAAACTTTTAGATGTTTTAATGAAAATGCCAAATGCTACAGAGAGGAAACTGAAGAGAAATATTTAAAATTTTGGTGATTAAACTAAGTCCAGGACAAAAAACACCACATGAGTCGTTCAGGATAATTACTTCTGTAAAATAAACTACTGCAACTGCAGCAAATGGTGTTCTAATGCTTGACTGCAAGCTTCTTCCCTCACCACCCACTTCTGCCAGTGTTAGAATTTACTTTTTTTCCACTTCAGTTAGAGGTAGCTGGTAAAGCCCTTTTTTTTTTTTTTTTGATGATATATAAGCTATGTATTCAGCAAATATCCAACACGCATTATTTAGGCATGATCAGCTGTTGTCACCTTTAAGAAACCCACACTTAGGAATGCCATGCAATAATTAAAAAGTGAATGTAGGAGAAGGAAACTAAGATGTAACAAAGGATAAAAAAGAAAGGAATTTTGATTAAATATCCAAGGTAGCAATGTATTCTTCCCTTGTCTGACATAAAAATCAACATGGTCTCAGGCCTACCCTTCAGCTAATGGGAGCATGAGACCAGCACAGAAAGTTCAGAATGGTAGCTGGAGGAAAATTGGGGCAAACCTATTTACAGATTCCACCACCCCAGCTATGTAGTGTACCTTTTGCAGTCCCACATAAAAACTATTATCTAACAAAATGCTGAAAAATAGAATACTGGCCATGTAGAAAGGTGCTTGAAAAGCCACACAGTGTGCTGCATGAATAATCAGAGTTCCAATGCTGTACAGGTGGACCGATCTGATGAACATCATTTTCTTTTATATCATAAACTTAGCAAAAATAGTAATAGTGTGTCAATTCCTTTAGACGATGTGTACAACAGGGTGCGTGTTAGTTGTTTATCTGGGAAAGAGATAAATAACAGCAGAATGCAACACGAGGACAATGACAAACCTGTGACAAACCTGTGAGTTACATCTTGGTGCCTGATACCACAAGACAGCTTTAGAGGGCTTGTGGAGTCCATGCATCAACGGGTCAAAGCTGTCTTAGTGGCACAAGTGGAACCTTTACAATATGAAGCAGGTGGTTGTAATGTTTCTAATATTTGTTTAGTGTTTTGGTGCGGCGTACAAATTGATTAGCGTGAGCTGTGCCACACATGAATGTTAGAGAACCAAAAAGTTATTTCATCTTTTTCTCCTGTGTCCTGAGAATGCCACTTCTTTGTTCTGATATTATAATGTTTATTATATTTTTTTATATTGTCCATTTATACTGCCTCAGAGGCTAAGACATCCAGGCCCCAGTGGCAAAGTATGACTTAATCAGGGAGAGCTAATAAACATAATTGCACACATCATGTGTTGCCTGTTCTTAGAAAGAGCATCCACTGTCACAATCCAGTTATTTACAGCCCACATAAACCTGCACAATTATACAGGGAAGCATGTGTTCCTGCAGGTTCCCATGCGTGTGTAAGGTAACCAGCTCGGATAGGTTTCCAGATTCTCAATTCTAGGGTATAGTTCTACACTGGCTGTTCACCAAGGGGTTAAATGTAAAGTGTGTGGTTTACAGTGAAGGCTCTTTATTTTTCAGGTGTGATCCTATTTTCGGTACCTTGTTTTGCCATTTTCCACAACTTACCTTCTTTACCTATGCCGTTCATCTCCGCAAAGGCCAGATCCGGAGAACAGAACTCTTCTTGTGCTGCACTTCTTCTAACCTCTGCTGTAAGTCCACTTTTTCTGGCAAAATGCAAGGCTGAGCAAACGACTTTGAAATGCCCAGATCCAAATTAGTCTTGGACCGTTTCCAAAAAAGCTGGAAGCTGGCAAATTTAAATCATTTTCAACTCCCAACAATTTTTTTTTCTCGGTTTTATGTCATCACGTGTGAGTTAAAACTGAGGCGAAGGCCCCTTGGTTGACTTTTTAACCTCTCTGTGTCGGGTGGATTTTGAATCACCCACTGACCTTGAATCTTTCAAGATTTTCTGAAAGCCAGTCAGATCAAATGTGATCACTTAGTACCTATGTCATTTAATAATGTTGTAAATAATTTTACTGATTTGTTCTACAGTTCTTCTGCTTTGTCTGTTCTTCATACTAAATCCAGTTTAAATTTATGGAAAGGGCTCTACATATTCTAAAATTAAAAAGCTTTAGCTACAATGATAGCCTTTTCTTTGGAACTTTCTGCCCATGCTGATCTTCTCACATCATATGATCCCAAAAACTCCATAGATTCACACGTTGAAGGTTCATCATTAGGTCAGTCTGTGCATAGTACAGTCCTACAGAGTACCTACCTCTGGAGAAGAAGAGGAAAGGTGGAAAAGGTTCTGTTTTCAAAAAATGTCGGTGGGCAGGAGTTAGTTCTTAACACCAGAACTAACCTGGCTATTTTTCAAATCATTAGTACAAATAGTTAAAATATGTCCTTACATTACCTTTTCATAATCTGCTGCACATCTGGACCCAGACTGAGAGTAAAAGGTCCAGCAATGATCGCAGTAAGGACTTTATTTCATTATACAGTGCTGTCAAACTTAACTACATGGACATGCTTACTGGAGAGAACAGAAGTGACCCCATCTATGTGCTGGTGCACCATCATTATCCAGTTACCATGATGGTAAAGAGCAGTGAAAAAAGAAAAAGAAACCATGTGCGCAAGCATTTCACTATAACCCAATGAGCTCTATTTCAAAAACAGGAAATCACACATTCCCTCAAGCATTCCCTCGTGGGAATCTTCTCAGTCCATATATTTCAATGGCAATGATGGATTCCCAAGGGAATGTCAGATTCATTGTTTTATAAATGGTGCCCAATGTGTTTATGCAACTAACATAAATCTCCATAGGCTGGCTTTCAATTAGTAGAGACCATTTACACGTCATCTGTAGTTCTTTGCAGTTGTACATTCTCTAGGTGGGTAGAACATAGTTACATAGTAGGTTAGGTTGAAAAAAGACATAAGTCCATCAAGTTCAACCACTAGGGAAATAAACATATCCCACATATAAAACCTTATAAGACATAGTTGGTAGAGAGGAAGGCAAAAAAAGCCCTGATACAATTTGCTTCAACGGGAAAAAAATTCCTTCCTAATTCCATGAGGCCATCGGATGTTCCCTGGATCAACAGTCACTGTTATTTTTACTTTAAATCCTTAATACCCAGTTATTTTCTGTGCTTCTAGAAATCATCCAGCTTTTTCTTAAAGCAATCTATTGTAGTTGCTGAAACTACTTCCTAAGGGAGCCGATTCCACATTTTCACAGAACTTACAGTGAAGAATCCCTTCCTTATCCGGAGCTTAAACTTCTTTTCCTCCAGACGCAAAAAGTGCCTTTTTGTTCTTTGTAATGATCTCAAAGTGAATAATGGGGAAGGGAGTTCTCTGGACCGTTTATATATTTATACAGGGTGATCATATCCCTCCTTACTACATGAACTTTTTTTACTATGGGTACTGCAGTACTCCACTCTTAGGTGCACTTTCAGGAAAAGAGAACAGTGTCACAATTGTAGTACAACAAAGCTTTATGGGTTGGAGCAGATGTCCTCTCTTACCTTTAGCAGAAGGAAAATCTTTATTTATGGGGAAAAAAGAATCAATGACAAAAGATCTCACACATTTGTGATTTATAGCTGGTGTCAGCATCTTCTACCAGAATCATGTAGACACAGTCAGTAGGTCAATGTCTACTGTCTTATGGTGATTGTATAGTACCAGCCATGAAACCATGTCCACAATATGATAAACTGTGTTCTCAGCAACACTGTACCTACCACCACATTTTTTCTTGAAAACTGGCATCTTTGCATGTCTTCAGAATTATACTTTTTTTTGTTTTGGGCTGCACGCTTTCATCAATGTGCAACTTGTCAACATTCGCTAATCACTGAGCACCAATGTAAATGGGTACTTAAACTTTGGTGAGTTGTAAGCAATCACATTCCAGTTATGAGCTTTAGATCTAAAACAATTTAAGAGGCAATTTAGGAGCATCTGAAATGAAAGAAATATGCTGACCTGCATTTGTAAATAAAAGTTGACTTTGTTATCTTTGTTATGATGATCCTTTGGCTTAGTACATTATGAACATTGTTCCACATGTTAAAGAATTATACATTATCTTATACCTAATTTTTACATGGAGTAGATGGCAGTGACGGCTGTTTCCTTTAAATGGCAAAAAAAATTCCAAGCATTTGTGTAGTAGGTAAATGGCAGTATTACTATGTGTTGCCACAAAAAAGAAGCCAGTCGCTCCTAAAAGTTAGGTGTTTTTATATTTTTTCTCAGTTTCAGTGGATGCATGCCCTTCACCAAATATCAATCCTTCTGATCTAATCAGACATAAGGAGAGATGAGAAAAGAGGAAAACGCAGCAAAAGAAAATAATGAATAATGAATTGTCAAACCACATTTTAGAACAGTTTCTCGGATTCCATAAACACACCAGGGAATTACACGGCCCTGCATGAAACTGTTTACACATATTCAGTCCCGATTTTACAGCGTTCATAAAAATCATGTCTAATAATTGTAAGTAATCTAGGAGGGGATGGATCTGGATTTTGTATAATGCTTTGCATGTGTGATTTTCTTTATTTTGGCATCTGCCAAATCAAAGATGTCCTCTCCCAGAGTCTGTGACCCTCAAATGACAGACGTTCCCTATTCACACAGCCACCAAAGTCAGAACGGCACTAGAAAATTACTGTTGGATTATGGTTGTAGGAAAACTTGGAGGCTGTAAGAGACATGGTGGCTTTGTGGTTAGCACTTTTGTTTTCAGCTCTGGGTCTTGAGTTTGAATCCTATCCAATATAATGTCTACATGGAGTTTGTATGTTCTCCCTATGTGGGTTTTTTTTATGGGTGCTGAAGTTTCCACAAAAAAATGTGGCTTGCTCCTAAAATTGGCACACTTGTGTGATTGTGGGATGGAGATTGTGAGAGCTTCTAATCCAATGTTTCAACCAAGGTTCCTCCAGAGGTTGCTAGAGGTTCCTCGAGTGATTAGCAATTTGGAACTCTCAAGTCAGTTTAACACCAATGATCCTGTTGGCTATTCCTAAGGATGACATTCTTCCCATTGGCCAGAAATGTAAGAGACAATTACAAGAGTAATTTATATAAAAGGTGTTCCCTAAAACCTGAAAGTTATTTTAAGGGTTCCTCATGTTAAAAAGGGTCAATAAAAGCTGCTGTAGTGGTGTCTAATGTAATGGCAGAATATTACGAGGAGTTGTCCAATAAGGCAGATCTCTCTGACTGTACATACCTGGCCTCTGAACATGACAATAGTTTGGCATCATTTAAAGAGATTATCCCTCTTTTGGAAATGCATCCCTTTGTCCTTTCTTCTCTTCAGTTGTCCCGCTTTCCCCTCTGATGTATACAGTAAACCCTTAATTATCAGATTTGGTATTCTAAAAAGTCAATATCAAATTACCAGTAATGAAAAAACACCTTTTTATGTAGTTAGCTATTTTTGCCATATTCATTTATATCCATCCATTTAACAGAAGTGCATAGCAGGGGTGTGTCCTTTACCTACATACTAAAAGATGTCCCAATTTACCATCCTAGAAGTTGGAAGGTATGGCATTATGATTTTACTTTTGTCTGGATCAGGGACTCGGAACATACTAAAGCCAAAGGATCAGCATGACAGCCAGGCAACTGACACTTTCAGATGGAAGCAATAACAATCCACATGGAAGGTTTCCTTGCAAAATAAATTCCAAAGCCAGCACTGAAAGCTTGGCAAAAATGTCATTTAATGATGCTAAAATGTATTTTTTTTTGTTGTTAATCACATGTTGAAATAGAGCTGCTCATAAATTTTTATGATGTCCTCTTGTAGGATAGCATCAGCAGGTGCCATTTGCCCACTTTTTTCTTATGTATTCAGGCAAACTCCCAGAAGCTTTTGTGGGGACTACTGGAGGAAAGCTTTAGGGATGAGGTTTAAATGGGCGACCTGACCTGAATAGCCATGTTTGATATTAGTTTGATATTTTGTAGCTAGTGTGGGCCATGTGGTGCACAGAGCTCCTTTTTTTTTTTTACTTTCAAGTCATACAAGTCATAGGGACCCCATAAAGGATTATTATAGGAATATCCCATGCTGCAATTTAACCATTATTATTGTATAGCCAAAATCTAATTTTAAAAAATGTCCTGTGCCGATTCACTTTGTAGGAAAATATATTCTCTTTTTACTTCTTCATCTTTCCTTATTTCTTTTCTTTCGTCTCCTTGGCTCACATCTGGCTTTTACGAACCTAAAAGAAAAAAGACAGCAAAGAACAAACTATTTTCTTCCGTCCTCATTCAGGACTTGGCTTGTTGACATCAATAATTCTGCTTTGACTTCACATGGAACATTGTGTTTAAAGAGAAAATGAGAGTGAGAACTTCCTGTTTTACTCCTTAAGTAGCACATTCGGCCCAGAAGCTCTTTCCTTTGGGACTGTCCGTATTGCACAGCGGAAAGCCAAGGACGTCCAATATTGTTTCCCCTTGCAGTTTTTATTGGTGCTATTAAAAGACAATCACATGGTGTGTTGGTGGCAGACAGTGTTATGTGTTTAAGGGGTTTGTGGTCTCTAGACTTGTGAGGAATAGAAATTGTCTTGGACGTGTTTACTTTATCAGAAAAATAGAGTAATTGGACAGGGCATGAGCCAGGAAAAACACAGCATAGTTTGAGCTGACATTGTGCTGATTCTGTTTATGCAAATATTTTCTCTTTTTAATATTTTTTTAAGAAACGTTTTATTATTTTAAAGAAACTTCAGAAACTGGGTAGATGACATTTGGCCTGCTGCAGCCATGTGAATTGTAAAACATGTTCCTTTTTTTTCTTGTACACTAAATATACTAAAGTACTATTTTTCATTATTTGTTCTGCAATATTTGTTATGCAATATTATTTGTTCTACTATATAACTATAGTATCTTTGCCCCCACTTCTTAGCTACCTTCAGTGCTCCGGATTGGCTATATTAATTAAAAGCAGCAGAAAATGTATTTACAATGAAAATTGGTGCGGGAGCCAGTCAGACCCTCATTTATTTTCTATTTTGTTTTTTTTCCTTTGTAGGTTATTTTCATGGGCCACTGTGCTTTCAAAGCCTAGTGGTCAAACCAGCTCTGGGAGTATGCTGTGCTGAAACATTATTAGGACTCCATTTATACATTTACCTCCATTTAGGTCCACTGTCCCCTTCCTACCTTACTTGACTGACTAGCCCTGGTATGAAACAGTCAAAATCCGATAATAATACAAATGTAGGCCGAAGTTTGGGGTGGGTAGACTAGATGTTTGTGTTTCCACTCTAGGTCAATAACTCTAGAACCAAACAAGAGTCCAGCGGGCTCTGTTTGATCTAGGTGTCCAAGCCCAAATTGAGTGAACTGTAAGCAAGTACTCTGTAAGGAGGGCAGCCCTGAGGACCCAGTCAGAATGCACAGACAGGGCAGCAACCCATTTGATGTGTTATATTGTATGCTGACCTCATGTTATGACCTATGTTGACTAGCCAGGATTGCCTTTTTTCCTTATTTTAGAGGTAAGTCTAATGTTCGGAAACTGTTGGGTCATGTTCAAGTGGGGAAAGTGGTGGTGGGAGGGTACAATGGAGGAACAATAATAGAGCAGGGCAAAGCATGACTTCTGTAGGTCGTATTTTCATATTCATTTAGCTGCTTCTATCGCTGTGAACATTTTGGGTCTGATTTATTAAAGCTCTCCAAGGGTGGAGAGCATACACTTTCATCAGTGAAGCTGGGTTATCCAGCAAATCTGGAATAGATTTGGTTCAGGATTCAAAACATTTGCTAGCAAATAGCAAATACCTTTGAAGAAATCCATTCCAGGATCACCCGGTCTCACCGAAGAAAGTCTATCCTCTCCAGCCTTGGAAAACTTTAATAAATCAGGCCCTTTACATGAAGGTAACCTCTTCTTCCAATGCATTTGAATCAGTGATGGAATTTGCATGAAGTAAGTTGAAATTGTGTAGCTTTAAATTAGCTAAAGATGGTAAAAACTAGGAAACAAAATACAGATCATTCGCACCTTCACAAATACATTTCATTTGCTTAGTACCTTTACATAATGCTGTATAGTTTTTGTAGGACATAGTGGTCCTTCACAGTAAACATGTAATGGGATAAATATTGGGACTAAAATTACTGTTCTCCTAAAATGCCAGTTCCCTGGCTGGTATTACAGTTCATTGACCCTAGTAATTTCTGACTCCCTGGCCTTAAACAGGTAAAGAAAGCAGAAGAGATGACAGATGAAGACCATGACAGGTTCCCTTTATTGAGGCAGTGAATATATCATTGGCAGTTTTGAAGGGCTCGGAGTTTACCAAAAGAGGTAGAAAACATCTCCACCACTTAAAAGAAAAGAAAACAGCAATCACTATGTTGTTTCTTCAGTTCTGGCCTATTCTTGCTGGGCCATGTTGGTTTAACCTGGTAGATTGGCAGCACATGTTTGCTGGGTCTGCCCATGACACTAGGACTGTAATATCTCATTTCTTTTTCCATCCCAACAAAAACTCTCTGAATAAGTAGAAAAACTTTGACTTTGAGCAGCTTCTTCTCAGGCGGGAGGTCACACAAAGGTTTCTTCCATTTCACGTTCACACCTTCAAGATGGGGATTTCTGGGAAATAATAAAAAAGTTTTTGCAACACCAAGTCTATTCTGAGATCTTTTCCTGTCCGTGTTAAAATGCAATAATTAAAGGGGTTTTCCTTTAAAAGTGAGATCATTGGCTAGATGAATAGAACGTATCTGTTTAGTGACATGGAATATTCCTGGTCCCGCTGTTGTGCATTTTGTTTACAGAACTATAAACCAACATAATACCTAGGGAGGCAAATAAATTATTGCAAGATGTAAAACCATAGAAAATACATATCTTATACATTTACTAGCATTTATATGGCATATTTTTTCCCTCTTCTTTCACCTAGTTTTCTTACCCATTGATCCTGACAGTATTTTTCTGGGGTGTCAATGCTGTTCATTCTACAAAGAAATTGTATAGCAGGTTCTCAACTATGGATAGGTAGTCATGGAAAGACACTTAAAAAGACAAAAAAAGGTAGACCTTAACTCTAGGTAACGCATTTTTAAGCTTTTTCAGCAACAGGATTTTTATTTTCCCTTAAGAAAAAAGGTTTAAACCATATAAATAATTTCTGAACATTGTAAGCACCCCCGCCTATGTAATGTGGTTTTTCCCAATCATGTTGCTGCCAATTTTACTAGACAGCTTGATGTGCTACAGGAAGTAGGAGCAATTCATTGGCCCAGAATAAGTATTCACCCAATGAAGTTGGAATGTTTACCTTTACACTTGCTGCAAGTTGGAGGCTCCCTCAGGTATGAGGATGTCACTGGTGCCTTTAAAAGAAAACCATTCATGGCAGCTTTCATATTTGCATCTTGGTGGATTTATTTTTAGGAGGTTCTCTTGCTTTTACCTGCTTCCTTTACCATATTTTCCTCATAAGTAGATTTGTAGTTTCTGCCTTTAGCGACCATCTGCACATAAGTCAGTAATCTTTCTTATTGAAAGCTGAACCCCAGGTTAGCAGTTTATTAAAGCAGAACTAAAGTTTCTCTTTACGATCAGGCAGGTTATTATTGCAAAAAGGGACAGGCGATGTCCCTTCTCCATAATACCTCCTACTTCCTTATTGCTTAGGAAAATTCAAAATACCCATAAATTCCGGATTCCCCTGTGTGTGTTAGGAATGAATAAACTCCCGCTCCCATCCACAGGACTAACTTTGTTCGTGCGTTGCCAATCAAGATGGCAAAAGATTGTCCCCAGAAAGAGAAGAAAGAAGAAGATGGCAGCACCCTGCAGTGAAATAAGGGCAGCTGAGT
Source organism: Pyxicephalus adspersus (assembly GCF_032062135.1). Classification (NCBI taxonomy): domain Eukaryota; kingdom Metazoa; phylum Chordata; class Amphibia; order Anura; family Pyxicephalidae; genus Pyxicephalus; species Pyxicephalus adspersus. Next base: position 11,974,647 of record NC_092861.1, on the reverse strand, counting down.
ATAGCAGGTTTAGTTCTGCAGTTCAAGCTCTGCGGTCAAGACATCGCCGGACCTTTAAATGCCACTGCATAAGCAGCACAACTTGTTAAAAAACATGTTTCGATCCTGCTGATTCTCCTAATGAGGTAGCACCAGCATACCGATGTGCACCACTGCAAACTCCACTTCAGCCGCCTTCCCTGTAGCAGTTCCAAGGTTCTAGGGCTTACCTTCTTTCTCCCAGTTCTCCAGTACAGCTTTGCAAAGGGCTAAAGGAGTCTGTTTAAAAGAAATATTAGAGTAGTTGAATAAAGTACTACATTTTTAATGATGTTAATGGAGTTCAGGTTTAAAAACTATAGAACACAATAATCATTGGACTTGCATTGTAAAAAAAAAAAACAATGAAGCAGTCATTGTTCAGCACTTCAAAAAATGTAATGAGCAAATATGGCTTCTCCCATGTACATACATATACTTTTATACTACATACATTTTTAAAACAAATTAATTATTTTCACATACATAACTAGAAACACTGAAAAGACTGTAGTTTCTCTTTAAATTATTGTTTTAGTATTTCTCCTTTTCGTTGCACAGTTCTGTATAGTGCCACAGTTCCTTTCATGTAGGATTAGGTTTGTTTTTTAGCCACACAGTGGTTTTCCTAACGTAGAATGTGCTCTCTTCTCTGAAAATGTGATTTATGTTTGGTAAACATGTTCTTTTTAGAACAATGTTGATTAGGATTCTAGCGTTGGCATCTGCCAAGTGTGTGATTAGAGTCTGTTCTCCTTGTATTCTTGGGAAGAGGGTACATTGTTGCCATCTTATGTTTGCAAATATAATTACGGATAGATTGTATATCAGCATCTTAGACTCTTGATTCTTCTGGCAACTGGCCTAGAATGTTAAGCCTGTCTCCATTTTAATGTTCAATTTGGCAAACCAGTGCATTGCGTCCCTGCCATTGGACAAGATCGGCTACTGAACTTTTTCTGTGCTTTTTTTTTTTTCTTTTAATCATACGTATCGTGTTTCTGTGTTCATCTGAGAGTGCCAGGAACGAGCCCTTAATAAACAAGCTGCACACAATCTGGCATGAAGAAGGTATTAGCAGTAGAGATTCATCAGAGTTCTACAGACATTCGTTTGATTTCTGGTGCCACAAATGAGCCAGAGACTGAAAGTTGGCGGCTAATCTCTGGCTAGCACAGGATGGAGATTATGTGCTTTTACACCCTAGGAATATTTTACAGCTTCAACTTTGCTGTACATATGCAGCCAGGAATTGGAAATGGTGCATGTTACTAAGCTATCTTGTGTTAAAGGGTCAGTCTGCTCAGTTTTTGGGAACTGCAATAACCTCCAATGTCTTGGAATCAAACATCCTGCACAGCATTAGCATGCCATTGTAATAGGGGGTTGACTATACAGTAATGAGAAAAAGAAAGTACACCCTATTTAAAAGCTATGGTTTTATAACTCAGGACAAAAAAAAAGCATCTGGTCTTTAGCAGGATTTAAAATTACTCTTAGATGTAAAACACACAACACAGTGTCATTATTTATTCAACAAAATTGAGCCAAAATGGAGAAGCCATGTGTGATAAAAAGTACACCCTATGATTCAACAGCTTGTAGAACCACCTTTATCACCAATAACTGGAAAGTTATTGTTTTCTGTATGGCTTTATCAGTTTCTTACATGTTTTATTGAAATTTTGGCCAACAGTGTTTACAAGATTACTTCAGTTGTTTATGCACAGCATTTCAATTGGGTTAAACTCCAGACTGTGACTGGGCTATTGCAACACCTTGATTATTCCCTTTAAACCATTCTGTTGTAGATTTGCTGGTGTTGTTGGAATTATTGTTCCTGTTGCTTGATCCATCTTTGCCCAAGCTTTACCTGTTGCACATATAAGCTCAGATTTAACTCTAGAATGCTTTGGTAAACTGTGGCTGCAAAGTAAGCCTAAATCACCCCCCACCCACCCACCTCCATGCTTGGCAGTTGGTATTAAGTGTTTGTGCTGATATGTTTGTTTTTCACCATACACCTCCACATTGATCTTGTCTGTTTAAAGGACATTGTATAAGAAGTCTTGCCACATCTCCATCTTCTTTTAATAGAGAAGAGACTTTCTTTTGACAACCCTTCCAAACAAACCATACTTTTTAAGTCTTTTTTCTAATTGTACTCTCATGAACATTAGCATTTAACATGCTAAAAGAAACCTGAAGAGTCTAATGTAGCTTTTCTTTTTGCAATTTTTCTAAGCTTGGCACAATCTGAATTTGCTGGGAAGTCCATGCTTGGGAAGATTGACATCTATCTTGAATGCTTTTTTATTTTGGGAGAATGATGGCCTTCAAATTGTTTGGAATTTGGCTTGAAACCCTTCACAGATTGATGAGCAGCAACAATTGCTTCCTCCTTTGCATTGTGTTAAAACACACCTGATTGGTCCAAAGAACAATTTGACAAAACTGTCACAGGTGCCGCCATCTTTCTTCTTCTTTTCCTCCTTCCGATCTGTGATCATCTTGATTGGCTGGACAGGGTGAATACACTCCCACTCAGGTGCACAAAAATTATTTTAATCACAGCATCCGAAAGGGAACCCAGGATGAACCAAGTGGCAACCAACGTTGAGCCGTCCGTTGGTTCTATATCCATAAAAAAAGGATCAATGTACTCAATTAAGTTTTTATTTTTTGCTGACAATCAAGAATTTAACTTCCAAATGGGTTCCAATATTTCCAGGTGCTTTAGTTGTAACACCACTGTGGTTGGAACTTCTGGGCCTTTAGACCAGTAGTAGCCTTTACAAGGAACTTCAATTCTCCCTGCTTTATATTTATTTTATGATAAAGTATAGGTTATGAAAGTTTGAGAACATCTTAGTTGTTTGGCACCCTATACTCCAAGGTGGACAAAAATTGTGGCCTGGAGGTTTTAACGTTCAAATAAGAGAGGACATGGGGTGACTTACTTACTGTTTGAGCACAGTTCCTGTGCTGCACAAAAGTGACAAACAGTCACCAGTCCTGTTCATTTTTACTGTTCTTACTTTCAGAAGACCTCCCTCTCACAGAATGAAGGTTTCAATAGTTTGGTCACAGTACAGGGGCTGCCACCTGACTTTCTTTCCACCCAGCCTAAAGAAATTTCTAGGTTGAACACTGCTAATAAACCCATTTAGATCTAAGCATTTCTGTTTAATGTGTGGGAACATACACTGTATCCTTTTAGAAACATTACTCCATGTGTACTTTTTAGGAATTTCCACAAGACACGGTGAGACTGAGCATTGCTGACCTGATCAGCACAAGCTGTATTCAGGTCTTTTGAATTCTGAAAAGGAAATCCATCTTTCCCAGCAAGTTCAAAGACTCAAAGAGTCACAACAAGTAGAAGACTATCATGTTGTGTTTGTTTCTCAAGGCTTCCACTTATCTTTGAACTGAAAGCTGGGCTGGAGACTGAGGAAACGTGGCTGTGCGCATTTATTATCCTAAGCACAAGAGATGCAAAGTGTAACTGGACGATAATCTTGTGTCATGTACCAAATGTGGTTCACTTTACAGGAAGCTGTTCCTTCTTAGCTTTCATGTAGCTTCATATTCTGCATACAGTTTCTAGCCAAAAAGGGGGTCATCAAATATTTTATTGGATTGGTCCATGTGTGATAGCTACGCCATGACAGTTACTGTATACAAGTCCTGTGATTTTCTAATCTTAAAGCCTTCCACGTGGAAATTAGTGCAATACTGAACTTCCAGGGGGTTGATCAGCCACTGATACATTTCCCCTACCTGTTATGGACTCTGCTCCACCACCACTTAGATTGAAAGCTTAATTGGTTCTCATTGGAAGATACCCCATCAGTATTGTTCTGCTGAAAGCTGTATAATTCCACATATGTCCTCACTAGTGACATAAAGTTGAATAACCTTGGATGCACACAGAAGTTCTAACCTTTCCCTTACTAGAAACAATAAGAAGTGTTTGGCTGGGGTTCTATATTAAGACCCAATATGCCAAGCATCAGTGTATCTCATGGCAACTCAAAGTTCATGTTCTCTACTATGTAATACTGTGTTTTATTCCATTTTAGGCCACAGCCTACTATTTTGGTGTTGCAGTCCGAGCCAAATATTATGATGAAAAAGATGAGCCCACTTCTCATGCAAAGGCAGGCTTTAGGGTGTTTTTGGTTATTCGAACTGGAACAGCATAATTTGGGTTATGTAAATTAATATTACCCTAAAATAAAATTGCTACTTTTTTGTTTTTGTTGTATGTTTTATGGTAGTAATTTTACCGCTAAATTGAAAATACCAAATTGATAGGAGAGCATAAAATTGCTGGCCATGTGATGTAGGATATCGACAGTGTCTTTCTAAGTGATATAAGAAGCAAGTTAGTAATTCAGATCAGTGCTATAAAGCCAAACCAGAAATATCATTTGGAGTGGACTGTCCCTTTAGCTACTACTGAACCTCTGTAGCAGGATGACGGAGCAAGCTTCATGCTTCACTGTACCTTGCCTGGAGTTTCTGGAATGATTTAGTGATTTATTACTGCAGGAAGGTGAATTTACTGTTCTGCTGACTTGTAAGGCCGTTCTGTTGGTTTACAAGAAAACTGAGACTTAATTTACAGGGAAAAAAGGAAGACTGTTAATTTACAGAAAAACTGTGAGGGTGTTTTATTAATTTACAAGGAAGCTGTCAGCGTGCTTAATCGGGAGCTGTGGCTTGTTGTGCCAGCCAAGCTCCCCAGCTTTTCTTTCTTTCCTGTCCCTGTGTCACTTTCTATAATAAGGAAACCTGCAGATTTCATGTGACCGGACTACAGGACAGGATTATACTGCCTTTGTATTATAAGCTGTACAGGAACTATTACTATACTTGCCAAGTGACCGGAGTACTGGACAGTATAATCCCGCCTTTGTATTACACACTGTACAAGGACCACTACCATCCCTGCTAAGTGACCGGAGTACTGGACAGTATCATACCACCTTTGTATTATACACTGTACAGGGACTACTACTATCCCTGCCAAGTACTGGACAGTATCATACCTCCTTTGTATTACACACTGTACAGGGACTACTACTATCCCTGCCAAGTGACTGGGCTACTGGACAGTATCATACCGCCTTTGTATTACATACTGTATCAGTACTACTACTATCCCTGCCAAGTGACTCAAGTACTGGACAGTATAATCCCGCCTTTGTATTACACACTGTACAGGGACCACTACTATCAGACCGGAGTACTGGACAGTATCATCCCGCCTTTGTATTACACACTGTACAGGGACCACTCCTATCAGACCGGAGTACTGGACAGTATCATACCGCCTTTGTATTACACACTGTACAGGGACCACTCCTATCAGACCGGAGTACTGGACAGTATCATACCGCCTTTGTATTACACACTGTACAGGGACCACTACTATCAGACCAGAGTACTGGACAGTATCATACTGCCTTTGTGTTACATACTGTACAGGGACCGCTACTATCCCTGCTAAGTGATCGGTATACTGGACAGGATAATACCGCCTTTGTATTACACATTGTAAATGGACTGCTACTATACCTGCCAAGTGCCTGGACCACCTGGCAGGATCAAAATGTCAATGTACAGAAGGGTTAAATCCATAGCCATGTGCCAAGTTGTATGAAAACGTCCTTTACAATCATGAATCTTGATGCTGTGTCCCCGTACATGAAGTGATAACAAGTACAGCTATGCTTTGTGCTTGTTATCACTTCATGTACGCGGACGCAGTATAACACACAAAAATATATTTACAGCTTACGGGCTAGGTGCAGCCCACTTTAACATTACAATTAGAGAAAAAAAGAGAGTCTAAAAGCAAACAGTTACTGCTTCATTTTTTTTTAGTCAACCAGTAGTGGCACCATCACCCTGTTTTTTTTTAAATAAATATTTTTTAATGCTAATAGGAAAGTTTAAAAGTATGAAAAGTGATCGCTTTTCTTTTGTTTCTTTTTCATATAACTATTTCTCAGTCTCTAGTTGTCCATACTGGTAGTCTCCCTGGATGTTTACATTCTCGGCTACTGTTCGTAGTCAGTCACATGGTTACAATCAGTCTCTCTGCAGATCTGCCAGGCTAATAGGAAACGTATTCTGCTGTGTCTACATCGCTTGTGTTTGAGGAATAAAGAAACTACTGAGATGCTGCAGAATGAGCAGATAACATTTCCAACAGTTTAAAAATAGATCAAACACAGACTGTATGCTGGATGCTCGCCTAAACAATAACGGTATGGCCAGAGACTGCATTTCTACAGCGCTTACCTCTTTGAACTGCAAATGAAATTTGACATTTCAACATTTGTCTGAAGTGTGTTAGTTCTTAACTAAAGGCCTTAGCTGAAAATATAGATTATATTAGGAGACTTAGCCTTAGATTAGTCTGTAGATCACTGGTTAGTGTTACAAAAAATACAATACAACAAAGTGACAGCTACTTTTCTAGTCACTGACGTCTATTCCATCCACCAAGCCCAAACACTTGTCAAGGTAGAGGAGAAGACCATTCATTGGAACACCAGTCAATCACATTCATCAAAGAGAAAAAAACTTTCTAAGCGATGATTTTTCACCCATACATTATATTAACAAATGATTGACACAGAATGCAGCAAGGTGAAATATTTTCCCAAACAATGAAAAGGTTTTAACTCACAAATGATCACTGTTTTGGTGCTTCAAAAGACTTATAGTCCCTGATGATGCTGCAAAGTGAGAGTATTTGGGCATAGTGCACCCCTGACTTTCTCTAATGTTACTTCTCAGTCTTAAAGCCTAAGTGCTGCTGTACAGAGAATTACAGGGGGAAGATACATTCAGGTATATAAGGTAAATACAGTTCATTGTCACTTAATGATTTGATACCTGCATTATTTGGAACTTTTTCTGCTTAGAATTCTTAGGTAAGTCTTGAAATTCAGTTCAATTCAATTTTGCATTAATCATGTTAGGCCATCCCAAAGAAATGACATATTTCTCTATTGTTACCATTTTTCTGTTTGCAGCAGAATCCTTCCATTCACAAAACAATATACACAGAATCTTTTCCCTTGGCCTCAGACTGCACAGAGTGCTTTGCATGCGTTTTACATGACAGATCTGAAAGGATAGGAATATGGTGCACTGCCGGCACACAGTGAACCATTTGTATTGCAGTTTGGCTAATCAAGTGCAGCCCCTGTTAGTCTTTGATGTCAGTGAATGACATTTGTCCTTATTTTGTCTAATTATATCAGTTGCCCACACACAAAGCCATCATGTCCTTTTTATCTGCGGATGATGCTTTGATAGGACAAGGCTTTTATTCTGCGTTTTGTTATTACTCAGATTTATGGCGCTTTATACCACAGTGTGATTCATAGTCACATGGCCGTGATGTCAGCACAGCAAGATCATTATTGTGTGCTAATTACAGTTTTAATTAAAACATAAAGGGCAATGAGGTCAAGGGGAGCACATGAGGGGTTCTAGAAATGCTCTAAGAGAAAAAGTGGCAAGCAGCTTAATAATTAGGAAAGAATCTCTGGGTAAAGGGGGTGTAGGGGGACATATATGAAGAGATGTAAAGCCTAACTTGGTGTCCTCGAATCCAAACCTCAGGGGCCAGGATCCACAAACTTTGATTTACAAAGAGTCCAGAATCCCACCTGTATGGAGCCCCTAAAGTTAAGAACCCCCCACTCCAACTAAATGGCTTCTTTTTTTAATAACAAAATACTTGTGTTACATGTTTTAGTCCTGTGTTGTAGCTCCGCCCTGATGATAGGTTGTAACCCCTTTGCAGCCACTTCCTCTCTACATATACTCCAGCAATGGCTGTTTGACATTTGTCTGGGCAGGTTTTCTAATGGTGACAACATTGGATCATACTAGTGTAATATGTGCTGGAAAGGGTCACTTGTGGTGTAAAAGGTAGACAACGCAGCAACACAACAATGAGACATTCTCACACCCCTAACTCAGAAAGTGCCTGAACAAGAACTGTAATGGTAGATGTTATTTAGGAAAATGCAGAATTAAAAATGACATAATTGAAATTAAACAATGTTACCATATATCTTTCATTACATTTTTAAATCTCCTTTTAGCTACATTTGCATTTGTTTTTGTCAAAGGGCAATACATTTAAAGCTGAGGTTTATTTGGCTTATATATTGCCCTCTCTGTTTTCCTCTCCACCATTATTCTACTCCCAGTCCACGGTTTGCATATGGCAAAATAATAATAAAAAAAAAAGGTTACTACAACCTCAGGTAACCAATACCACACAACATAATAAATTTTGATTTTATTTACATAACAAAAATAAAGCCACAATAGAGAACCGTGTGTGAAAAACTAAGTACACCCCTATGATTCAATAGCTTGTAAGACCACCTTTAGAAGCAAGAAAACAAGAACGAAGTTGTTGTTTTTTGTATGATTTTATCAGTCTCTCACAATAGCCTTTTAGGTTTTCCAGTACATGTTTACAAATGTCTAGCACATGAGCCGCTGATGCAGATTCCTACTTTGCAGTTTGTTACAATGTTGTTTACTATACCAGCTATGGAGATTGGAGGGATACATGTTCCGAAGAAGTGGCAGCAGCAAAGCCTTAAGGTTTACCTTATTGTCTTTCCCATAATCAGACCACAATTCCCAAAAGCTAGTTCGATCAGCAGTTGTTTCAAATATCTATTTCTGTGTCTCTCATGTTATTTATATATTTCATTTCTCTGAGGGGTCACACAAGTGGGGGGTTTTCAGGACAGTATTGATCCATTTAAAGCCAAACAGGAAATTGCCTTTGCATTGATAAGATTTGCATTTCTGCACCCTCCTCCTATGTTAATGTTACCAGATAGAACATTACACGCTTGGCCTTGTCTCTTTTTCCTACAGATAAATCATCCCAATTTATTTACAGTGCATTATTAGATCATAACACATTTGTGAATATCTCCATGTAACAAGCCTTGGACCTGCACGCTTTCCAATCACACATCAGTGTCAGTCAAGCCGCGGCACCAAACTCTATTTCTGCTGTCTACAAGCGTTGCATCTGTTCCTTTAAACAAAACCTGACTATTTCAACGTTCCTAATGTGATAATTTTAGAGGGGAAATTTCCTGGCAGACATAGGTGTTCAGATCTCCTGAGCCATAAAATATAAATCAGCCTCAACGCGGGGAGAGATTTTCACATGTGCACCTACCTCCTTGTGGTAATTGTACAATTTACAGCTTCTGTTTTATTTGATATCCCCAGAAAAGACCTCTAACATTTTTTCTTTTTTTTTATTTTAATCTGTGGGCCAAAAAAACTTTCCAAAACAAAGAGGGCGACCACCCATCCAGAATCCAAACTTTATATGTGAGCCGTGTTCCATCCCACCAAGTATAAACTGGAGAGGATTGCTGAGTATCACCTTCCAGCGTTGCCACAGGGAGCAATTGATTTCCAGATTAAGGAAAGGTGTTAAAATAAATTGAGACATAAATCTAACATACTATAATATACATGGCAATGTTGGAAGCAGGATGGGCTCTGGTGGAGGTTGGCTTGGCAGGGAAAACGCTAGCACAGGTGATAATAGAGCATTTAATAGTGTCCAATGAGACCTCACTTTAACCCAACAGACAGAGGGGCTGTATTATAGTAAGGCCAGGGATCATGAAATCTATACATAAGCCCCACATATTAAAGAAAATGTACAAGCTGGGCAGATATTGCTGGGGATCAGCTTATGGGCACTTCTCTGAATGAGGCATCATGAGATGAGTAGAGTGTTTAATCAAACATTATTAAAACCCAACTTCGGCTACCTAAGGGTGGTCAGGTGCCATTCAGAATTCATGGCTTAGGTGTCTTTTAACACTTTACTCAATGAATTATTCTGATCCTGAATCATAATGCAGAATTGTTGTCTTTTTTAATAAACCAAAAGTTTATCGTGCAGAAAATCTGATCTTTATACATGCAAGTCCAATTTAATCAATCTTTAAAAAATATTACTTGCTAAAAAGAATTACAAATTAAAGGCAGCCAAGAAGTACCAAGGATGATATTACTACTTAAATGAAAGAAAAGGAGAAGCAAAGAACGCTATTTGAAGGGCATGTAATAATAGCTGATCTTGCACTACTTTATTAAAAAACTAAACAATGTTTGAATTGGAGTACAAATAAACACATTACAAAAAATATATAGTTCACAATCATTTATCATACAATGAATCAAGCTTGATGGTACACTGATATTCGTTATATTTAATAACTGTAATTATGTATAATATATCTCCTTCCCAATGCGTTTCGCCCTTTTTGGGGCTTCCTCAGGGGATATCGATGGTAATATGGTAGTTTTCAAGCTTGATTTTCCATGAAGGTAGTCCTGTTAAAAATACTGATGGAATAGACTGTGGATTGACTGCTTGGTGAGGGTAGGTTATCTGTAGAGAGATGTAAAATACTAAACCGATATTCGCTCTCCAAGATGAGATGATGAATATGGGGGTAATATGTCAAACACCCAGGATAACCTTTATGGTATTAGAGACAGATGAGGTTTCAAGTGCACAGGGAAAATGGGGTTGGATATTGCTTTTTTTGGATAAAAGGAAAAGAGTGTCCTGTCAGCAGGCAACCAGCACAAAGAGCTGTATCTATGTTACTACTGATGTTACTACTTATCCACCATTCCATATCCCCTTTACTATTGTGTGCTACTTCCCCCACCTCTTAGATTGTAAGCTCTTAAGGGCAGGGTCCTCTCCTCCTCCTTTTATCATCGTCTGTATGTCTGTCATTTGAAACCCCTTTTTAATGTACAGTGCTGGGCAATATGTTGGTGCTATATAAATACAGTTTAATATTAGTGTTAGGCACAATGGTGCCTTGGACAATTAGGATTCAGCTCCTTGCTATTCTGTCATTGAAGCCGTGGGGAAGTTTGCCCCCAGGCTAAAAAAAATGGTCGTGGCAAGCATTATGAGATGTTTCCCAAGGATAAAACTAATAAAAAGTAAAAATAAAAAGTTAGGTATAAAATAAATATATTTGTGAGATAAAATATTGATATATAATAAATATTAAATGTAGAGGTGTAGTTAAAGTAACACCTACAGCTCATTGTGTGTAGCGACTGGATTGGATCATGTTACAGAAAAGGCTTTGCTTCCTACTTTAGGCCTGGAATTAAATTTTTGTACTTTGAGCCACAAACCTGGAACATGTAATATTATCATCAGGAGTCCTTAATCTTTATACTTATTCTTGGTCAGTGGTTTGAAGTAATAAATTCTGAGACAGCCAGGCAAGTGTGCATTCTTAAAAAGAGCCCAGCAAAGAGCCTATTTATTCTACTACAGGTTTCTTATAAAGTGAGGGAACAAAATGAAATACACACTGGGTGGTTCAGTCCACTAAAATCCATTAATATGCAAATGTTTACATATTTAATTTATTGAACTCATGACACAGAGAGAATTATGGAGGCTGCCTGATACTAGTGCAATAACATGACAGGTAATTTGTATTTTATAGAAAGAACTGTCAGCAAGTTCTTTCTGAAAATACTAGTTACCTGTTATACTGATGCACTGGCTTCAATGCTTCCAGTGTCACTTATCTCGAACAAGAAGGAAGGAAGGAATTGTGACGCTCATTTACATCATACTTGTTCCAGGTCTCCAAAGCCAAACACAGGCAACTGCCATTTATCGGAGGCCAACAATGGCAGCCTCTTCACTTCTCTTATGATAGAAACACTTTAAAGAAACATTCAGTTTGTAAGCTCTTCAGTGCAGGGACTCCTCCAGTGTCACTATCTGCTGTCTGTCATTTGCATTTTACACATTTACAACCCCTATTTATTGTACAGTGCTGTGTAATATGTTGACGCTATATATATCCTGGTTATATTAAGGATATATACAGGACGTTATACAGTACATCGGGGAATTCCTGGACAGAAAATCATATATATATATATATATATATATATATAATCAATTCATGTACTTTAAACCCCCGTTATTTTATCCGTGGTAAAATTTTTGTTCAGTGGCCCTTTAACAAAACCTGAGCTCAGCTCTTTCTCATGTTTTAGACCTGACGTGATAATTAATTGCAGATTGTCTCTTCTATTTGCAGAGTGCCTACCGCAGGACCGGGATGCCGTTTTTAGCTTGTTAGTACGGATGGAGAGAAAGGAAACGGAAAACACGGCAAGGTTATTTTAAGGTGATCTCGTCCACGTTAAAAGGGAAGCGACTGATCCCCCTCGAGTGAGTGGGACGATTGTTGTGACTATAAACTGACTGCATGTCTCATTCTGCAGCCCCCTCAACCGTTCTTCTTGTTTGCTAGTTGGAACGCTGGCCTAATTAATGGCAGGATGTTTGGGATGGGGCGTGGGTGGAGGAGAATGCACATCACACGGCTCTGTCACTAGCAGAGAGATGACTGCCATGAGCAGCCCACATATCCAAAGTGCTGTATCATCTTTGCTGCTAGGTGGAGCCTGTTTTCAAAAATCTGGGATGTGCAGGAATTGTGCTGGTCCACGCGTTTTCCACCCTGTGCAAAAAATAGACGTTTCCTTTACTGGCTTACCTAAAGTAGCCCTGTTACTTTAGTATATGATGACAGGTTCTCCTGTAAGATACTCCTACCCAGTGATACTCTCCTTTTCTGAGCTCCCTCACATCCTGGAGTGCAAATTGTGTGTACGTTTCATATGTTGTTGGAATTTACATTATTCCTCCTCCTTGTCAGGTAACAGCATTTGGGCCTAGTATTTGGCTTCCTAGACCCCAGGGCTAAATCCTAGAAGTTCACATGCTCCTCAGAACACTTTATAAGAATATGCTGCCATATTTCTGACCATATTATAGTTGTATTGGATTGGTGAAAGGGGTTGTATAGCTCCTTGCTGAAGGTATTTGTATGCTGTGTGCCCAGAACAGGGCGAGTAAACCGCCATGGATGAGTAAAGGGGCCCCTCCCTGTAGTAAGGAGTGAATCTGGCTTCAAGGACAAAATAATGGCTGCCATTTCTGATTCATAGGAATCTATAGTTTTACCTAACAACAGCCTGGAACAAGCATGGGAATTAGAATGTGACAACTCCTGACCTAGTTTAGAAAGTAATAATGCCACTGGATAATGACAGCCAAGCAGCAAGCATTTTTAAGAAGAGAGGTCAGCAAAGGCAGCTATATTATGGGGTCAAAAGTAAGATAAGCACAGAGAGCAGGGGTCAGGACTAAGTAATAGTTGCAGCTCTATTGTGTCAGTGCAGGCTCTTTAAGCAGAATTTGTTTGGTTTCTGGCCAAGATGCAGTTTAGTGAAATAACTGCCCAGGGTATATGCACAAACGTTATTTTTGGCAATTTGTGTGATAGGTTCTTCTCCTCCTCAGTTTGTCCTAGCCTAGTTTAAGGGATAAAAGAAATTCCAGCACCATGATACTTTGGAATCTTACTCTGCTTTGTTACCTACATTATTTGAGCTTACAGCTACCCAGCTCCTAAATTATTGCAGCCCAACGTGGAAAACACATAGAAGAACAACATCATATTAATACAGGAAATATTGTTTAGCAGTTACTACTTCCATTTCACATTTCCTGTAAGTCACACAATTGTAAGATTTTGTTTGATGTAACATTTATAAACTTGTGGTAAATGTATATTTTTTTCTGTAACCAAAAATAAATGTTTCACTTTTTAAAAATGTTGGCCTCTGTCTTCATTTTATCTCTTCCCAACCCTAACAATCCAATGGGATACATGGAATCTTTTATTCTGGTGTTTTGTTGGCTGCTGTGGGTTATTGCACTGTATATAGAAAAAAATTACTATTTCTAAAACACAGCAACATGCTTTACATAGATGCTCTTTGCTGCATTATTAGCATATTTGGCATAAATGATTAAAAAGAAACTCAAAGGAGAGTCTGGTCCTATGACCTGTCAAAGTCTCATTCCCAGCTCTCCTTTTTCATAGCACTCTCTCTGTTCTTTTGAACAAAAAGAAAACTTCATGTAGCTTTGCTGTCTGAACATTTAGACCCAATTTTTAAAAACTTAGATAAGCCTTGGAGTGAGTAGTTTAGCACAGTGTAATGAAGATCAGATAGCAATTATTTTTTTTTTTTAATCCTGTTTTTACTTTTTTTTATCCTTTCTTGTATCTTAGTGCGACTGATCTCCTACAATTTACTTCATACTACCTGCACTCTAAAGTTTGCTACATTGCATTTCTCAAAGTAGGTTTTCTGATAGTGACATCAGTCGACCATTCCTGCTTAATGTGTAATGAAATAACCACTTGAAGTCAGACGCCTGGGTGACAAACACAGATGACAAAATTTGAGATTGTTAAAGTAAATAAATACTAAACATATCAAGTCAAAAAATTGTGTGCAAAGCTGTGACACAGTACAATACCCAATATTGTTTTTGTACCCGAAATCATTAATCACTCATCATTTAGGAGTTTAACATGGATAATGAATTAATCTTCCCACTCTAACATTTGTGGTGGTATCCTTTACATATTACACATATGGGTGCTTGTTTGGGTTCTTCCTGGTATTGCATTGTAACACTAATTTCCAAGTCTTCCAATGGCTCTTAGATTGTCACACAGCCTTCCAGCAGAGCCTACAAGTGTGGGCATCAATGCTTGTTGACTAGATTCAGACTGGCTGTGAGGTTGAGGTGCTTTGTCATGCCAGTGATTTGCAGCCTCAGGAGTGATGGTAAAAATAGGTTCAACCTGCAGCAAACCCATAGCTTATGAATGGGGACAGCAGTGAGTAGTACTGAACAACCTAAACAACAAGCTCACAGCTGTCCCCATTCATTCTTTATGGAACCTGCTGCAGATGCTGGTCCAGGAACCAAAGCTGTGGTGCAAGCTACTTGCAAGGTACCAGCTGCTGGGAGCCATGCGGAATCACTTGATTCTATTGAAGGTCTGAACATGGCCTTATATGTTCTAAAGGTAAAAAACACTGCATTTGCTTCTGATACACATTGCTTGATCAAACTAAATATCATTTAGTTAAGGTTTACATCTCTTTTAGGCCTGGGTTGTATTTGCTTTGGACTTAGGCATATGATTTTATGCTCCACCAGCAAATGCATATCAATGAACAAAATCATGTATATATAAAGTTTATTGACACAGAAATGTCAAGAGCCAAAAACATTTGTAAGAGTTCTAACAATAAAGTAAATCTGTGTCTGATTAATGTATACGTGTGCTAGTGGTAGCAATATAACGCCACATTTCAACTACTACAGCTACAGTAACATTGTGCTGTAAACCCCGACACTGGTGGACCCTTCGGCTCCCATTTAGAGCTCATAGACCTCCCGGGGTACACAGATTATACACATTATATACATCACATACAAACAATATCATCTAGAAACTACAACTCACAGCTCAGCATGCAATTTTCTCTGGATGTATATCATTTCATGGGTTGGAATATTTATATAGAAATGCCAACCCATATGTATTTTTATCTTGCAATGTACAATTTATAATATACAATTCATTGCTAGGTGAAGCTTCCCTTTATTGCCGAGACTCTGCGTGATGACAGCTTAAATGTATGGATGGCTTAGTGCAAGACAGAAATAGTTCTATTTACTATAATGTACTACTGAGCCATGGCTGCTTCATATCAGACTTCAATGTACTCTTAGTAATGGGGGACTCTGCCATGTTTTATAGTACAGCCAGGAGAATAAAGGATTATTCTAATACTAGTATACACTTTTTTATTATTACTATCTAATTAGTCTAGTATTAGTAATTGAAGTCTATCTAACCTAACCTTTCTTTTTTTTTAGTTTTAGGTAGAGTGGTGAAGGATTAAGAGTTGAAACACAGGGTGAGTTTTGGTAATGAGCACTCTACTGCACAACGTTATGTACTTTATATTGTAATGCTATTCATTTTAAATACAACATAGATCTGCATTGCAAAACACTGTAGTACATTGTGGTGCACTGCATTGTGAAAAAAAGCTGCATGTCTAGTTTACATTCTTTTCCTGTGTGTTATGAGCTTATTTACAGCGTACCTAAACTCAGAATTTTCACGTTACATAAAAGGGTAGAGAACCCTTTTATGTATGGTAAAAATTTTTAGGTGCAGTAGCTCTAGGCGGTCGAGAATGAATGGGAGCCCAAAACGTGACGGCATGCGCCGTGAGATCGTCAAATTTTTTTTCATCCTATGTCACCCGAACTCGCACCTGGGTCGAGTGACGTAGGATGAAGAACCTGGAAGAGAAGACGAAGATGGCGGCGCTCCTAGACGGATGCCGAGACGACGTAGGACCAGATGACGGACACCCACAGAGTGATCAGACTGCCCTGCGGGATATAGTTCCTCTTTACCATGAATGGAACTATGGCCTTAATGCAACTCATGTTAAAGTTTGACACAACACACATTAATACAACACACAGGAGCAAAGATACATAAATCTGGCTGGAGAAACATGCCCAGTTTCACTGTAAATAAGTATGTAGGGGCAAATCTTCAACAGCTACACACAGAGAACTACAGCTACTTCTGTTTGTGTTACTATTACAGATTTGCTCTTACTTCCTGTTTTATAATATTGGTGATACTATGACGGAAAGTGAGGAAAAATCTCGGTAGTAGACCCATGAATAGACTTAACCTGAAAAGAGTTGCAATCGTCCCTTACCAAAAATCAAAAATTATCTGAACAGACATTTTAGTCTACCTTCCCTTTTTTTTTTTTTTTTCAATCATCCTCATGGCATACTTAGGAATCTGTAGGCCTCATAGCAAAATTATGATTGTCCCCATCATTAAAATTTTTCTATTTTTGTGCCTCTGTTTCTAATTAAAATCGATTTCTAAGCCTCCCACTTCACCTCCCTACCATCTCCCCAGTCCTGCTATACTCCTGGTACTGCAGTCCGCCATATTCTGGATCATGGTTATATAATGGGCAAGAAACAGAAAAAATGTGTCGAGAAGAACCAGGAGATGCAGATTTCAGTGCCAGAGGTAACCAGGGCTGGAGGGGTAAAAATGCCGTAACTAATGCTGTAAGCTTTTTAGAGGGAATTATTTGGTGCCCCAGTAGATCTTCCTGCCTTCAGGCAGTATTACTACACACTATATAGCGCCAACATATTACGCAGCACTGTACAAAGTCCATAGTCATGTCACTAGCTGTCCCTCAAAGAAGCTCACAATCTAAAGTCATATGTTAATGCCTTTATGTATGGTAATCTCCAATACAGTGTAAGGTCAATTTTGGGGGGGAGCCAAATAACGGCATGTTTTTGGAATGGGAGGAAACCCACGCTGACACGGGAAGAACCTGCAAATTCCATACAGATAGTGTCCTGGCAGATATTTGAACCTGGGACCTATCACTGCAAAGGCAGAGTGCTAACCACTGAGCCACTGTGCAGTCCTGCTCCAGGAAACAACTATAGCAATGTCAATTTTCAATTTTCCCTACTAATGTAGGGATCACCATATTTCAGGCTGATAACTACTTTTGCATTTCCTGTTCACCATTTTTATAAAGTGTCACTTTAAGAAGCTCAAAGGCGAGGAAACAAAACTGATCCCAGTTTAAACATATGGTGTTACAAAAGACACGATCAGGATTTTAAAATGAGAACTTATTGCAAACATTTTTCTATCCTCTACTGTTTCCATCTATACAAAACTAAAAAATATATCCAGTATATATATAAAAAATGTAAGCATATGACTGTAAACTCCTACAATATAGCAATATGTTTACAGAAAAGGTGATGGGTGTTTTTTTTTTTTTTTTTATAATATATTTTATTTTTATTGAGTTACACCAGTATTCAGGACAAACAATGCAATTACAATATTAAGAGAAAAATTGACATATGTGTTGAGACAAAGAAGGCAAAAATGCGTTTTTGTAATTGCAGTCAGTTAACAATAAAGCAAGAAAAAGAAGAAGAATAAATTGGTATTGTAATTGTAGTTAATCTAATGTTTGCCCTTGTTGTGCAGTGTCCTTGGATAGAAGTGGTCCAGGAAACCCTATAGGGGAGAGAGAGATTTTGCTCTTATTCTGGCTGGCCTAGAGTTTGGTGGAAAATTTAATTTGTGACACTTTGGGCTGGGAGCATATGGTGGGGGGGCTTTTACCATCTAAGGTTCTGATGGAGTACCAGGTAGTTTGAGTGAAACACTTATAGAGTTGAGTTTTAGTGGTTATGTTTGGAGTTTCAATGAAACTCTCCCATGTGTCAAAAAATTGTTTTAGTTTCTTTGGAGTAGGAGGCGATGGGGTGCATTCAGAAAGAACGTTGACATTGAATTTATTTCGTACATGCAATGGCTAATTTTTATAGCTCTAAAAAAGATTATTTCCCTTAAAGGGAACCTTCTGTTTCCAGCTTTTCCTGACATTAGCTGCATTCCGCGAATCACTACCAGACCGTGCATCAGACTGGACAGAACAGGTCTGACAGGTGATGCCCTGAGGCTGGATTATTTCACTGGAAATGAGCGCACCTATCAGCTGATTTAATACCATTTCTGGGCACAGCTCACCTGGAGTCATTCAGATTTAGTTTTTTTATTGATCTGAATATTATCTCTGAACTCCTCCGCTGTCTATCAATCCAGGTGTCACATGAATCATTTTTATAGCTATTGCCTAGATGAGTGACATTCAGCATAACTACTCAAACAGTTCTATTCTTTTCTTGCGAATATGCAGTTCATAACTTCTAATGAATATTTAGTCTCCTGGCAGGGAAGATTTCTGGGTAGGGCAAACACAGGAATTGCCTGGTCACCAAGCTGACAGGTTGTTACTCTGGTATGCTCCTTGTCATCTTCAGGAAGCTTGGCCAGTGCAGCAATGGGTAGCCATTCCTGGATTGCATCCAAACAGACGCAACAAATGGGAGAAAAAGAAGGTTAAGGTTAATGTTCAGACTGGTGAGGTTGTGATGTTGTTACAGCTGCTTCTTGGGAGATGCTTCAAGTAGTTCCGACCCACATTAGCCTCATAGATGAGTGCCAGGGGTGCGGAGACCTGAAATGTTGTGCATTTGGCACTCCCACTTCATATTTGGCCAGAGACCCATTTTGTCTAAAGCTATCCCTATCTTAACTGCTTCTGGTATGTTCCAATCACCCGCCATTAAGGTGTCTGAATTGAACTGCCAAAGCTTTTCACTGAAGGCAATCGGGCATTTCCATGGATGCTTCTTCTTTGTGTTTCCTCAATTACAGTGATTTAAAAGAGAATGTATCGGGCACTCTAAATGTTTCCAGTGCATGCTAATTGTTTTGCATCCTTATGCCGAAATGCAGGCTCTACCAGACTTATTATCCAACAGTCCATGTCTCCTGCCTCATGGTGTGGTTCCTTCCTCTGATCCCTACATCAATGCAGAACAAAAGCTATGTACACACATTGTAATCATCGCCCAAGATGAACAGTCAAGCTTGTCTTGGGCAAAAATCTAAAGCAATCTCCTGATGTTGTTCACACTGATCTGCAACAACCACAGTTTACTCCTATGGAGGAGAGAACAGCGGGATGCAGGTTGCTTATCCTCCCCTTTCTATAAAACAGAACAGCGCCCTGTGTACAGTGCTCGTTTATTCATTTATCACTGGAAATCATCATAAAAGATTTATTCCAATGACAATCATTTAATGTCCATCAAATGTCTGTATGGGGAAATATCAAATAAGACTTTTAGCAGCAAAGTCAGTTCAAAGGATAATTGCACAAAGGATTTAGGCTTACAACTACAAAAGCTCCAAGCTTGTGATATAATGTAGACCTTTCTTCAGACTTTAAAGTATCATAAAAAGTATGGAAACGGCACCAAAGTCATCTGGAAACTTGAGTTAACCAATAAAGGTTATTAAACTTCAAAATATTTTGCATTAATTGATAGTCAGCATGGTACAGTACTTTACTACTGCTTCTAAATGGCAACACCAATATTGAAAAATTTCCCAAACTTCCCATATCTGTTACTAAAATATGATTTGTCCAGAGCCCTCCTTTATGTTTACACTGCAGTGCTCACTTACCCCATCTTCAGGCCAACTCCCGCCGTGCAGTGGGATGGCATCGGTTAGCAGGTAACTTGGCCATGAGGCCCCAGCAGTATAAAGAGCTGACACGCATTTCTCCAAATAAGGAGCTTGATTTTATTTTGCTTGGTCTGCTCTGTGTTTGTCTATCTTGAACAGCCTGACAGGCGGTTATTTACAAATCTGTTTCTGACCAGAAAAGCCACAACATGGTATAAACGTCTTTACTTGTCTATTCAAGTTTGCACAACACTACGGGGCAATAAATCTTCGCCTAATGAAGAACGTACAATGAAGCCAGCTCACCGGACACATCAGCCAATGAATCCTGATATAGTTCAGCTTTTCAGCCTTCTCAGTGTGACACTGGAAACAAACCCCTAATTACCTGCTCTTGGCATCGCTGCACAAAATAGCTTTTTTGTGCACAAAAAATGTATTTTGGACAACTACATAGCGTAACGTTCCTGAAATTGATGGAGTGTAGGGAGCGTTTGGTGCTTTTTACTCCTGCATGTCTCCTATTTGCATTTGATTTGCAACATTTAGGAGTGTATTAGGGGAAGACTTGTGACCCTTGTAGAAAGAATACACACTTGTAGAGTCAACGCTCAACAGTAGCGGGAAAAGGAAGCCTGGTGTTCAAGGTAAACTCCCAAACTTACCCTCTTCACACGTTCTTTTACCCAGGAGCTGCTCCTTTACAGTAATAATGCCCAAACAAAGGCCTGAACATGCCCAATTGGTCACATTTTACATGGCTTTCTCCATTGAGATGAACATTTGCCATGTTAGTAAGGAAAGGATTGTTCGAGCAGAGCTTTGTATTGGCCAATGTTCACATTGGGGGTGAGGTTGCAGTGCATTTACTGCTTCCTCATGTCTAGAAAGGAAGCTCCATAGACAATGAAAACAGGTGTCAGTAAGTGGTACTAGTTCTAGTTTGGTTCACTGCTGCCAGCTGTAAAAGGTACAGTAGATGGTTCTTTAAGAACTAGCACTGTGGTGCAAGTGACAGAGTGGCTCAATGCTAGCCCCGGAGAGCCACATGGGATTGTTCATTCCAAAGCGGGTCTGAACCAGCCCTTACTCTTGTAATGCAACTCTTGCCAAGATTGAGGTTGTAAGAATCAATCTTAGACATCTTCCCTTCTTGCCTTTGACCAGCCAGTCTGCCAGTGGCTTTCAGAAAGGAGAGGTCAAGAAAAACCCTCTGCAGAGCTAGTGAAGGAGTCCTCCCCAATGACGCTGATTTCATAACCATGGCTAGAACAGACTGATGTGCTCCCTTTCAACCTGTTTAGAGAATGTGTATGTCTAAATAACCATAGTGGCTATAAGTTTTTTGCTCAACTAAGTTTAATAGCTATTGTCACAAGATGAAGAATGCATGGAAGGGGCACACTGATCATCCACATTCAGCATCTTCCAAAGCAGCACTATGGTTCCACAGAAAAGCTCATCTGTTCCTGATAGGCTTGCAGGAGTAGAATTTACAAGATAGAAAGGCACACAAGGAATGAATACTTGTATGGTGCATTGACTTCTTGGCTGAAAGCTTAAGCATGAAGTGCACGGACTGGCAGAAAGAATTTTTTTATTGCTTGGTTTGCATAAACGTAAAAGGACAATCATCACTCCTGGACAGTGGCATAGGGATCACAATAGAAAATATAGTACTTGCAGCAGGGGGGAGATATTGGGCCCCATCAATAATTTTGCCATGAGGCCTAATGATGAAAAGTTCTGCCCCATCTGCCAATAAAGACTGAGGCCTAAGGCAAAATGCTTTTCGGGAAGTGGCTGACTGCCCAATGATTCTCCAGTGGGAGAGAACTGCCAACCAGCCAACAAGAAGCCTAAATGCCACTAGAACTCACCAACCCTTCTCTGCTTTTATCACATCCACTTTTGGATGTGCAGGTTCTGTCCAGAAAACGTAATAGTTTTTGCAGAGTGAAAAATGCAAGCTTCTTCAAGCATGAGTGAAAGCTAATTTCCTCTAAATGGCTCCTACTGTTATTATAATCGATTAGCATGAATTCCAGGTGGGGTACCCCTTCTGGTCAGCATCAAGGGGCAAATACAAAGGTTTACCTTGTGAAGTGCATCTGTTTCCTTTAATACAGGCAAACCCATATAGGTCATAGGCGTTGGTCCCAGGTGTTTGGTCCCTTATTTGTACTGCAATCCTATTGTAAAATCTTCAGCTCTAACAAAAGCCTGTTAAAACACAGCACATGACTTGGGTCATTACAGTTCTTGCAAATGCCCTGTAACTACTTGCTTCTCCTATACAAGCTGAAGCCTCTGTGTACACTGTGTAAATGTAAAGCACTAAATTACATATCAGTGGCAAAAAAATGTCCACAGATAGGATATGTTGGTACTTTTATCTTTTTTTTCATGCTACCAAACTGAAAGCACTGCCGTAGCTTTTAGAAGTGGATTAACAAAGTCCTGGCAAGTAGGCCGTGTCCACAGCGTGTATTGCAAGGCTTCGTTTTCAGCCCTAACTCCAATGTACCTTTATAACATTTCTATTTGGAATAAATGGAGTGAAAGTGACATGATAAGGTATAAGTTAGAGCTTGGTCTATTGGAACTGACAGTAGTAGGTATTTGAAAGCAGACTCCTACGCAGGTTGTCGTAAAAAAAAATGCTGCGCTGCTCACTAAAAGCGCACTGGAAATATATTCCGATTTATTATACGGGAATTGTTCACTTGGCTGCTTGTTATTTCCTTCAGACTCCCTACGGCAAAGCGAGTATGCCCTCTGGGGGTTTTCTGCTAACTTGGCTCCGCTACTCTGTGCATGTTTTCGCTCTTTCACACAAAATATCACATTGATACATTTTTTTTTTCATCTTCTGTCTCAAGAAAGGGAAATTTACGGTGTCTTTTACATCAGGAAGTCTACTTTCCCCTGACGTTTTATAGCTTTGACTATTTGAAACATTTCAAACCCAGACAATAAATATTGTATGATTATTGTTCTCATATGGCTGGATTATGTATATGGATGTTTTTTTTTTTGGGTTTGCACTCTCATGCGTGGTTCATGTTAACATTGATCATTGTAATTTTGCGGGAAAGGAACTTACCTTAGCGCATTTCATAAAACATAATTACAGCTTCTGAAAGATGTTAGTGTGATTTGTAGGCAAATATACAATTTAATAAGGGTTATTGGAGCTGCAAAATGTGTGTTTGAAATATATTGTCTTGCAGCTGTATAGCTGTGTACAGACACTAGATTTTTATCGGCCAAGATGAACATTTGTGATTGTCTCAAGTGAAAATCTGCCATTTGCTGTCCATGAATGTGATTTAGAGATCTGCTATGCCTGATCACAAGAAGACCAACATAAAGGACTGCTGTTGTTTTCCATTGGGGAAGGTGCCATGGGACACCTCCCACACACCGTCCCCTCCCTATAGAACAGAAGAATGCTGTGTGTACAGTGCTTGTTTGTTCTACTGGCACTGGAAACAATTACTAACAATCGTGTAATTCGATAATTATTGAGAATCTGTATTAGCCTAAACCTTCTGTCTGTATAATTCTTATCTGTCTGCTCATTCCTACTGTCTACTAATATCCAACTATCTGTATATAAGTAAGTACAGAGTCTATAATAGCTGAATTACAGCCAATAAGTATTGAAATACTGAGGTGTAAACTGTTCTAACTGCTGTAAGAGTAATATTTCTATATAGTTAGCCTTGTGATCCAGACATCTAACGATAATTATTGCACGTGTGTAAGGTCAAACGTTTTACCACTGCTTTAACCTGCATTATTTTAGCATTATCCCTCTTTAAATTGTTGTCACATATGAACTTTAAATGGTGAATTTCAAAAATGTTTCACAGCATTAAAACTTTTTGCTGAATTACCCCTTCAGCAAGGAATTACCCCACTAAACTTGCTACTTACTTGTTGAAAAAAGACTCAAGTCCATTGAGTTCAACCACATCTATATCGTGAATCATCCCTTCCACTAGGTCCCAACGGTGCTTGAGGTTTATGACAACAGCATTTTATCTTGCTTGATGTAGCTATCAGAAGAATGGTACACTGTGGTCATAAATGGATGGACATGGTTAGCAACCATGCTAAGATAGATTGTGGTACTGTATTTAAATAATGTTCAGTTGGTACTAAGAGGCCCAAAATGTGACAAGAAAATATCAATACATATTTCTCTGCGTCCTATACGTACCACATCTCCTAAATCCAAAGATGAATCTGTCCAAAAACAGTGGAACTTTATAGGTACAAACTTTTAAACAGTTGAAAGCACAAAGACATACTTTATTCATCCATCGAAATGTGATCATCAAATGGCATTGTTATTTACACTATTACAATGTGTGTTCCTCGACACGTTTCGCATCAATTGCTTCATCAGGAGAAACCCTATTTAGAGCGTCTGTAAGTTAACAGACCTTTATATTGGCACATATCTACATGAAAACACATTTTAAACCAGAAACCCAAGAAAAAATCACAAATGATGGTCTTGTAACCTTTTCCAGCTGTATGGGCATCAACAACTCTTTTTCTGAGGTCATCTCCTTTGTTTGAGCCATCATGCACATCAACAAATGTGTTGTATGTGTGTTTGTAAAAAACAGGGTTTCTCATTCACACCTGATTGTCATCCCATTGATTTAAACACCAGACTCAGACTCTTCAATTATATGATAAACCCAGGGATTCACTTACTTTCGTCACGCACATTTGTGTATGGATCAATTTTTCAATGAATACATTATCAAATAAAAAAATCATGTTTTTTTCATTTGTTTAACCATGTTTTCTCAACTTACTCTTAGGACTTGTTTGATGATCAGATGATGTTTTAGGTGACATTTATATTAAAATATTGAACATTTTAAAAGGTTTACAAACTTTCAAGCACCACTGTATCCCTTTTCTGAAGCAATAAAAGTCACACAATAGAGTAGCCTAACTGGTAAATTGTTTTTCAGTGAAAGATTGTGCCACAAGATGGTAAAAAAGACACAAGATGATTACTGCTTGATCTGCCCACCAACACATATGCAGAAAGAATGTAAACAACAACAAGAGTTCCTTTCAGGACATCATCAGAAAAGTCACATCTTACCATTTAGCTACTGTAAAGGTTGTAAAGAGGATTAGATACATTTATATTACACATGGTGGTGTATAATAAGAAGATTGTTCTAACTTGCAAGTAGTTATTACACTGCCTGACTCCATGTTTACCTTACTTCAACTTTTAACCTGAAAACATGACCCCCATATATAAGCTCTACATTCTGATTTGTCAGTGCTGCCATGAGTATTGTATTAAACCATCACTTCTAATTTTTAAAGTAATGTTCCAGTTTTCAGACGTCTGTAGGGCTCGTCGTATTCGGTGAGAGCCGGGGTCTGTTAATGATTTTCACATTTGTAGCTTGTCACAATAGTTTAATGTGAGCTCTATTAAATGGGCTGCCTGGGGTGATTATCGCTTAATACAGTACAATACCAGGAAGAATGTGAGCCGACAGTGGGACTACTGACACGGACATCTGCACATATAGAGGGAAGAAGTTATGTTTGGTATGTCCTCTCACTCTGGTCGCCATTGGGATCAGTGAGGAGCATTCTGACATAGTTCGATAGAGACCTGTGGAGGAATCCCTTAATATTTCTATGATATTTAATCTAAAAGCAAATTTAATAGAATTTATAGGTAGCTGAGCTCTCTCCATATCTGTCGAAGGGGACTGAGAGGTCCAGAAAGCTTTCACTTTTTTACCCAGTACTTTAATATAAATTGATAACTTATGGGTAAACACCACAAAAATGTAAGGAATATCATGAAGTTTTTACGTAGGTTTTTATCTATAATGTAATTGGATAAAAAGCAAAGTACAGTTAAATTTTTTTTGGATACATCTGTAAAAGGTGTACAGCTTATACAATTGTCCATTTAAAAACTTTTTTTTTTAACTTTAGGTAGGTAGTTGCAAAAAGTTTCCTTTTTTTGGGTAGTCTGTGTCTTCATGGGGGAAATCTTCTTTTACTTTTTGTTATGTTAGGAAGTTTGAGCTTCGGCTTTAACAGGTTGACCCCAGTGGAAGATTTGTACTACCCCTGTGCAAGTGACGATGTGAAATTTTGGAATTGATTGCTCTCTCTGCTGTAGACAGTGCTGCGAATCAAAAGGGTAACTCTCCTCAACAACGATATAGAAAGCAACAAAAATCACAGATAACAAATCAAATAATCATAAAACTATACATTTTCTTAAAAAAGGAATTGAGTGGAAGGCACTGCCAACAAAAATGCTATCAGTGTTGTTCATAAAAAAATTGTGTTAGGGAATAGAGAATGTGGTTCACTGTTGTTCTGTATGTACTTCTGACCCCTGCACTTTAAATTTTACATACAACCAGCCCATGCACTCAGAACATTACATACATCTGACCCCTAAACTCAGTACATTACATACACCTGACCCCTAAACTCAGTACATTACATACACCTGACCCCTATACTCCGTACATTACATACACCTGACCTCTGAACTCAGTACATTACATACACCTGACCCCTATACTCCGTACATTACATACACCTGACCTCTGAACTCAGTACATTACATACACCTGACCCCTAAACTCCATACATTACTTACACCTGACAGCTGAACGCAGTACATTACATACACCTGTCCCCTGAAGTCAGTACATTACATACACCTGTCCCGTGAACTCAGTACATTACATACACCTGACCGGTAAACTCAGTACATTACATACACCTGTCCCCTGAAGTCAGTACATTACATACACCTGTCCCGTGAACTCAGTACTTTACCTAACCTGAGCCCTGAACTTAGTTACATACACCTGACCTATGCATTGTGTATGGTACACCTGACCGCAGTGCTATGTATGCTACATATTGCGACATCTGTACTCTGCATTACTCACCCTTGACACAGAATAGGGTCAAGGGCGTGTAATGCAGAATAGGCTCATTACTTCACCTCCCTTTCAGCACAATTTGTTTGAGCATCTTTTGCTGCAATACGCTATGCACATCTAACCATTACTCCCTAAAAAGGTCTCTGGGGATGGGGGGAGTGGGAATGGTCATCCAAAGTTTTTTGAGGGGCTTACAATTTTTTATTTACACCAGTTTTACTGTCTTTTTACCCAGATTATAGGGACTGACTGACTAATTAAACATAAGAAATTGGAGAGCTATAACATAACACAGGCAGATAGCAAAAGGGAGGCTCTGAATTTCTGACCAACAAGATCAACAGATATTTTTTTTTTTTGCACTTGTATAAGAAATAAAACAAATGAAACCAAAACAAAAATAAGGGAAGTGCATAGTTGGCGTTTACAAAAACTTTAATCAAAACAAACAGCATGCACAAGAACCACATAACTATGGAAACAGCAAGTTACGGGTGGACACAAAAAAAAAGCCTGAGACCAATTGGTCCCACAGGACTAATCGGGGAGCAGTTGGAAGGACATTATATAAACTTCTAATTTTTCTTGTTTTTATCTTTATTTCACAATCAAAAACCACATCCAAAAATGAGGGAAAAACTGTTATGACTGAACTGGGTATAAAACCTTTGTGGGGACAATGATCTCAACTCTGTTCCTCCAAGAGGCTTACCAAGCATTTCCAATTCTCAGGAGGGGCTGAGGAAAACTCAAAGCATACTGCTAATATTATATCTTCATGGTGGCGTTTTAAGATGTAAAAATCCACAAAGAAGAAGTGGAGCTTGTGACTGGGCAAAGGAAAATTCAGATTGGCCTGGTAATCCTCATGATCCAAAAAGGGATTATACAGTCAGAAAATGATTAAGATATTTTCAAATACTGAAGATTTCATTACTCTTTCAGCTACAGTTTTAATATTCTTACTTCCACCCCTCAGAAATATTTGCTGATGAAGCATGTATTAGGCATGTTCCATTAAACATTACGACATGAAGATAGTATGTCTTCATCGGCATATCAATGTAACATTCCTGGCACGGACTACCCGCAGTGACCCAGTTCATGTTGGCATCTTTGCCTGTGGTGTGACACCAGTTCAGAGATATTTCCTTTTGGTCTGTAAAGTCATAGGAGTTTGCATTTTTGGTTAATTAATCCTAGACAACCACTTACCAATTTCCTTTTTGGTTGCAGGCAGCTTGCAGGCTCCTTTGGTATCTCTTTGAAACGCTGTTATTTTAGATCAAACTGCTGTACATCATAAAAGCATTTTAACCACAGTTGGGCATCTTGTGGCACTCCTGCTGTCCAAAAAGTCACTGAAGAATTGGCATAGTATGTTAAGGGTGAGTGGGGTTTCCTCATGCCAATGTACAGATGTGTTTTGGAACTTCATTGCTCTCTAAATGAGTATAGGAGGCGGTGAGTGTGGAGCATGGTTCATTTTAGGCCAGCTGCTTGGGTGGATGATAGGAAAGCAGAGAGCTCACACACATTGTGTTTTCAAAACATTGTCTTGGCCTTAACTTCATTTCTGCCCTCTCCTTTACCCCCCACATTCACAAAAATTTCCAGATCCTTTCACTTTCACCAACATGATCAACATCTCCAATTACCCCTAAATGTCCCTAGAGACCACCAAACTCCTTGTACAGGCTCCTATCATCTCTCGTCTGGACTACTGTAACCTCCTCCTCTCTGGTATTCCACTAGCCCGACTCTCTCCTCTTCAATCTATTATGAATGCTGCAGCCAGACTCATCCATCCTTCCCTCCGCTCCTCCTCTGCTACATCTCTTTGTAGTTCTCTCCATTGGCTTCCATTTCACCTGGGAATCAAATTCAAGCTCCTGTGCTTTGCCTTCAAATCCCTCCACAGTTTTTGTCCCGCTTACATTTCTGACCTGGTAAAAAAATGCTCCCCATGCCGCTCTCTCCACTCCTCCAATGACCAACTAATCATTTCCTCACTTATAACCCCATCACATGCACGGCTCCAAGACTTTTCTAGAGCTGCGCCAACTCTCTGGAATGGTCTTTCTCCTCCTATTTTGCGTTCTCTTATTTTTTGCACATTTGAAAGAGCCCTTAAAACCCATCTTTTCAAACTTTCCTACCCATGTTCTGTCGCTTAAACTGTCACTACTTACCCACAAACCCATATCCATCCTTCTATTATGTACTACTTTCCCCTCATCTTAGATTGTAAGCTCTTTGGGGCAGGGTCCGTTCCTCCTGCTGTGCCAATGTATTTGTCATTTGTAACCCCTATTTATTGTAGAGCTCTGCATATTATGTTGGCGCTAAATAAATACTGTTTATTATTAATATTAATAAGAATACAAGAACACCACTGTTGCAATAAAAGGTGCAACAGACAGTACATTTCCATTTGGTGTGCAGCAGCGCTCCAGTGGCATCAAGCTTTGGCCAAATATTGTAAAAGATCATCTTACAAATGTTATTCTTTTCCAATCGGTGTGACCTTCTCCATTGAGTGAAACAAGTAGGGTAGGAGTTTGGAGATGTGTTGCATGCGACTGATTTATTTTACTTTCATTTTTATTTTGCTTTGTGCAGTTTTTTGAAAGCAGTTTGCATGATTACACAGTCTACACTGCTGAAGAATAAATGTAAAGTTAATGTTTAAATAAAAGTCCAAAGTTTCCAATTTAGTCCAAAAATTCAGGTAAAACTTTAAATATTTTTGTAGGAATTTAGGAATTACTGAACATTTTAGAGGGAAGTGGTTGACACAGAAAACAGACCTTGGTAAAAGTGTTTTTCTGGCATGTAGGTCAGTGTTTAAGAAGGTCTTCCTTGGGTACAATATGCTAACACAGCGGGTCCCTGGAGGTTCCATTCACTAGAATGTAGTGGGGACTTTCCTCTTCTGTTCACCTGGGTGGCTCCAGGGGAACTTAACACAATAGAAGGGTTAAAAGGCAGAGCCTCCAGGTGGAAGTGAAACATTAAACCAGTCCATATATTCAATTTGGGATGTATTTTTGGAGGTGTTTGGGCTCTGTTTGGCTTCTAATCATCGATGTGACAAGGATTTCCCTCTGGTATAGGACAGTGCTCTTCTGTATCAGTGTGGAACTTGGTGCTAAATTACTGCTATATAAGAATCCAGCAGCTCCCATAAACTTTTTATAGCTTAGGAAAATAAACATGTGGTTTGAGGCCTTCACATAGCCAGTGCTAGAAAAGTTTGAGCTTGCTTTAGAGAACTAAGAAAGAAAATATTAGTAAAACTAATAAATTTCCAAGCCAGCAAACGGAGGGACAGCGTAAGGGAGGGAGAAGAACTAAGATGGGACGTACAACGGACGAACAAAATATCTGACATGATTTCACCGCTTAATTAGAACATTAGCTGTAATTTGTTAATACTGAAGTTTGGTTATATGAATACCACACTTATTCTGCTGTACACTGAGAGATAACTTTTACGTACAGGATTCCATTGCTAAGCAGTCTACAATTTAAAATGTGGAATTTTAGCACTTCCTGATGAATTATTTGGAGCTGGGAGCCATCTGTGCATGGAAAGTGCAGACAAAAATTCTGGAGACATACCAAAATGTGTTACTTTTCCTGATTAAAGTAAAATAGGAAATCAAATAGGAAATTGTTAAAATCTAGGGTTATCTTGCCTATTCTTTTTTTAGGGAGATTTCCATTTATTTAATGTCCTGTAGGCACAACAGAAAGAAAGAGGGAATTTCTCCAAAGTGAGGGAGACCTTTTTGAATGCAATTGTTCCTGGAATTGTAATAATGGGTCTCAGTACATTTTAATGAACAATTTTCCCAGTGTCAGAATTTGTATTTATTTTACTACATGTGAGTGTTAATAGGTTAAAGAAAGACTATGATGATGTAGGTCAGTTTTTGTTTTTTACACCTAAAATTAAACGTAAAAATTAAGGGAGACCTTTGCAGCATTAACTACTATTGCTGAACTCATTCTGAAGAATACTAATTTAGACGCATCATTCATAAAACATGGCTTTTTTAAAGAAGAAAGTACATTAGTGACTTTTGCTTTCAGATTGAAAGCAAATCAAAACTCTGTGCTGATGTGGCAAAATGTATCCAATCCCAGAAAGGACAGTTACCTAAAAGGCTGGACTGGTTTTCTGTGTGTTGGGGTGTCTAAGCACGTGTCTAGACTTTCCAGAACCTCTAATGGTGAGGATATTAAGCTACAAACAGGTATCAGATTATGGCTGCAAACGCACACCTCAAACAGGTATGGGTGGCAAGTGTGGTCAGGTAGCAGACAATAATGTGTAATCCCATTCGGACAGTGTAAAAATGGTTAAATTGAAGTACAGTCAGACTGTAGCAGAGGTCAGCAATTCAAGAGAAGGTGCCAGGGTACATGCGGATATATAACTGGGAACAGGTGTTTTGTTTGAAGAGGTGCATTTTGAAGGTGTGCTTAAAGATATCAAGGCTTGGATCTTTAAAGATATGATATGGGACAGAGTTCCAAACTAGAAGTGAAACTTGTGAGAGAAGGTGTCCAAGGTGGACCATGACAGAAGGGTTTCTTATGCAGAGTAATGAATGCGGCTGGGGCGGTATTTGGAACAGGTTTTGTTGAGCATTGTAAATGACGGTTGTGAGTTTGAACTGAATTGTGTGGGTAAGTGGCAGCCAGCAGAGGTATTGGAAAGAGGGGCAGCATCTGAGGAGCAGGAAGAGAGCTGGAAAAGGATCGCCAAACAGCAGAGCGTACCATGGATAGGAGAATTGCAAGTCTATGACAGTGAATGTAGCGAGGGCCTTATATGGAGTAGGAGACAGTAAAAGAACAATCTAACAAGAGGAAATTCAAGAATGTGCTAGGCCATTTATGCTAAATAACAGGAGAGTCTGGAGAAGCAGAGAATAATCAACCATGTCCAAGGCTGAGGAAAGGTCAAGGAGTATGGAGAGATTCTCTTTAGATATGGCTGCCAGATGGTAGTTGGCAGCTTTGGTGAGGGCTGTTCATATTGAATCTTGTTGGCAGAAATCAAAGCAATTAGTGGAGAGATAGTCAGATAGTTGTGAATGGATTTATTTGTTACCAAGTCCTTAATGTTTCATTTCAAGTCGAAGAATGAAATGAACTGAAATGCAACCCCGATCTTGGCATGAGCAGAACATTTTAATACACTGATGGGAAAAAATGCTGAGACTACCCCTTCCTTTAGAGCAGGCTAAGTCACCTGATCTCAGGTCTGCACAGTGCGAAATCAGGTGACACAGGCAAAAGAAGAAGGCTGAAGATACTGGTGTCCAATACTTTATTTGTGCCGGCACAAGACAGATACCAGGATGGCGGGGGATCCCATTGAAGATGTCCCCGGTGAAACTGAGGGATCTGATGATAAGTAGATAAGGGTGATTTTTTATTTTTAGTTTTGTTCAGCTATAAAATGGACCTATCATCACATTTTTACTATATATATCAATCCAAAAGCCAGAGATCCTTTTGAGCCAGTAGGCTATTTAACATTTCCAGCATCCACTAAAAACCTATATATCAGTTTTGGGTGGGCTGCCCCCCTAAATAAACAGATGTGTATTGGAAATTGGTTGTCTAAATTATGCAATGACCTAACAAAACATTTTCTAGCAGAGAAATAAAAATTTCCACTGAAATGCTTGATTAATAATGATCCAGATTTATTTTCGGAACTGAATTTAGTATAGAAACTTCCTAACAAGGCAAAGGAAAATCCAGAGCTTGAGTAAGGCTATTCTCCTTTCTAAAGACAGAAAAAAAAGAGAAATGCTTGGCAACTTTTCTGCTAATTGCCGTTATGGTACAATCCAGAAAGCTAACTGTTCCCGCTGCCCTGCCTAATAAACGGGGATCTTTCACCTCCTCTGTCCCTTTTAATGGCTGACAGGCCCTGGCTGTTGTGAATGGGGTTATATCACTGAAATAAGGAGAGATTTTTTTATGCAGGCAATTTTATTACTGAAAAGTTGTCCTGTGGTTTGTTTTTTCCCTCCTCTCTTCCAATATGCGGCTAAAGTGCACACACGCTGCATTTTTCGTGGATTTCCAGTGATATTTTTCATTTCATGTGGCTGAAATAAAGCACAGACAGATCTGTTAGAGGAAGGCAAGACTAACAAACTTCATTCTCCGCTTGGCGCCTTGGGTGGCATGATTACGTCTTGTACTGGGCTCAGTCCTGAAATACAGAGCGGGGTGACAGCAACCCTGTGCTAATGGACACAATAGCCTAAAGGAAGAGAGATTAAAAAACTAGTCTAGAAAATCAACAGATCATTTACTCCAGGCAACTTTACAATTCTGTTTGAGGAGGAGCACATGCCAATCTTTTTTGGGGTGCGAGTGCTGCCTGTTTTTTATTGCTCTCTGGACACCTTTTTGGGAGATTTCTTCTTCTTTTCTGTCTAGTTGACAGGTGTCACACTAAAAATCTTTTTGTTTTCTTTCTATTGAATTAATGGAAATTGTAACCAGCCTTTAGTGTTGCCTATATTAAAGCCCAACTCCAGGCCCTGAGCCCTTCCCCTCCTTATGTGTCAAAAAAATGATATAAACAAGAACACCTTTAAAAAAACATCAGCCTCCTATTAACATGATGAACCATCATTTGTATTACCTTCTTCATTCTGTTCTTCTATTAATGTTTTTTAAACTAATTTTTACATTTGATCTTGTTCATTTATGCTTGTAGTGCCAAAAATAATAGTACTAAAAACATGATTCCAGTTTCTAGATTAGGAAAAAAAATCCCCAAATCAAATTAAGTTAAAGTGGAACTATCACACAAAAAATCACCTTTAAAGGTAGAGAGCCATCAATCCCTCCATGGTCCTAATTGAGTCAGTCCTGCGCCATCTGGTCATTCTTCTTTGTCCCGGTGCAGGTGGATACTGGGCGCTACCATCTTCTTTTTATTGCGGATTCTTCTACGTTACCTGATCTAACTCTGTGCAGGTGCGAAATTGGGCCACACAATTTTGAAAAATGTAAAAAAAAAAATGCAGATCTCACATTTCTATGCATAAGTGGAGGAAAGCCCACTTCTGCTCATGTCTCATCTTGTGACGTATGTATCCTAGGAGGCTGTGAGCTTCCCATTCAGTTTTTTTTTTGCCACAGCAGTAAAGACAGAAGGGGAGGGGTATCCTCTTTAAATCTTAAAAAAAGCACAGAATACATTTTTTTATTTTTATATAATAGGGTCATCGACCATTTTATACAAAGAAACATTGTGATGATAGGTCTGCTTTAACCCAAACCTAATTTTTATGATATTTTTTGTCTCCAAAAAAACTACAAAAAATACTTAACCCAAATCAGTTTTTTATCTTTAAAATATGTAGTTACAATTTTAATTCACCCAAATTAATTGTTATTGTGTTTTTTGGAAGTAAATAGGTTGGGGAGGGGGGCACTTTGGCATCCTTGTCTTCCATGCCCAAGAAGACTTTGCCCATCGCTTTCCAATTGGCCTACCGGTGATGACTCTGGCTCCTACTTACACAACAAGCTCTTTTCGTGTTACATTTCAGCAGTTAACAATACTTTTTTTCAAGTCTGCCGGCAGTCAATGTATATTCACTGTTCCTATGTATGTTATTTAGACAGTTCCAATTCACTTGAACTTATCCAACCTTGCCTTGTTAAACTAAAGATAAATGAAAAAAAAAAAAAAGTGATTTACCGCAGACGCTTCCCCATGTTTTACATTTTGGCAATTATGTGTTGCAATGCAATACCTAATAATGTGAAATCCAGAAAAACAAGGAGCTGTGCAGAGCCAAACCAGTATTGAGCTGCTCCAAGTTTTCCTGTAACATATGGGCTTAATTCAGGTATAATACAACCACCGTGGCTTGGGTGAAATTATTACTCTGTCTAATGAGATCTTTGTCATAGTTGGATAAATCGAGGAAATCATTTTAATGTTGTCATGTAACAGCGACTGACAGATAAGAGTGAAGGGTAACCAGTTTGTTATAGTGAATGTATAGATTTTTTTTAAGTAAATTTAAAATATTCATATGCAAACCTTTATACAGTATTTACTTGATAAAAATGTATGTTTGTACTTGTTCCAAATATTATATGTAAAATAAAATACTATTTGCAGCCAGCAGGTGGCACTGGATATTTCTAAATGCCTAACCTTAGTTGCTTTGCTTAAACAGTCTGTTGTTTATAGAGCTCAGTAACTCAAGCTGTAGTAGATGAGTGGAAGTAGTAACATCCCTATTTTAATTCTTTTGTATAAAGCTGCAGTTAGATCGATACTATTTGGAAGTTGTTTATTTAAATATCCATAATGTTTTCTAACCTTTGAGTCTTTCATCTATCCTATTATAATGCTGACATGTTAGCACATCTCCTTCTCCCTTTATCCTGGAAGGACAGAGTGCACCTAAACTTGCACCACTAAGGCATTAATAACCCAGGGTATGTGGAACACAAAGCCCTGTTCTTCCAAGCATTGCCTTGGATTTCCACCCACCTCTACCCACACAATGACCTGTATCAATGTGGATTCACAAGATTAGGAAATATGCTTTAAATAGTGTAATGAGGTAGAAAGTTGTGCTTATGATGTTTTTTTTTTGGGGGGGGGACACTTTTTGTGTAGATTGTGCAGTTGCATAGGGGCCCTCTAAGTCTTGGGGTCCATTTTTACTACATGTTGATTAGATATTTACTGGGACCCCTCCCACTGTTTTGTAGACTGAGACACAGCTCACTTTCATCTAGCTGTCTATGTACTGTGGTGTATTACTCCGAATTGCTCATGTTAACGGGGTGCTTACAGGGCAGATTAGAGGCAACAGTCCCAAAAGTCCAAAAATAACAGCAGGTTTATTTGTTTAGGCAAGTGGTACAGCACACTCTCCAGCACTTCACAACAAAAAAATAACAAACAGTAGCCAGCTGGGCCTCTGGCTACCT
Source organism: Pyxicephalus adspersus (assembly GCF_032062135.1). Taxonomy (NCBI): domain Eukaryota; kingdom Metazoa; phylum Chordata; class Amphibia; order Anura; family Pyxicephalidae; genus Pyxicephalus; species Pyxicephalus adspersus. The sequence continues at coordinate 11,938,496 of NC_092861.1, read as the reverse complement.
CACTTAGGTGCCCTCTCTTACTAACACACACTAAATCAACACTGTTTTACTCACAGTTCCAATCTTGTTTTGCCCGCTGGCTTTCCTGGAGCTCTGTCCCCTCTCATGCGGTCTGGAACCCACTCTGGCTCCCTTCTCAGCCTGGAACCCTCTGGCTGCCTTCTCAGCCTGGAACCCTCTGGCTGCCTTCTCAGCCTGGAACCCTCTGGCTGCCTTCTCAGCCTGGAACCCTCTGGCTCTCTCTCAGCCTGGAACCCTCTGGCTGCCTTCTAAACACACTCCAGCCTGCAACACAGTGGCTGATTCTCTTCCCTCAGTCTCTTGCTGATCAGTTTCCTCTCTTGCACCTGACTGCAGACACATATAACCCAAACTCTGATTTGGGTTGGGCCAGGGGACCGACCCCTTCACTCCCTTGGCCGGCTCCAGAGCCCTATAGTCCCTGGTTTCTTCCTAAAAACCTATACAAACATAATCATACTCCCTTTCCCTGGAACTTCTACAACATTATCTCTACCTTTCTTGACATTTAAAGGACATTCTGTCCCAGTACACATAGGCAATGAGTGATTTTACTTACCAGTAGTCAAATGGGGAACCAAACATTGGTCTTGCATAGAGGCTGCTGGGTGAATTTTCGGCATCCTCCAAGTGCTGTAAAGTTCACTGTAGGTCCGGTCCTGTCATTGACTGATGAGAAAGAACACTCCATATTACAGTCCCCAGCACCAAGGAAAATATGCTTAGTGCAGCCACAGAAGGGAGGAAAATTATAGTAAGGTCAAAACGGGTGGCTTCTGGGGGCCCGAGATTCAAGTTGAGTCTATCAGATACTAAAAATAGTTCTGTTCCTGGTGCCAATAGTCAGTGAGCAGTCTTGCCAGTGTTGGGTACCAGGTCTCTCTAAGCAACTGCAAAGGCTACCGAAGCACCAAGAACTTCCCAGAGTTTGTGCAGTTCATGTAAACAGGCTGTGACATTGTACAGGATGCCAGTCCTTACCTGCACATTGGCTTTCAACATGTCAGGACATGTCAGCAACAGGCTTTAAATAAATCAGTAGCAGGGGCTGCCAATCTATGCTCCAAACTCATAAATGTGGGTAGTTGGCCTCTTGTATAGCCATATTCACATGGTCTTCCAAGAGGTGATTTGCCCTTGTAGGGACATACAGAGTCGTCCAGTTCTTGCATTCTGTAAGTGTACTGAAGAACAGGGTAAAAGTCAAGAAAACAGTATCACAAGGCATGCAAGGTATCTATCATGAGATAGGTTGATGGTTGTGATTGCAAAACCAATGCATAGGGGCCCTTTAATCTTTTTATGTTGATGCACTAAAAATCATACCTTTTTTTTGGATGCCATTGCACAACAATGGTTTGGTGCAAGAAAGGTTCATCAATGCAACACACACTTAATATACTAATTTGGAGGACTCACATGAACCCACCTATCTTTCTAAGTTGTTCACAACTGCTATTCAGTGTTAGTGTGGATAGGGCAGCAATCAGCAGGGCCGCCATGGGGTGGGGGCACAGATGGAACTTCTGTACCAAGTTAAAGAGCCTAACTTTTGCAGTACTGAAACTTTTATACTGGGGGCAGAAAGTTCTGATGGGGGTCCTGGGGATGAGACAAGGACCTTTAGTACCCAAGGAAGAAAAAAACAAAGTGTGCTGCCTCCCCCATGAGCGGTGAACTCTTTTTGCAACCCCCATTACCCTTGATGAAACACCTTCAACTTGAGTCTTATTATCACATTCAAGATGGTGTCACCCAGCAGCAGTCTTAGTGCTTCTGGATGTCCACACAAGGGAGACCTCTACAGGTAATTACATATGCCAAAAATATAATAAATGTTGATATATGTCAAGATTTTTTTTTTAATTAATAGTCCAGCAAGAGGGCCTCCTTAGAACCCATGACTGTATATGAGGGAGAACTGCCAATTATGCTGCTAATTTGCCATGCAGGCACTCTTCCTCTCCACCTATCCCCACAATAATGTTTTGCTAATTTTATGCAACAAGCAGAACTGAAATCTGCTGCTGACAATTATCAGGTGTCAGTCTGGCAGTAACTTTATCCCCTACATTGTCCAGATACTGTGCTCCTTGTAATTGTAAAACAGACAAATCTGGGAAATTTCTGCTCATTGAATCGTGCCACCGATCTGTTCGGCCAAGTATATTAGCTTTCACTCTCCTTGTTAATAATACCCTCCCCGGAGGAAGCAGTGAACATGTGTTTCCATAATTTGGGCTCATGAAAGGAAATGTAAAATTAATTGAGATCTCATCTTTGGTGACACAAGTGTTTGGTACCTGCGGGCCGCTGTGATTACTGGGAACGTAGGCTACCGTTCCACGTTTGTTTCACTTGGCCGTCTTCTGTAAGAAACCAATTGATGTAATGTCTTTGTTTATCATACCAATTTATATTTCTATATCCTGGCCAATGTTACAATTGAAGGAATATTCCAGAATTCCAAAAATAGCATAATCATTGTCTTCCTCTATGTAGATTGCTCATTTATCCCATAATGACAGTTAAGTGACTTTCCACTGCTGCGAAATATATTGGCATTGAAGAAAATAAATATATAGGATGGAAATAGACCTGCACTTTATTTTGGCCCAATTTCACATCCATACAAAGGCTGTCTGTATGCTGATTGCCTTCATTCAGGTTTAGTTTAAAATAGAAGTTTATTCTGCTATATTTTGCTTTCACTGGTCCTCCACATAACCCCCCCATCAAGCCTATAACATTTTTAAATAAATCCATTTTCAATACTTACCTTATGTTAGTCTTGATTACAATATTTGCTGGGCTTCTGTGCTTCTTTTTGTAATTTCGGTAGACTGTGGATAGTGGGAGTGGGCAGGTTCATATACAAATTATGAGATGCTCACAGTGTGCAGTGAAAGCAAGTTCAGTGCAGGAGAGGAGCTGTACAACTGGGCAACATTAAAGAGGAAGCTGGAGTTTAGGTTTAGGAGTAGCAATCCTCCCCAGGTAAAAAGTATCCATTGCAGTAATTTTGTGGCCCTGACCCCGTGCCTCATGGGCTAGGATAGTTCTCCATGTGTTGTATGGATGAGGGAAACTAAAAGCTTTAATTTATCAACATTTTGGCAAATACATTGTTGTCAGTGTGGAAGGCTTTGGTGCTCCTACACTTATATCTGAGCACTCCCAGCACCCCCTCCCAGTCTTATACCAATCCGCATCCAAGAGAAGTTTTCCCAATAGAAAATTTTAGACTTAGTTCATAGGAATGATTGGGACAGAGCATGCACTGCCAGGATGATTTTTGACAATATCTTGTTGGATTGGAGTCAAGTAAGTATAAGACTGTTGTATGTGTGACACAGGGGAGGTCATATGCCATATGACCCTCCAAATCCCTGAAGCCTGGTTCTTTACAATAACAGAAGGAAAAACATACCATAAAGAAAAAGCTCTTATGGTTCAAAGTGTGGGAGAGCCAATGGGTGACATGAAAGAGTAGATGGGTGAGCATACCCTGCTGGGTGAGAAAGAAGCTGGCAAGGTTTGGAACCACCACCATGCAGTAAAGGCAAATATTTGAAACATATTACATTGTAACATGAACCTCCAGACACAGATTCTGCTCCAACATGTTATTTAGCTGTAAATCTTTAATATCTTTTGTTGTGGAGTGTTCCCCTTTAAATAAACAAATGACTAACTCTCTCATCAAACTTTTGTAGGTGAAAGTATCGAGACAAAAACACCCAAGGCATAGGAAGGAAGCAGCTGAAAGCAGAGCTTCATGGGGTCACCAGAAGTATGAACAAGTGGAAAATAAATCCTGTACATTCATGCAAATTCATTGCTCTGCGGTTACAGGATCGAGTCCTGCCAATGGGCCCAAGAGAACCATTAGGTATGTTTCAGTTTATCACCTGAGACAGGAGCGTCTGAACAGCCGAGCTGTCCCTATCCCAAGTTTGAAGTCTGGATCACGGTGCCTTTTTAATCGTTTTTTGGCCTAAATCTTTCCACCTCATTAAAACGCTGTATTTTTTTAATAGTACAATTTCTATGCCGGGGATAAAACTGGCAACTGTGCATACCTGAAGTCGATAAATATTTCACCCATAATTAATCTGGTGCGGATGATGGCCCCAGAGACTAATTGGCAGCGCCTTATGTTTAATTGGATCGACTTTCGCTTTCACACAAGCACACTATTCATAGCCATGCAGGATATGCAGCATTTCAGGGCTGAGGACTAATACAACGAGCCCTCACAACAGTAGCATTAGCAACTCCTAAAATGTTACAACCTGTCAGATGCTCAGGGTCGTAGGACTGCAACAGTGGTTGGCGTCATACACTACACATTGTATTTTACCAGGAAAGGGACTAGTGGTGCAGAATTAGTAGCAAGAATTGTGATCACTATTTTCATCATAGCAAATCTTTTTTCCCACTAGCAAGACTTTTCTCTATAGATCCTAAAGTATACTGATAATTGGCCCTAGTGAAAGTAACAAGTTCACATAAAGCACCCATCTCAGTGTAGTGTAAGAGAATGCGACACAAGTGGAGGCTGCCACAAAGACAGCCACATTTCCTGCATTACCCCAAACAAAATAAAGAAGTAGAAAGGTATTATTGGGTATTATAGGGATATAGTAGTAATATAATTATAGTACATATACTATTTTGCCTAGACAACACAGACCGTTATCTGATAAAGCCAGTAGCAAAGACAGTGAAACGCGTTATTAAAAAAGACTTCATGTATTGCATCCAAAGTTCCATCCAAATTCTACCTCCCTATATTTATTATAGAACCTTTTAGTTGTTTTTTGGGTGCCTCTTCCATGTTAAATTTGTGTAGCTTGCAGTATAGTTTAAGTTCCAACTATCCTGTCCAGGTCCCACCCCCTTATATAAATTGCCTACCAAAAGTAGGGAAAAAAAACACGGGAAAAAAAAAAAAGAAGTTAGGTGTGTCTATTTTTGCCTTTTAGTGTCTTCTAGGTGCAGCTTCACAATCATGCATAGAGGACCTCCTGATAAATGCTGGAAGAGCTAAGACACTTTCTGACCCGCTGTCTTCTCTGCTTGGTCTAGGGGGGTGGGGGGGGGCATATGGATTGCTGCAGGGTTATCCCCTCTTTGGAGGGATCACTGTTTGTTGCCAATAATGTCCTATGATGGCTTTGAGGAAGCAAGCTGCAATTGTCCAAGCAGTATAGGTGAGTACAGAAGAATCTTTCCATGCGATCCTGCCTCCATATATGCTCACTAAACCCCACATGTCCTATGTTCTGCCAGAATAGCTCTGTTAGTGAGGGATGCAGGTAGTCTAAAAAGATGGGCAGACCAGAGACTACTGTATGTAGAAAACCTACAGGTACCCGGTGCTCCCTCCGCTTCCCATTCTTCCTTTAAAAAAATTTACTCTAAAATGATTCTCCTGAGAAAAAAATCACTTACCAAGATGAAAATGGCAGGGACCTTATTGCCGAATAATTACACATTTGTAAGGTGGCTGAAAATTTTAATTTAGGAAAGGACAACACCAATAGAGCCACACCTGTAAAGAAAAAAAGATTGTATGTATACCTTACCCCATCTACCACTGCTGGGGTCACACACGCAGCAGCAACTGCTGTTTTCTTCATCAGGAGATTTTAGAGAACAATCATATCGAAAGGAACATAATGTTATTTATAGGAATTTATTAGTTAAGCAAATACAAAAAAACAAAAAAGCAAAAGCACAAAAAATGTCTGCATAGATTGCACAATTTGTGAATAATCAATGTTTGTACGATTTACCTTGCATAGGAAATCTTTAATATAACATTATCTTTAAGATATCACCTGTTATACTCTCTCTATTCACCAATGCCAACCAAACTGAAAACTGAAAAAGGTTCTCTCAAAGATTGGCCCAAATGAAACACAGGAGGAATGGAGGAAGAGCTGGATTAAAAAGCCCTTTCTTATATATAACACATACTAAAATGAACTGGTGTCATTTCAACTGAATCACTTGAATCACTTTTAAACCAACATAATGCCAACACCGTTATTATTAATTGCTTTAGTTAGTTAGAAGTACATACGACTTCCATAACTTTTGTGTTGCCCCAATAACACAACGTTAGTGACAAAATGAAAATAGATATAAATATATGTGTGTAAATCACTGTGAGACCCATAACCCTATTTATAGGTAACTCAGGTATATTAAGAACACCAATTGGGAAGACATATAAATTACAATGCCACAAGAAGATATTCTTGCAATGGACTGAACACTTTCCTTGGCCAGCTCTACTTTCCCCAGCAATCCCTATGGAATGGCAGTGATGGGTTAATCATAAAAAAAAAAAAAGTCCAAAACTGGTGCTGGATCACAGAGTGGTTGAATCTTAGGGGGTTCAGCACCAGTAAGGGAAATATTGCATTCGGAACTGCTTGTTTATTATTATAGTGAGTCAACTACCAATTTTAATTCAACCAAAAACACATCTGGGCCACAAGTATTCATCCTCTACTATAGAAAAGGGCATCCACTGTTGGGGCAAATAATAGGCTGCCACTAGACATGAACAAATTGAGATGTAGAGAACAGTTTCAGAAAAAGGAGAATCTACCAAGAGCATTTCTCAAAAGAGGACAAGTAGACAAGACACATAGTGAAGATCTCAGTGGAATGAAGACAGGTTAGTTATGGGGGCTTAAATGACAACTGTAAATACAAAATGCAGGTCTTGTCCAGTTCACTAAACTAAATAAACACTATTTTAACAATGACAGCTGCATTCAACAATCAGTTAGCTGGAAGAATAGAATTTTGGAGAATAACACCAATCAGCCAAAATATTAGATCCACAGGCAGGTGACATGTATAACATGGATCATTCTGTACATTGGCATTGATGATGTGTTGAATGCAGAAAAAATGGACAAGTGTATGGATCTGAGTGACCAGGACTAGAGCTAAATTGTGACAACTAGGTCCAAAATGGCAGATCTTGTGGATGAGCCCAATATGCAATGGTTAGTACCTATCAAAATCAGGATAGAAAAGCCAACTGGTGAAATGTCAACAAAGGTCAGTTGGCTCTCAAGGCATATCGATGCAACTGGGATGTTGGAAGAGTCTGATTCAGAGGAGAGCAAAGGTAATACTAAATTGCTAAAACAATGCCAGCCATAGGAGAAAGGTGTCAAAGCACAAAGTGCATATACAACTTGCTGAATAAGATGCATAGCAGCATACCAGTGACAATGCCTATCTTGACCCCTGACCCCTGCCTTTGGCCATATGAGCAATAGAACTGGACCATGGAAATATAGAAAAAGTAGTCTGGTCTAATGAATATGTGGATGGCCAGGTATGTTTTTTTGTTGTTTACCTGTAGAAATTATAGCAGCAGGATGCACAATAGTGACTAAAAAATGTTTGCTGCTGAAAAGCTAAAACCCCTCCAGAATGTACATCTAAGGTCTAGGATCAGTTATTGTCCCAAAAGTAGGAACATGATTTTTCAATATTAATGTCTTTGTGAGAAACCCTGCTTAGACTGGATTCACACTTTAAGTTCACCCAAATACTGCCTCCTCCATGTTATCTTCTAAACACCGATAAGCTAGATCTTCCATTTTTCTTTGCACATTTTATTGGTCAGATGATGACAACATTCTAACTTTCCTTTCCTCCTGCAGTAGTTTTATGCGGTCGTGGCAGTGGCTGCGATTTTCTTTCATCGCAATTGACTTGGACAGTAGAAGGCTCTTTAGCAGGATGAGTGAATGTCATAACTGCTGCAGAATCTTCCCAACTGTTTACAACAATAAAATCCCACAAAGGCTTTACTCACATTTTCCGCTTATTTACTCCGACTCCGCTAATAAAGCGTTTTCACATTTTGCTCCTTGCAGTCTCCTAACATTATGCTGTTTATTTTATGCTCTAAATGAGATAATTATTTTTCCAACCACACACATTACAATAAATCGCCTGTGATTTATGGCTTTTGTCTAATTATAGATCTAGGAAGAGCAGGCCATCTAGCTCTAGCTGTCTTTAATTAGATTTTATAACAGGCTCATATGAAGAAAGCAAATATTACATTAATTGTTTTCATTTTAGGTTAAAGAAGAATCCCCCGCAATAATGAGGGGGGTTATAGATATATTTAATGGATTTTTAGAACAGGAAGATAGATGAAAAGCTTGCTCTGTCCACTCCATACATTGACTTGGTATTGCAATACCTCCAAGACCGGTGTAACTCGGTGTTTTCCAAAAACAGATGGGAATCATCACAGAAAATCAGAAAAGAGAAAGACTGACACATTTCCCCATCTTTCCTATTATAAACATTTTCTATGCTAGCATATTAGCTTATTTTTTTCCTTTGGGAGCTATCAAAACCCCAAATGGTATGTCAATTTTGGCTAGTTTTCACATTTAGGAGTCAAGACACCCTTAGCCTGGCACCCTCCCAGCCCCCGAAGCATGCTCGACCAGTAGTAAGGCCCAAGGGTGGGTGGGGGCAGGATAGCAGAGAACTACCTGGTGTTTTCAGTATAACAGCTATTGAGGAAAGATTGGTGGGCAGAGGGGCATTTAACTCTATAAGGAAGATAGCCCCATTTAGAACCCAGGATCTGCAGTCAACAATGGCTTTTGGGTAATATACTGTTAACAGTTTCTTGTTCAGACCACAAGTTTAAGTTTGGGACACGAGAAAGTCTTCAAACACTATTGAGTTCCTATGCAACCTAGAGATAATACAAAGAGCTGCACAGGTAGTCAATACTGGAAGAATGCAATAATGAGAAATGATAAGACCTACTGTAAATAATAAAAATATTTATTCTTTGGCATTTTCTTTAGTGTCCATACCATTTTTACAGATCAACAGCCATCATGTTTAGCTTTACATACCTGTACCGTACAATCCACCTGTTTTAGTCTAAGTATGTAAAAAGAAAATGACATGACATGCAAACAAAAATGTACAAAATTGATGATAATGATTTTTTTGTCTCTGCATCCCTTACTAGGGCCACAAAGGCTGATAGTTTTGATGAGGACACTCCATAATAGATAACTCCAAATTCTACCAAGATTCATGGCCAGTGTTGCTGGTTTGATCCAGGTTTAGTTTGAAATTGGCATTTGGTTTGATTCTATAAAAAAAAAAAGCTGTTGTTGAAGCCACTCTGGGCCAGTGGTAATTGGGGAAATTATGAGGCACAAAACCCATTCTCAAAATAAAATGTAGGAGCAGCACAGGCAAATAAAAAAGTGCTGTTTTACTCAACAAAGGGCCTACTAACCCATACTAACCGATATGTTTTCTAGCTGCTTCCCATTGTGCCTGCTTAATGTAAAGGGCCAACAGTTAAAACGGAAGTAAACTAAAAAAAAAACTCACCTCTAACTTCACAGAACCACCAATCCCTCCGGAGGTTTCTCGGATCAGGTCCCACATTATCCTGGTACCCTCCTTCATCCCGGCACGGAGGAAGCACCAAGCTCCTCCCTCTTGTCCTTCTTCCACCTTCCTACCTTAACCAATCTTGTGCCAATCTCATTGTCCCGATCTTGAGCATGTGCAGAAGGAGCAGCCATAAGTCTCCTGGGATGTATGACGTATGGATCTCGGGAGGCTCTGTGTGGCAATCAGGTCTGATTGGGCAACGATTGTTTGCTATCTATTGTGTGGACGGTCGTGTAGTGACGTGGATGGTTCTGTGATACACTTTGTCCGGTACATGTCACTACCCGCATGGTTCAAACGATCGTATCTAGTGAGTTTACATTATTTGACGATTATATTTGAATGATTGCATCAATTCAGCATGTACAGAATTGTGCACAATATGATCGTTCAAAATATTCGTTGATTGGCCGTTAATGTGTTTGTTTTCTAATGACAATTATTGCACGTGTGTACCTAGCCATAGTTCAGCCAAACAGCCCCACAACACTATTGATGATGTTTTAAATGTTCTTTGTTGTTAATTAGTTCTGGTACTTAAAGTGACTCATTTACTCATTTCTCGTTTACTTTATGCTATTTTTGATGATATACAAGTCTGATCTTTAACCTACTATGGTGTGAATAAAATTATCAACTCATGATCCAACCAGTCATAAAAATCATATCTTTAATGCCTGTGGCTACAATTCATGCTCTGTTTAGAATGTCTTCCTTTGTGGCCATCCCATTGTGCTGTTGAGAGCTGAGACTACAAGTGTAAACACCCATATCCATGATACCCAATGCAAGGAATCATGGGACATGTAATTTTCCAATGGGCAAGCTGATTTTGCTGTTGCTCTGTGGACCTGTAGTGTTCAGTTACATTTGATGAAAAAACCTAACAGCCTTTGACACTTTTTTTAAAAGTTAAAACATATTTTTAAAGTAGATATATTACTTCTATATGATTGCATGTTTGATGCTCTTCAATAATTCATAATATATTTAAATCTTTTTTTTCTTTTTAAACCATATTAAAAACATTTTGAAATTCCTCATTCTTGGCAAAATTTTTTAATCTCTCTGATGCTCTACAGAGTTTCTGACAGTTTCAGCGTATTTTTGCAGAGGATATATGAGGATTCATGATGGATGTTTTGAGTTGGACGCTCCAGAAATAAACCATTAATCAGCCATTTTTAATGCAGTTTTCCATTTGGTTGAACGCTTAGCTTCTCCAGGATCACTTTTAATAGCCCATGTCGGACTCTCGCTCCGGTGACATGACATCTTTATGGAGGGTAAAAAAAATTACCAAAATAATGATGCTCACAAACTTCAGATACTCAAAGCTTCCTATAACTGACCTGGCAGGGGCTGATGAGATGGCTAAAATACATTTTTGTGATCCGTCTTCTCGACCTGCCAAATTTCCAGTTTGTCTCTTTTATGCATAATTTCTTTTTAGTAGAACCTCGATAAGCTTTGTGTGGAAACTGATCACCTAACATAACCTCCATGATAATGTCATGAAAAAAAAAAGTTAATAGAGTCCATTGTGCCTCTGTGTGATAGTACTGGAGTCCATAATCTATAGAATTGTATTTATTCTATATTGCACGTATTATGTCAGGGTGTCACATTTACTGGGGGTAAAACTGGCCTTCATGGGCTTATCCTAGAACTTCTTTGCGTTAGGAACCATTTCTTCTAAAATAAACCTTTTCTAGTATCTTGCTTCTAACCCTTTATTCTAGTTGTAAAACTAATCCTTAACACTTAAGCTAGCCCTAAAATTGAACCCTTTCCTTCAACCTAAGTTAACCTGTACTAGGACTTTGGACGTTATCATATTAATATATTCCTAACAAGCAGTAAAAGTTTCAAAACTTTCCCCAACCTTTGTAGCTGTTTATTCTGTGAAGTAATTCATCCTCAAAGATCACAATGATGACTAGTTGGTTGGTTTTAGTCCGTTTCTAACAGCTTTGAAACACCTGTTATGTGTTTACATTAAAGAGCTAATTGTGATGCAAATTAATATTAAAAATAATAAAAATCATTATAATAATTAAAAGAGCTAAGATTTCACTGCCAGTCCTGTATATTTTAATGATGGATTTCCCCACAATGCCTATTGTGGTGAACAGGGCTTGTTTTAAACTATTTTAACTGCATGTTTACAAAATATATTTAGTGTGCACAATCTAGGCACAATTTAATTAAAACCTACATTGAATCTTTAAAATGTAACCCAAGCCTTAACAATTCAAGCAAACCTGCAATGGATTTTTTAAAAGTCATTTACTATTTGTTAGCAAATGTTTTCAATCCTGGACCAGCTTCCATACAGGTTTGCTGGATTACCCAGGTTCACAGAAAAAAGTGTACCTTCTCCGGTCTTGGTGAGCATAATAAATCAGACCCAATGGATCTTTATACAGTACTTACTGGACATACTTTAATGTTAGGATAGATACTGCACATTTCTTGTACTGCTATGTGGAGTGGGGACCTGTGTTGGGTCTGGCACTGATTTGTAATTATTGGTCACTTGTCAACACTCACAAGTTGACAATTGTATGATTATTGCAACATAGTCTGCACATTTTGGACCACTTGTACAATTTTGAATTAGAAACTGTAATCCTTATTTCGCTGATGTGTTGCTCAATTTATTAGCAACAAAGTCTGGAGTTGTACACATATTTTATTCATTTGATCCATTGTGAAGGATCAAAGTACATTACCCCTTGTGTGTGCTCATTTTTGCAGTAAGAACATTTGTACAGTTGTACACAGGAAGTTTTATCAAGGTGACATGTTATAAAAAAGAAGTTGTTAGTGTTCTGAAGCCCCAAAAACTGTTTACTGAAAATACATTTTACACTGTTCTGAATTCCCCCAAAACTTGCATTACAATTTACACATCCTCATTTTAGCAGTAAGAAAGGAATTTTATCTAGGTGATGTGTTATAAAAAACATTTCTATCCCTATTCTGAACTCACCATAAAATTGCTCATTTTAGCAGTAAGTTTGTATAGTTCTACATGGGGAGTTTTTTCTAGGTGATATGTGAAAAAATACAATTTTACTTCTCATATAAAGTAATAGAGCTTGTGCAAATATTCTTCATTGTGCCACCTGGTACAACCACTCTGTGCCATATTTCCAAATAAATAATCCTAATAATAAATGTATTAAATTAAGTGCATATTAATCATTTAAAAGAGACCTCCCCCTGATCTTCTTCTTTTTCCTTGGTTTTCTCCAGAAGTTGTTAGAAGTTCATTGAGCAATGAGTAATTTGTGCCTCTCAGGGCAGGTAGCAATGACACCAATGATGCTTTTTGGTATCCTTTCTATCCATTCTTTCTAATGGCCAACAATGTAAATGCCATTCTTTCTATTCACAGTTAGGCTAATGTTCTATGAATTGGCCATATCATAAATATTGGCAGGAGTTCCCTGAGACCTGAAAGGTATTTCAGGGGTTCCCCCACAGTATCATGTGAGGCTACAAAGCTTGTTCAGATGTATTTGCCTAGGCCACCCAAATTGCACAGTGAAATGTGAGATATTGAGCTTTTTTTTTAATGAAGCTGACACATGGCTGACCCCCCACAAGATACAAACTGTCCATGGTATAAGCAAGTGACAAAAATTGGCACTGTAACACCTTTTGTTAGCAAGTCATGCTCTAGAGCAGTGGTGCCCACACTTATTTGGCTTGTGAGCTACTTTTAAAATGACCAAGTCAAAATGATCTACCACCAATAAAAACTTGGACTTAAAAACTCCTGTGCGCGATAGAGTTTATTTTCAAAGGCAGGGCTCTGTGATATACTTGCGTTGCCTTTGCGATCTACTGGTAGATCGCAATTCACCTGTTGGGCACTCCTGAGCAGTGTTTCCTAATCAGAGTTCTATGGAACCTTAGGGTTCCTCCAGAGGTTGCTAGGGGTTCTTTGAGCAATGAGGAATTTTGTGTCTCTCAGGTCAGTTTAATTCAGCAGTCGCCAAACTTTCGGACCTCACGGACCACTAAATTTATAATTTTAAATCCCACGGACAATAAATATGTATTTTTTGAAAAAGATAAATACATTTGTAAAATAATGATCTTCCTAATGGTGCCTGAGGAGGACTGTAGAGGCTCTGATTCATTGATAAGCTCACGGTTAAGTGAAGTATTACTACTGTTACCATTATTATTAGTTGCATTAATATTGCTTTTTCTCACTCATTATGGGTTTATTTCATTCAAATTTAAGACCAAACAAGAACTGATAGCTTTCAAAGTCAAACTATTTGATGCCATTAAATATATCAGTTAAAGAAAAGACACAGTTAAGGTCATACTTACCTAAAAGAGCATCTGAGAAATAAACAAAAAAAATAATCAGATGAGAATCGGTATTGGTGGAGCGGGGTGACTGTTGTAATGGTGGAAACAATACTGAAGCGTACGGCTGTGACGGTAACGGTTGCCTCATACAACTTAAGACTACACTGACGTCACGCTGCACCTCCCTTGTTTTTCCGTCTCTGGTAGTTTGTGAATTTATTGCAATATAAAAGTGAAAATTGTCATTCAGAATATAAGAATTTATTAGAAAATTATTTTTGTTTTACTAATATTAAAACATAAAAATTGCAAATAATGTTTAAATTTTTCCACGGACCACTGGTTGACGTCCACTGGTTTTAATGACAGCAATGATCTTTTTGGCTATCTGCAAAGGTGACATTCCTTTAGTCTATGTGTCTCCAACCATGGAAAACAGGTAGGGGCTTAGAAGATCAATGAAGAAGAAGAGGAGGATGTTATGCCAGGAATGTTCTATGCAAACATCAGCTATTATCCATGAGTGGGGGAAGCAGCCACAGGATACAGTCATGCTTCCTGACCAACATGAATCAGGGTCCTCAGGGGTGGGCAGCTTTAGTCATGGGAGTACCTTCATGTTGCTCTGTTTAAAAATTACCTTCTCATGGGTTACACCAAAAACATAGATCCTAGGTGCCCATGCTCTTGAATGTTGCCAGAACTCAATTCAACAATAATGCCGATATCACTATGAGGAAATACTTTAAAGCTGCTCATGCATATTATTTCCCACTGGAAGCAAGAAACTATATGCTCTACTTGCAGCTCCATCAGCCATAGCTGACATGCAGATAACGCCAGTAGCATCACCAATGTAAAGTGCCATGATGTAACAGAGAGGCGGTGCCCAGGTATATCTTTGGATTCTTTTCTTTACCTTGTTAAAATGCTATTTGCCTGGCTGCCAGGTTGCTTAGGTCTTTGATGCTGATCTGAAAATAAAGTAGAGCAAGAACATTGACTTCACTGGTTGAATGCTTGTTGTGTCCATAACTATTGGCACTCAAGCAAGCGGATCAGCATAACTCACAGGCAGTTAGACTTTTTAGAAATATCAATCCAGCCTTGTTTTTTTTCCATCAGGTTTCTGAAACTTTGCAGGCTGATATAGATCTGCCGAGACGTTAAGAGATTAACGCAATGAAACTGGGGACAGACGGATCACTCTGGTGTTAAGCCCACCATCTGGATCATTTCATATCTCATTTTACTTCTGTTCAGTTTTTACACTTTAAATTAAAAACTAAATGAATACCCTCACACCCTCCCAGAAGTATTTTCCTTCCAAGTCAATATGGCCCCCCTGACAGAGCCCTGGTTTTCATAAATCATTGCATTACTCAAGATAAAAATAACATTTATGGCGGTCTACCCTGCAGACGAATATAGATTAATTGGTAGATTTTTAATAGAGTCCGCAACACAGATTTATTTGAGGATATTCAAACCGTATTATGTAACTTCCGAAACTCTAACACCTCCATGTCCCCGGGAAACCATCTTTTATAGATCCTGCTTCCTGACTACTGTTTACTAGTGGGTGAGGAGCAAGACAAATATAGTGAGAGGCAAATGCCTTGGAACATGAGCACTCATTTCCTACAATGTGGAAAGCACCCCTAGCTTAGCGTGATTTAATTGTCATCCTTTGGACGGAAATTGACTTATGATTCATTGTTTTCATACACAGGACTTTATGAAATTGTTACTCCAATCATCTTTAATCCTCCTGTTTATATTTTTCACTATTTTTCTTTTGGTGCCTACTACGGTTCATGTCCCTTTTTTTCCCTAAATCCAAACAATCTTTTTGACTAATTGAAAATGGTTTTGATTTCAAATTATAAACAGATCCTGAAACAGTTATGTAAAAAGCCTAAGGAATATGAAGAAGACAAATCTGTCTAAAACTGGCCAACAAGTTAACTGATTCTTCACCTTTATTAAACAAATTACAGAATGAAGAATTGAATTAACAGCTGCTCAAGTGGTTGTAAACAGAACGGTGAACTGAAGCTGAACTCTAACCTTACCTTTCATCTTTAACAATAATAGACAGTTCTGGCCTGTGCTGAAACAAACAAGTCCCATCTTCCTGCATATTTTGCCTTCGCATAAGTGTAGCACTCATCCCAGCAGGAGCAGCTGAATTATTCTGGGTTTGGGAAACAAATGAACACTTCTACACACACATCAGGTCTAGGTTTTTTTTTCATGATAACAGGGGAGAAAGAAAGGGTGCGGAGTGTCCTGAAATTATGCAGCTCCAATTTGGAGGGCTTGCAGCCACACATGTTAGGCATGGTGGAGTCTCTCCTTAACACCTTGCATGGTGAAATATTTTGCCTAATTAGCAAACTCAGTTTTCCTGCTTCCATTACTGTGAGCTACTCCCATTGGATTAGGCAGAATGTCTTCTATATCCTTGCATGAGTGTCTCATTGCCAACCTCCCCTGAATCAATAGGCAAGTCATCCTTGGCTGGAAATCCTCCTCCTTAAAGCAGTCCTGGCTTAGGTTTCCATTACATACACTTTAAATCTCCATCTAAGAAGTCTCCCAGTTCCCTATTTCTCTTAATATTTATCTTTTTTTGGTGATTGGTCTCCCTCTCTCTAGAACCAGGCATTCTTCCTTTCAACAGAGAAAGCCAACTAACCACTCTTAGGTGAAAATCAGCACTTGGAATAACCTAGAATGCTCTAATCCTTAACACCCCCCATTCCCCATATACAATTTAAAGGTATACTACACTCATAAACATTGGTTTATCCTCTTAACCATATTCTTATGGTTTATCCTCCTCTGTACCAGTGGCAACGTCTTCACCCAACCACAGACAGGACCCATCAACATAAACGTACAATTACTAGTAATACAAATATTAGTAATGTAATATTAATAATAATGTATCAATTATATTTTAGTATTGGATTTTATTAGTGGACTTTAGGTCCTGTAGGAAAAACAATAGCAATCATCTTATGGTTTTTACAAATAGAGTAAGAATTACAAAATGGTTTCTACTTGTAGTGCTATGAAATATGTACAAATGTATATAAAGCGACACAAATGAACATGGTCAAAGGCCACTAGCCAGGCTAATATTTTATGTTCTAGTTGCACTCTGGCTGGAGGAAGCAGCTCAATGTTTGTGTCACTTTGGATCTCTATGCATCTTGCATCTATAAGGGAATCCTGCAAAGATTGGGTTGTAGGGTCCCTCTTCAGCTTAGGCTGCGCACACACGCAATAATTGTCGTTGGAAAAGAACGATCCACGACAGATTGTTCGATAAATGTTGACAAAAAAAGTGCAGAAAGACTGATCAACAACAGCAACAAATGAGGAATTTTGCTGGAAACGAACGACCGTCTCACCAGATCTGATTTGGCGACGATTGTTCAGTGATTGTGGATTGTTCTGTCATATACTTTCTCCTGTACATGTCACATGTCACTTCCTGTACATGTTACTTCCTGTACATGTCACTTCCTGCATCGTTTGAAAGATCATTGAAACAACCGTTCGAAAGATCGTATCTAGTGTGTACATTATTAGTGGAATATATTTGAACGATCGTATCTCTGCAGCATGTACAGAATTGTGCACAATAGGATTGTTTCAAATAATTGCGAATAATCATTGATCATTCATTTTCAAATGATAATTTGAATATTGATAATGATTATTGCACATGTGTACCTAGCCTTAGACAAGAGAGCCCTTATGTGTCTTGTCCCCTGTGTGCCACTGATAACTACGTTCTGCTGTTTAAGTTAGCAAACCGAGGTTCAAATCTGCAAAGGTTCTTCAGCTCTCATTTCCAGGTTTCTCATGTATAGTCCAGAAATAGACAGGGCTTAAAAACCCTTCCTTCCTCCTGTACATGAAGAAGTCCTTAATATAACAAGCTGTGCTTCCCCCTCCAAGGAATGGTGGAGGAAAGCCAAGGGCCCATTTGCAGGGGCTAGACATTTTTGAGTTCCCAGCTCCACCGATTTGGGTTGGAGACCTCCATTTCCATGTTGGAGTTCCATTTTATGATATAGAACAAGAGGTGTTAGGCTCCAACATGGGTGACAGAGCTGTATGAGTATGAAGCCTCCTTGACCTATTATGAGAATGACCTGAGTGAAGGTCTCTCCTCTAAAGTCCTTGAGAGGAAAAAGTTCATACCATGTATTACCCATACATAAACTTATAGGTTGATCTGTCCCCTGATAAATGAAAATGATGAACAAGCTGTGAAACAGCTTAAAAGTCTCTTTTGCTCCTTTTTGCAAATATTAAGAAGCTATTTAAAAGCCTAGAACAATATAATAATAATTGAAAGAAAATGATCAATATCATCTCTTAGCAGAAAAAAATGTGTAATTCAAGATGCTCCAAAAACGTTCTTTGTGGCTTAAGCAATGGAAAAACAAGCATCTTTAAATAAGCAAGTGTAATATATGACTTCTGTAGCCCTGTGAACAAACAGATTGTATTACACCATAAAAATGATGTTTTTCTTGATACACGGCTGAGACATCAGGAAGACAAGCGGACAAAGCCGCGGACATCTGCACTCTACATTACCGAAAAGCCTAGAATAAACCAACATCAGCTTTAGAGGATGAAAAAAAACTGATTCTATTTTTAAAAGTGCAAATACAGTTCTTAGGTGCCAGAATGGTGTAATTTCCTGTGAGAAGCCAGTAGCACTATTGCCCATGGTGTGTAGTCTGCCTTTCCTTTTTTTAAAAAATTTTAATATCATTATTGGCTGACATCAGAGTCTGAGGATGTTAGTAAGGTACAAGAAGCTCTTGGAATGGAGTCGCTGAGTAACTCAAGCCGTTTTGGAGCCAAACCCTGAATTCTATTAAAAGAGATTCAACAAAAGGAATGTAGATGGAGCCAACAGCAATGGTTCATAGTGTAGATGATGTCACAATTGAATTGTTTTCAAGACAACAGTTGTAGTTATTGTGTTGGGATGAAATGCAGAAACTGAGACATATCTGAGTCTGAAAATGATGAAATTCATCTCCCGGTGACAGCCTGAAAGGGATGGTGGTCTCGTCAGATATTGAAAACAGACATAAGCGCATATTTTATGAGACAATTTAATGGTCCTGAAAGGTGCCGGGCAGACGAGTTGAGAATTTATTTCTCAGTCCATGTTTTTGGGGTAAAGTAATAGTAGCTATAATAAAATGTAACACCAAAGCCAGTGAGGAGCACTAAAGGAATTCAGAATGTTGGACAGCCTGTGTAGAGTATGAATATTATGACCTGAATAAGACACTGTTGGTGTCCCTTTTCACCTAATGCTACCTTGGGGTCTATTGTCTGCAGGATGAAATGAATTTATGTCACGGGTAGAATGTGCCAGCTGCGGTCAGCCTGCTAAGAAGCAAATCATCAGTTAATACAATTGCCTACAAACTGCAGACATATTGGACATATATGTTGTAGGAAGACACTTACTAGAAGAGACTGACGCTGACCACAAACTATTAGCCTGCTGAAGAATGAAAATTGGTAGGCCATCCCTCCTTCAATTACTCTCTACAAAGAATTACTTCTATTTCCCAACCTTGAGAAAGACATATGTAATCTGTGTTCAATATTGAAGGAGCTGCTGTTTTATCAAAAACATTTGTCAACAAGATTATGTGATGACAAGTACTTTTGATTTTCTTATGTGTGTATTACTAGCAAGTTACTCTTTCTCCCCTTGTAGGACACATGAGCCCCCCTTCCTCATTTATATGTTCTTTTTTTATATTTGTAATATATATTTGGAGCGTTCTTAAGCCTCCTCATGTGACATCCCTGGTCCATCTTCTCTTCTGGAGGAAGACGATGGGCCTGATTTTGTTGAGGCTCTCCTGGACTGTCATGGGAGAACCTAGGTGGTCCATGAAACCTTAAATAGATTTGGTCCCGCCATGAAAACATTTTCCAACTAATAGCAGATAATTTTTAATGAATCCATTTCGTGTTTGCTGGATCCCACAAGTTCTCAAATAGAAGGCTATCTCCAATGGAAGGCTATCTTCTTGAGTCTTGGAGAGCTTTAATAAATCAGTCCTGATGTATCAGCAATGTCTTTAGGCTAAACCTCAGGAAAACTGGAGGGATCTCATTTTACTTTCAGAAGATTGTATTTCTGTTTATTCATATTTACACAGCTCCGCCATATAGAACAGCCCATCCTTCAGGAGACCTAATTTTTCTCAAAGGTCTTGTTCATCCACAAGCCTGTGACTGGACAGTGAAAGAAGCAGTCTATAGAACTTTGTTCCGTATTCATAAGCACTAACGTAGTAAAAAACTGATTCCAGATTTGCTGTATAAGTGCTAGCAAGAGACTGATCATTTAATTCATGTACTGACACTGCTTGATTATAAACAATGCATTTATTTATTTATAACTGACAACCTAGTGGCAATATAGGGAAAATTAAGATTAGGATATTTATGTAGTGGGGTCACAATGGGGGCAAGAAACAAATACAGGTCTCAGACTCCCATCCATCAATGTTTTTTCTCCACAATCAATTTTCAATACTGGAATTCTTTCTCCTGCCCCATCCAATCCCTTGTGATTTTGTTATCCAAAATAGAGACATTGGTTATCATCGGTGGAAGAAGGAATTATTCTTGGACACCTGGCTACCTAATGGCCGTCCTGGTCCTTTTGTAGCAGCCTGGGCTGTACACAGAAAATTAATTAGTATGTCCACCAATAATTATGGACTTTTGGAATTTTTATTCTGGCCATTTTTGATCATATTGAGGTGGTCTTGTCACCTACTCATTTATCAGCTCCCAGAGTCTATACAGAACTACCACAATCAGTTCCATAAATCACCTAAGCTGCTAGGTCTGACATTTTCTTTTCTAAGCCAGAAATTATTGTCTATTCCTCTGGGTTGTAGTTAAGAGAATTTATTGGCAGCTAGGAGGTAGAACAGGATTTTTGATACCTAGTTAAACACAGGCCACACAAATAGTCACACCTTGACTAAGAACAGCGTTTATTTTATTGAAGTGTTGTTTGAAAACTGTTTGCGGTGAGACGGTAAAATAATTTTTTTCTGGGGGGACGAAGTTGGGGGGGGGGGGGTATACACAAATATTTGTAGTATATTCTGGGCTGATTATTCTGAGATTTTTATTATTAACAAAAACATTAAAATAAGGACAGTCACCACTTATGTATAGAAGGTTCCTGTAAAAGTCAATATAACCATGGATAAATAAATACAAGTACAGTCAAAATTAAAAAAAAATATTAATTAGTCTGTGGTAGAAAATAGGACTGTGCTCACATAGTTATGGTAGGAATGTCAGATCGGGAAATCTTTGGGAAATGTTCCTTGCTCTTACTCTTTTCTTAAGGTTCTCGTCCATTAAATGGCAACAAAAATTATATTCTGGTGGAAAATTTCACAACTATCTAGCTTTGTAAAGTTAAAGAGAGTAAAAATAGGAAAATTCTTTGGTTGCATGTTTTGAGAATGCTGAACTGATGGGACAATCCAGTGATGACAGTATTCTCAGTCTGCTGATCAAGTAATATATTAGGTCAGCAATTTTCCTCGTCTACAGCCCTTGTTGCGTACAATGCCCATATAATGGAATTTTTTAATTCTAAGGCAATAGTTAGAGCAGTGATGGTTAACCCACTTGATATAGGGGACATCAAATATGGCCCCTCACATCACCCAAGTGCCACATATATGATTCATCACATGTAATGCTACTGTAGACTGTCAAGAGATTATATTTAAAGTAATCCATGTTAAGCTAATGGAGCTTGTAAATTCCCATGTAAATGATTGCTTGGATGATCAGAAGATGAGGACTCCTTGGGCTGAGTATATT
The DNA here is from genome assembly GCF_032062135.1 of Pyxicephalus adspersus. Classification (NCBI taxonomy): domain Eukaryota; kingdom Metazoa; phylum Chordata; class Amphibia; order Anura; family Pyxicephalidae; genus Pyxicephalus; species Pyxicephalus adspersus. The sequence continues at coordinate 11,916,731 of NC_092861.1, read as the reverse complement.
GTATATCATCACGCTTCTACTGTATTGGAGTGATGGAAGGGCTGGCTTCCTGTGCTTGCCATAGTCATCAGGGTAGACTGGTAGGTGGTATGCTTCACTCATTTTTATATTTCTTTTGGTATATCACTTCTCTTTCTCATCCTACATGGATCCTTTCATGACTCCCTTACTTTTTTCATTTTTACCAAACTTGAAGTTCTGATAGACCCTGTGTATTTTTCGGTCAAACTTGGGAGTTAATTAGACACTACAGGGGTAATGTATACTTTTCTTCTTTTCTGTATGTGTGATATTGAAGTTTGCTGCTCATAGGTGCTATATACAATAGGTTAACTCATCATCACCTATGTTTTTTTATGATCAATGGGAAGATCAAAATAAACAGTATAACTTTTTAATATATGTATTTCCCAACTGTTGTGGTTTCCCCTTCGTTCTTCATTCCATTGGTATTCAGAATATTGGTATATGTCTGCTTGGTTTTATTTACTTTAATCTTCTGTGTATAAATTTCTCTCAATAAAAATTATATAAAAAAATAAAGAGACAATAAAATATTAAACAAAATATATATACAACATCTATACCTAGAGCAGGACAAGGGGTAAGAAAAATATGAAAAGAGAATGGACAGCTTATAACAGTGTTCCAAACCTTTTTGATTTGGGGGAACACTTTAAATAACTTTTAGGTCTTCAGGGAACCCCTATGTTACTTACTATATCCACAACTCACAGTACATTAGTGTGGTGGCCAGAGGGAAGGATGCCACCCTTACAAATATCCAAAAAGATCCTTTGTATCTAATAAACTGACCAGAGTTTCACAAATTGCTCATTGCTCAAGGAACCCCTAACAACCTCTGGAGGAACCCTATGGTTTCAAAGAACTCTGGCTTAAAAAGTTCTTCCTCTGGCATTACAGGTTTCATGGTATGATGGATAATTTCTGGTTGTGTGTGTACTGCAGTACTATGCACAGATGGTGCTACAGCAAGCACCGTGACTTGCTTATTCTTATTTAACACAGTGAAGAGGGACGTAAGGAGTTATTAGGATTTTCCTGTATCACAAGTCACATGATTCTTAACTAAATGGAACATTTTAAAACGTCTTCTAGGTGGTCTGCTAGTCATTGAGTTAAATTGAGCGTTTTCATTTCCCCCCAAATTTTGCAAAAGTTAGGAGACTTTGGCAACATTTTACTATTTTGACAAAATGCATGAAACTCAATAAGGTAGTTAAACTCTAGTTGAGTTTTAAAGCGGACTTCTCACATTATGTATTTTTATCTGAGGCCCTGTTTTATTGCCGACTAGGTAATAATATTTTTCAGATTATATTCACCCTCTTACATAAACTGTATCACTCAGTTTAACCCCCAATCCCCAAATATTATATATTTTCTGAAAGCAGAAGAACTGCAGAATAAAAAATTGGCAGCTGGAAATGTTTTGTAACTGCTGTTCAAACCTACATTTTTAGTAGCTGATATGTACCATACACATAACGGCACTTAAATGCACACAAACACAATACTATTCTTAATATTCTAGTAAAATATCAAGCGGTTTACCCTAAATAATGGCCATAGAATTCTTGCTCATTTCTTGTGTTTGATGATACTCAATATGTGTTTAGCATTCCTTGTCTTTCATGCACTTATGCAAGAGCTTCCTTGGCACCCCTCTCTCATATCTTTCAACATTGCTAAAGTAAAGTCAGGGGTCTGGGTGAAACAGCAAGGGAGTCAGGTTCAAATGGGGCCTGACCCTCCAATTGAAACTTACTTGCAGGCTAGCCCAGATCCAATGCTTGCACTAGCACCTGACTTCCATGCCAGCTAGCCACAGGCAAGTGGAGGGTCTAAGCTAAACCAGCAAGGGAACAGGTACTATAGTGGGTCTGAACTAAGCAGCAAATGAGCCAGGTGCAAATGAAGCCTGAACCACCCTTTGCATCTGGCTCCCTTGCCGTTTTGCCAAAACCAGACCTTTCACTTTCACCTGGAAGCAATACGTATACATGGCTACATAGAACTGTTTGATCTAGCTAATTTAGTCTCAATCTATTCCTGAAGAAGCCGAAATGTGAAATGCATCAGAAAATCGGACATTGATGTTTTAAGTCAATATCTCAGATGAACTTTGTATACAGATCGGTTCCTATACCTATCATTTAATAATGGGTCTTGAACTAATATTTTGTGTATTTACCAAACCAGGCATTAGCATTTTTTATATATTATCTTATATATATTTTATATATTATAAAAATATATTTACCTTGATTTGCCAAAAAAAAATGTTCTTATTTGTTTTTCTTCCTTATTGTGTTATAATACATTAAGGGTTGGTTACCTCTAATCTAACTAACAAAGGGAATACCATCTATCTCTTTTTACTGAATATACTCAATATTGGTTTTGGTTTTAAAGGACACAGTTAAATAGACCTTCAGTGTGACAGACCCCCAGTACAGACCAATTTTCCCAGTAGCAGGTCCTCCACAATAACAGTTTTTCTCCAGTGACAGACTCCAGTGCAAACTTCAGTAACGGGCTCCTTGGTGCCACACCCCCACTGCACACATCAGTGTCGACTTATGTAACAGACTACCGCAAGCAGACCTCAGTACAGACCCCCATTGTAGACCATTTCTTACCTGTTTTGCACTCCTTGAAGACCCTTCTGCCTTGCCCCCATCATTGTAAATTGCGTCAAATTCTGCTGGACAATGTCCTCCGTCATTAGCTAGTGAGACATGTTACATGACTAGAGGCTGGATGTGCGGATTGTGTTTCTCTGTGCTCCTTTTTCTGCTTTCACATACTGTATCACTAGAAGGACCTCTAGCAGAAAATCCTGATTCCCCCATATAGATCCTTACAGAGTATGTGGAGGTCAACATTTTATGGTCAACAAAGTGTCCATTTCACTATTTGCCTAAAATCAAGTAGTTTGATCTGTAATTCTTTTTATATCTAAGACGCATGATGCCCCATAATTTTCTTTGGCATACTAAATCATCATCTCAGAGGCTTTTACTTGTAAGTGTTTGTGATCTGAAGCAGAAGAATTGCCTTTATCAACTATTCTGAACATTTCAGCTATGTAGATTGGGAGAGTATTCCCCAAGAAATCTGCTCATAACCCTAATCACTGTAGCAATATTTACAATGCTTACAATCAAAGTCCGGTTCAATGAACTGGGCAGGAAAAAAAGGCAAAATAATTGACTGTTTAAAATTTCAGATTGATCTAAATGATTAAAAGAAAAAATATACACTGAAACTTCCAATTATTTCTGGGAATTTTGCCTAAAATGCTTTTAAGGCTAAAATCAGTGCTCAAAAGGTTTCTGTCAATGTGTTCTCTTTTATCTACAACTTTTTTTTGTTTTTGAACATATTTGGGCTTCTTACCAAGAACTGAGCTCTACAAACCCACTGACCAGTTTAGCGGAAAGATTATAGACTCAGTAAACAAAGTTTATTCCTGAATGGCTATCAGTAATATACTAGTCTGCTGTGGGCCGCAATGCAAAAAACTGGGCCATTTTGCACCTGCCATGGCATGAATGTGGTGTGCATTTGATCCTGTATATGCAAGCACTAAAATAAATTACTCAGGGCTTCCTGATTTGATCCCATCTCTAGTTAAGTTTCACTTTGTCTACATAAAGCTGATATGTCCTTTTGGATGTAAAGCATAAAACGCAAACTGTTCTGCAAGCCCCAAACCTAGTGGTTTGCCCAAGGTTTGCTGGATCATTCAGGTTTTCCCATGATAGTCCGAATACCACACCAGCAGCATGTCAGCCTAGCTTAACGCTACAACAGGCAGTGGTGACTCGAAGAAGAGAGGCTATAAAGTCCCAGCAGCCAATAGGAGTGAAACTAATCTGCCCCCTAAAATCCCCTTCAGCTGTGCACAGCCCCAGAGTGTGTGCTGGGGATGCCGATAAAATATATCAGGTTGCACCGCTAAAGGGAGAGAGGGGCTGCTGCTATTTCTTTTTTCTCCTTGCTGCTGCAAGTCACATTGCTGGACAAAATTAGTTGTGTGGGATATGACAGTGGAGCACAGCACAGAATCGCCAGCCAGATAAGTGTTTCCTAATGGACAGTGTCTGACCTGTGAAGTGCCAACTTTCCACACCTTTTCTATGCATGAAAAACAGTATGAATTAACAAAATTGTTTCATTCTTTCCTTTATATTGTCAGAAAATTGAAGACCATTAGGATTTATTTACTACAGAATGTCTACTTTGCAAAGTGAATGTTCAAAAAGCCTCATCAATAAGGGGATAATGTATGTTTTTTATTTTCCTTGCATATGATTGGTTGGCCATTGCAAAGTGCCCCACTAAATGAATCCATAAGTCACTTTGCAAACATAATCTACTCTTTTAGTAAACCAATTGTGTGAGGTCTGGACAAATTCTTGAGGTCAAGTTTTCTTTGATCCTTGTCACTCAAGCTAAAAAGTCAGAATCTTCTAGGTGTTTGTGTTTCAATGGCAGCAATTGATTCCTACCAGGGACTGTTTGAGGGAAAGTTAAATTCCCTGTTTTATAAATAGAGCACCAAGTGTTTCATTAGTAAGCCTGCACATTTAGAAAATATAAGTCTGTACTGCAAAAGTTCAGTCTCTGGGCATTCTTACTTTTCATGGCTTCATTTTATGTACTCCATATTTCTCATTTTTTTGACATTTAGATTCTAATCTCTTTTACTATGTCAAATGATAATGGTTTCCAGAGATGTTCAGCACATAGAATTGCCATGTGTATAAACCAAAATGGCTGCTGGAGCAACTTCTACTTAAAGCTGATAATTAAAGACTCTATTTGCCTAGAAATCTCCCTCTTCATCTTACAGTGTTCCCCTGCAAGATGTCTTCCCTTACCTTCCTCCATTAGTTAGAGAAAGCCCTTCTTAGATCTTATGATGTCATCAAAGTAGTCCTAAACATTTCAGCAGCCAGGGAGAGGGATCTCTAGGTTACCCAATGTACAGTTATATTGAAGCAAGTGCACCCTGGTACAGGCATACCTGAAGATGTTTTGCAGGGATGACAGGTCCAGGAACCAGCCACTTCTGTATCTCACAAAGCTGCCATCTTCACTGCTGATTCATTCAGATTGACCGTAGTTCTCTTCAGACATTGAACCTCCTCTGATCAAGAAACTCCTACCAGTGTGCAGAAGTTACAGTGACCCTGATGGCTGGCTCTATATGCTGCGGTGTTATGTATATGTCATACAAATTTTAGCTGGCTCTAGATGTATGTAAGAAAAGGCTTCTGTCTTTCAACCCTACCCCATAGTCCAACCATCACCAAAAGAACACCATCCCTACAGTTAAGAATAGTGTGGAAGTATCATGCTTTGGGGTTGTTTTTCTTCAGCTAAAACTGGGGCTTTATTCAAGGTGGTGGGAAATATAAACAATTCTGAATACCAGTAGCTTTTGGCCTAAAACCTAAAGGCGTCTGCTAGAAAGCTGTGATGAAGAAAAATTTCACCTTTCCACATGACAGTGACCCCAATAATACATCCAAATGAGCAAAAGAATGGCTTCACCAGTTAAAAAAAAGCAAAGCCAGGGCCCAGACCTAAATCCAATAGAAAAGCATGGGGTGACCAAAAGAGGGTTGTGCACAAGAGATGCCCCCACAATCTGATAGATTTGGAGTAGAGCCTCAAGAGCATGCCATGCCGAGAGACTCGGACCCAAGACAACTGAATGCTGTAAATAAATCAAAGGGTGCTTCAACAAAGTATTAGTATACAGGTGTGCATACTTATGCAACCATTTTTTATATTTTTCCCCCTAACACATTTCTTTCTTATTTGAATAGTTAAGGTTATAGGTCACATTAAATGTAATAAAGGTTTTGAAATAATTTATTGTAGTATTTTTTACACCACAAAACCTGGCATTTTAACAGATGTGTGTACACTTTTAAATATATATATAATAATATATAAAAATAGATTAGTAAAAGATCTATAGCTAGCCGAACATCAATCATATGTTTGAGGTAAGGTATCCCAATCAAATTGGTTTGGGTGCGAAAGCCTTCAGTATCAAAAATTGTACTACATTGGAAATTTTTTTTCTAATGTGGTACAATATATAAAAATATATAATTGCATTCCTATTCTCTGTGTCTCTCCACCCTAAAGGTATGACCTGTATAACTTAACTGCACTGGAGAAAACCCAAGACTGTCTGTGCTGCCATGTCTGAAATACCAGGAATGAATAGACAGAATTAAATGCATTTTTGCAGGTAAACCATCTACCACTTATGAATTGTATCTGTAAAGTATCTGTTTCCCTGTAGTTCTGCTTTATTCCATTCACCTTTTGCTTTTCATTTTCATACGAATCGTAATGTTGGACTCTGACTTACACCTGGATGCAGTCAGTCATTGTATTGATTGATAACTTAATTATATGCGGTCAATGAAATCTAAAGCTTTGAGGAAGCTGGCGGTCTAATTGCTTGGCTAAAACCAAATATACTTTGTAAATACTTGGCTTCAAAAATAATCTAACCGTATTTCAGTAATCCCAAACACCACAAAAGCCATTTTGTCATCCAAAGCAGTGTTTTTTCTTCTTCTAAACATCTATGGGCAAGAATAACGAGACAAGGAACAGGTAATTATATCAATCCAGCTTTCCCTGCAAGTACGTTAAAATACCTATCCCGAGAGGAACTATTTCAACAGCCTTCTGTTCCGTTTCACCACAGCAAAGTGGATACCAAGTGTAAGATGGGATCTTGGCATCACCGAGGCCAAGTCAAAAATGGCTTGGCTTCGAGATAGGTCTTTGCGTTTTCATCCTTCAGATTTCCCCCTCTTGAACAAGCCTCCACAAGACATCCATTTTCTTAAGCCTTCTGTAATCATTTGAGGATTTCTTAATTGTCCCACATGAGTAGGGCAATAACTCATTGTAAAATATTCTGCCAGGACCTAGTAATGATCTCACTTAATTTCCACCACTGTATGACTCAGAAGATTCAATTATGGAAACTATTGCAATATATTTTCCGTATTTTTTTTTTTTATAAGGGACATAGAAATACTGATTTTGCTTAAAATACAAATTTTAAATCTTTAAACAATTTATTTAAAGAAATACCCATATTTTTTAATATTTTGGATTGAGTGGTTAGAGTTAGGACCCTTTTCTGGTTTTAATAATGTCTGTATTGCTGATGGGGACATTCACTCTTTTCCTGCAATCCAACATTTTGGGCTCTAATTATAAACCAGGGAATCTGACGTTCTCTCAAACATTCCCTCATTGGAATCTTCCAGATCCATGTGTTTCAATGCCAGTAAGTGATTCCCATGAGAGAATATTTTACTTTTTTACTGTTATACTGTCTAAGTCCCTAATGATCGTGTTGGTTAAACAATTGGTCTTTGTATTATACGAGGGTCTCATTTATCCAAGTCATTGTATTTGAAGCAGTTATTCACATTCAGTTGAACTTGTTCTTGTAATGTTAAAGATGTTTAGCAGGCTTCCAACCTGCTTTATCAGTTCTGATGAAGAACCATGATGAACGATGAAGAATGATGATGAAGAAAGATGATGTAAACTGTAAATGTGCTTGTGTAGGCGTAAGATGTATTTACTTTTCTTTTCTCAGTGTTTGGGCTATTACACTCCTAGTTTATCCCCCCATTATTATTATACTGCCTACTACATCCTCTCCTTTACCATTGCTATTCTAAATTGATCCCCCTTTACTATTGCACCCCTAATATTTACCCTCCTTTACTATTACACTTCATCTATAATCTCTTTGCTTTTGCACCTCCTAGTCTCTATCCTTCTCTTTACTATTACACCCCCAATCTACACTTTCTTTACTGTTACACCCCCTAATATATCCCTTCCTTTACTTTTATTTGCCCTAATATATCACTCCCCCAGCTATTATACCCCTAGTCTATAGTTTTTCAATTACAGCCCCTGGTCTATTCCCCCTTTGCATTTCATCTCCCCAGTCTGCTTCCTTTACTAATAAACCCTCGTTACACCCCACTAGCCTACACCCCATTACTGACAAAGGTTTTCTCCTTTAAATAGAAATGAATGCAGTTTTGCCTATTTTTTACGTTCCAAGTCTCAGTTTCTGTTTGATTTGGATGTGATGACGGATGCTCAGGAGTTTTATGCTTGAGGTCGCCAAACTCATTTATCAAATGCAGTTTACTAAGAATCATCAAGAAGAAGAAATCCGAAAACTATAATTAACAATATTGTAGACTATGATCTGTTTAGGATTTTACTGTGCCAATGAGCACAAGATAATTGAAATGTCTCTTATAAAATTAAAAAAAATTGCTGTTGATGCATTTCTTTTTTAGGATTTCCGTTTTAGGTAAAATTAATCAGTAATGTACAGACAGAGCATGACTTTACCGAATCTTTCCACTGTGTAATGCAAGAAGATATACAGAAAGTCTTTGTCTGCTAAGCAAGATAGCGAACTGTAAAGAGAGCAGGAGTCATCGGATTAGTTTGTCAGAGCGACGCTGCTTTTGTGCTGCCCAAAAATATATATTTTACCGTTATAAATGGAAGTCAAAGAGAGATTTTATAATCAGCCATTTGGGAACTGACCCACAAACCTGGATTTGTAGAAAGCAAAAAGCATGGCCTAGGGAAGCAAAGTTGTATTGGGCTCTTCATTATAAGTAGAGATGATTGGAGTTATTCTAACAAAATTGTTTACTGGTTTTGCCACCAGGATGAAACTTCCATTTTTTGTTACTGAGCTGCTTAGGTAAAGTGGGGTGTGCATGTATTTATGGTCATATTAGGTTGTACCCCTAATCTAGCAATCTGCATTTACCTTGATGAAACCAGGCTATACACAGAGGAATATCTAGAAATCACTGAGCCCCATATTAAACCTTTTAAGCCCCCCCCAATCAAACTAGTGTTGGTGCCACAAGCAGTGGCACACATATCTATAATGAACAAAGCTGATATTTTGATGCACTGCACACTAACCCCCTTTACTGCGCCCTGCAACCTGGAAGTGATAAGTGGATGGGTGTGTAGAAGTGAGATGTGAATAGACGTGCAGAGGTAATAACAAGAGGTGAGCTGGGGGGGGGGGGGGGGGGTGCAGAAGGGTGCTGTGGATTGAGGAGTAACATGTAGTTGGGGGGCAAGACGCTCCGTGTTTCTTGTTAGGACTATACCATACCAATAACATATAGGGCTGATAATGGAAATCAAGTGGTATGGGTACAGGGATGACAGGCAGAATATTTCTAGTTCTGTGTTATTAGTCAAATTAAAATTGAAATAATATGAGGCCAGACCCAATTCTTTTGTCTTTCAATTAAGCCTGATAGAGAATTATAAAAAGATTATATCTCCTGGATGGTGGTCCCTACACCACTGACAGTATGGGAGATAGAGGGGTGCAAGCACTGTCTAGGTAAACTATGTAAACTTGAAGTTGGATGGGGTGAAGTTAGAGCAGAGATAAGTTGTTAGAATAGGAAGAACTGTGCATAGAGTGCTAAGATGATCTGTGAATGGGGGCGCGTGGTAATTGCAGATAGTGAAGTAGAGGTGAACCATATATTGGGGTGCAGGGATGATCTGTTTATGGATTGCAGAGGTAAGCTGACACAGGGAAGAGTGATAAACTAGACAATTGCATATAGAGTTTTTCTTTGGATGGGAGTGCAAAGGTGATTTGAGATGGGAAGAGGAAGAGAGTGGTGAGCTGTGACTGGGGTGCAGAGATGAGCAGTGTATGGGGGTTGCAGAGTTATTGATAAGGGAACAAGGGAAGGCAGATGTGAGTAATGGATGGGGGTTGCAGAGGTGTTCTGTAGATAGAAGGGTGCACAGGTGAGCTGTGGATAGGTGATATGCAGAAATGGTGATAGGAGTAATACAAAGGTGACTGCTTTGAGAGGATTCTTTCTGGGGGGAGGAGTGTTTTCTTTTAGGGGCGGGTGATTGTTGCTGGGGGATGTTGCTTTATGGGGTGGGGGAATGCTGTTTTTTGCTTTTTTTTTTTTGTTTGAGGGTGGTAGTGCGGCACAGCATACAGATGTATGGAATGTATGGAGCAGCATACAGAAGGCAGAGGTCACTAATATACAAGACATACTCCTAACCAATATACTCTGTGTGCTGTGCTGCATGTTACATAATCAGCCAATGTATTGCCCCCATAGAGCAGACCCAAGCAACAGGTGGAAAAGCTACACCATGGTGGATTAAAGTTCTGGTCATCTGTGCAGGAGGCTTTTTTTGGAGCCCTGTATTTCCTAATAAAGGGAAAAAAAGAGTGCCTAGTCATCTCTCCTCCCTGGATAAAAATGCAAGGGAATTCCTAGGGGCTCTTGAACCACAAAACGACCTCAAATTACTGCTACAGGGATGATTACTCTAACAGGTAATAAGTTACGTCTAACTCATGAGTAGTATTGGGGTGTTTCCTTCCCAGGTCTCTGGGTTATCTTCCAATCTTTCACCTTAAGGCAGTATGTGTGTCAGCATCTAAGCCTGTTTGTGGACGGGGAGGGAAGAACAAGCTAGCTAGCCTAGGGGAGCACAAAGAATAAATTTGGCCATCTGTCAAATTAGCATGGTCACACCCAACATTCAGTGCACCCCATCATAATATCATTGTTATCCTTAAAATCATTTGGGTATCAGATCTGAGCAGATGGAAAGCAGTCCATTGACTGACATTCTTCAATCCCAATGTGTGTCGTGCTGTAACATAACCCATAGAATGTACAACAAAAACTGGCAGCTATATTTCTACTTGGAAAACCTCTTGTCATTTTATGCATTTTCTTTTCTGTAGCCCGATTCCTCCTATTGAGTTACGTTTTTTCATTAAGCTTTTGGTCACCAATCATTTTAATGTTTTGAGACTGTCCCACAATCCCTTAAGTGCTTTATTCTTCCAGGTTTGGATATATATAGCTAGTAATTTATGATTTGTGGGTCAACATCGGACATTACACAAAGTGAATTAAAGTGCTGTACTGAATGTACAGAGAGACATTAAAGCATACAGATATCAAAAGCTGAATAGTATTGGAATCATTTAAAGGGGAACTTCGCTACTGTAAAAATATATATAAACTTGAAAATGCAAAAAGCGCTTGTTCACTATATGTTCATTTCAAGAGGGATGACACTGAGCTTACATTAGAAGTATCCTTGTAACTCAGCATTTCAGTGCAAAACAAGGTCTGTGTGCATACCCGAATCCTTGTGTTAATTCTCTATGAATACGCATACTTGCAGAGCTACTGTATTTTACAGTTTCATATTTTTATACATTTTCATGGTATTTGGTCCAGGAAAAGTCTGTGGACTGGGAGTGCTTTGTTGTGGTTAATGTTTTCCTGGCTCCCTTGCGGCAACTGTGTGTGCAAACCTGTCTGCTTAGCGAACTAATGCCCATTACACTAGCAGCGTGCGGCAGTGTCCTGCCACATGCTCCACCGTGGTCCCAACCTCTCCTGCTCAACTAAACTCATGGTTCCCAAATGTGACAAGCTGCCAAAAGTGCCTGGGTGGTTGCTGTTTAAATGTACACAGGTGCTTACCTGCAAAGTTGTTTGATGGGCCCAGTTCGCTGTGCACCTGGCAACTGCCAACCATGCCAACCATGCTGTAGGGTGTGAAAGGGTCCAAAATCTTCCCCAGGCACTGCATTTTCTATGTCTGGCGCAATTAAAGAAATGCCTGTACTACTGTATTGTACTATTTTGGCCATTGATTATTGCATGATACCCTTTATTGGCTACCTTGACTTGTTAAAATACAGGTTTTGGCGATTATTAAATCCCTTCTCTAGGTTTTATAGAATTATGTAAGAAAGCCTATTATGTAAGAAGAAATCTTGCCATCCTGAAAGCTTGCATTTTTAATATTTCAAGTTAGCCTATTAAGATTATCAATTACAAACCTTGTGCAAAACCTAGCTGTAAAATTGACATCCAGGTCCTACGTTGTGTTTACGAAACGTAGGACTGTCCATTTTTTCCAAAGTCTTGCCCAGTGATCTGCACATAAAGTAAGTTCTTACTTCCAATTGTGTTTTCAATGTATTGTTCCTAACTAACCCCTATTACCTAGTCTCTCCTTTGCTATTTGAATGGTTGCATGTAAGTGACCTTAGACAAAAAAATATTGTTTTTTATTTTAATAAAATCTGGTTTTGTTCTACCACTTCCACATGCTATTTTTACTAAACCACACTGGTTTAACTATGTCTATTGAGCCATACCCAGATAAATCTCACCAGGTTTGTCATGTAATTCCCACACCTAGAAGTTGGTGGCACCACTGAGTCTAAGCCTTGCACCCTGGGAAGTAACCTATTATTCATATATACTCAAATATAATCCTAGATTTTTTCTCTTTTTTTGGTACTTTGGTGTACAATCACTTTAAACCACAACCAGTAACCCCATCTTACATCAGTCAAAAGTAATACAGTAGGGCTGAATGATCCAATATTCAGTTTGAAGCAATGTATTGGTATAAGAAGACTTCAGAGCACCAGGAGGTTGAAAGGCTAGAATCACATGCTTCCAATATTTACTAGGGGCCCTGGAGATACCAATTGATAGATTTGGCCTGGAGCACAGTTACAGGCATAGTTAGGATAAAAGAGGCTGTCTTAAATGTTTTCACTGAAAAAGTACGCCTAGAGGGTTATTTGACATTTTAAATTAATTTTGAAAAACTTTTTGTATTCATCTATAATATATAAAACTTTACTTCTTAAAGCTGCATCACATGATGCTCCTGCACCAGGTGTTCTCTTTTTCTGTTTTTACATCTGATGGGGTCCTTCTTCAGGTGCTCATGTTACTGCATGCATGATGATAGATGCTTACTGTTGGCTGTCCAATACCAGGAACCCTAAATAGCGAAATAGGGGACTGAACTGTGCACGAAAACAAAGGTGCTGGATTAGCAGTCAACTGAAGAGTTGCACTGTAAGTTAGATGGCACATTAAGTGAGTATTTCTTCTTTCTCAAGGAAAAAAAATCCCCATGTGACATGATTAAAAGGTGGTGGTTGGGTTTTGCCCTGTGATAGGCTTTATGATGTAACGCAAACCTAAGAATCAAAACCATGCTTTATTTGTAGTGAGGAAGTGATTTAGTGATCCTAAAACTGATGGAAGAACAGCAGGAGACCCACTGGGGAGAAGAAAGCACTGATTTAGAATCAATCAAGTAGAGGCAGGGAGATGCATGTATTTCAGGCCCTCATATACAGCTTTCACTCCAGCAAGAAACACAGTTAGCAGTCAGCTATTGGCAACACCAAATCTCACTCCTTTTTCACTCACATTCTTGTGCGAGTTTGGGCCTGATATAATAAAGCCTTCCAAGACTAAAATAGATATACTATCATGGGAGAACCTGGGTGGTCCAGAAAACCTGCCAGGGAGGTGTAAAGGGGTACAAATGGGTGGGAACTGTTAGTTAAGCTGAGGTCACACTGGCAGTGAGGTTGCGGTGTGTTTACCATTTCCTCCCACCAGGAATTGCTGTCCCTTAGGGTAAATGCAGTGTCTCTCTGCAGCAGATCCAGGGAATGAAAAGGGGCAGCAGTAAGTGGCCTCAATGCTGCCGACTATCACATGTGCAGACACTGGTTGTTTATGAACCAGCACTGCCTTGTGACTGCTGGAGCAGCTGACAAGATGCCATTCACCCGGAGCTGCTTGAAATTGCACGACTCAGAGACAGGGGTGAACCTTAACTTGATTTTTTTGGTGTGTAAAATTGGGAAATTTATATGTTACATTTATCACCTTAAAATTTCAGTAGTTATGTTAGTTTATTATTTGCTTTTGAAAACAAAATTATTGGGGAAAATGAATGCCCTGTTTATTCTCTCTGGCACCCAAACGTGTGTAACAGGTTATTTAAAGTTGATGGGTGATTCACTTTATTTTGCCTTTACAAATAATATTTTAATAAAAAGGTTACAAAGGTCATGTTATGTTAATAATTCTAGTTAATCTTACAAGCAGGGTCATGGCAATACAATTCCCCCTGCTTGTCCTAAAAAAATTCCACTGCCAGGCCAGGAACTGAGAACTCTGGCAACTCCCAGAGCAATACCGAACAGCCTTACCTGTTTTCGTACACTGCTTTGCTAATTATTTTAAAAGAAAACAGTCAAGTTGGAACAACTAACTTTTTCTTCAAACTCTTTTTTTTTAAAAACTTTAATTTCTTTTAGGTTTTCCTCCCTCCCCTCCCATTTACTGTCGACGCCTTTTCTGCTTAGCTTGGCATGAGTGAAGGCATCTTGATACATGACACCTCTTCAAAGTATGATTTGGCAAAGTGGATCAGAAGTAGGGTTGAAGGGCTTCACTTCGGGGACTTTTCTAAAAACACCTGGGTGCCTTTCACGCTGACATGGAACAGGCCGTATTTTTTTCGGAGGAATAACATGCTTTCGCCTCTTGCCCTTCTGCCTTAAACAGGTGTTCAGCGACGGGCACAACATGGCGTGACTATGGCTTCCTGATCGTATATAGAAACACGGAGGCCTGCTTCTGTCTTAGGGCCTTTTGGAGTTTCATGAATGCCATGGATTGAAGTTTCAGTCTACCCCCAAATCATTAGCAGCAATCACCAGCTTTTATCAAATACAGAAGATGTTAAGCCGGGTATGCGATTCGCCCCTCTCTACAGCACGTCTCTTCCAAGCCTCAGGGTGGATGATGGCTCGGTTACCGTATAAAATAACAAACACGTAGGCCTTAGAAAAACAATCTGTAAGACACTGTGGAACCCACTTTAATGAAGAAAACTTTTAAATTCCGTAAGCTGCCTGTGCCAAATGCATAACGAGGCAGCAAGTGTGAACTGTTAAACCAACAAAATTGTTAACATATAACAAAGCTAGACACAAATGGCTGGGCTTTGAGCTAAGTCCCAGCTCTGAAAACCACTTTACTCGTAGCTGTCAGTTTAGACTAACGCCGCACTATCAAGTCCTGCACTAAATCAACTGGCACACAACTTTTTCTTTTTTTTTTGTAAAAATAAATCGTTCCGTCTTTATTAAAGACAGAAAATAAATTTTCAAGGGCGTGCTGTCAATTTTAATAAATTTGATTTTTTTTTCATCTTTCAGTTCGCCTATGCCAGTTATGTGTTTTATTATCAAGAACAGGAGTCATAGAGTCTGATGATTAATGCATATTACCGCCAAAATATTTTTTCATTTTAAATAGGTAGGACAGAATATTGCGTCTGAAGGACAAAAAAATATAATCAAATCTTTAGTGCCAGTATTTGGAATATATTTTTTTAAAGCTGAACGCTAAGCAAAAAGAAAAGTTACAACACAGTTTTCTTATAATTTTTATGTAAATAAATGCATTTTTTTATATTTAATTAATGTGTGCTAACAAAGGACATGCATATAGATAAAGAGGGATAGAGTAATAGAGAGATACAAGCATCAGTTTGTTGTTTCACCATTTACTGTACAGGCACAGGGCCGGGGCTTTCCTCCTCTATATAATTTTTATCTATGTATTTAGTTTTCCTAAAGTTGATCTCAACGTTGAACCTCAATAATGTTGATTTTTAACAAATGTGTATGTATTACCAGTGCTGTAAAAAGACATATTACAGTTCTAGACACACTTAAATGCCGACACCCCTTTATTTTATAATTTTTTGTATCATATTTCAGTAAAACTTTAGCTAGTTATACACAAATCATCTGTAATTTAATCAGTGTTTAACTGCATCAACTTGTTCTGTATCAATATCAATCTCTAGCTGAAAATCATGTCATCATCTATCATATAAATTCATATATCATACCAAGACATATATAGTTATGATATATAAATAATAAAAATACAAGGAATAAAAGATCGGGTGTTTTGTAGGCATCAATAATCTTACAAAAAAGATAACAAAATTATCCAATAAACTGCATCAAATTTATTTCACAATAGCATGCAAAGATCAATAAAAAAAAACTCCAATTTACATATGTAACATTCATTTGCCATATGTTTAGCATGATGCATTTCTATTACAAATCCCAATGCGTTTCGAGGAATATGATGGCTTCTTCAGGAGCTTTGTATATGAAGGAGATCATGCATTTAATGGCCTTGGATGGACAGGCAGCCAGGCTGGTAGACTTTTGATGTATTCCGTGATGGGTTATCTCCTAAACATCCTTCCAAGATTAACTATAAAGCCAAACTGGCTTTCTATCTGTCTTCCTGACTCTCTCCGAACATTTTCATCCCTATCTGTGGCTTTGGATTGCTTACCTCTGTTGACCAATCGTTGGGACAAATAAGTTTTTGTATTTCTCTTCATGTGAGCAATAAATATATGATCCACCTCATATACCATGCTCCTAAAGAAGATGTCAAATTCACATTTTTGCAAAACGTGTTTGAAAAATAGGATCACTTTCTCTACCCCATCATATCCTTGAATATTGATTTCTATTACAACTGTTGATACATAAACATATATGATGAGAGAGGTTCTGTTTTATGAGAATTTTTACATTTTTTTACATTTATTTCTATTATTTATATGTATGTTTTTGTTCTTGGTAACAACCTAAATCCACTTTTCTACCAGACCTGGACCATGTATATTGGTCTTCTGTTTTAATGATTGCAGAAAGAAAAAAAAAGTACATTGAAGACAAATCTAGGGGTTTCAAAAACCTGTCAGATGCTTGTACAATTGATAGTATCTTTCTGACCTTACTGATTGAAATTTGAATCAACCTGTCTATGGTCATCCACATGCTACAATCTGATAGTGGAGATAGTCTGGGATCTACTTATAAATATATTCCGATGTGGTGATTTTCAGGGGTTTTAGAGCAGAACAATAGGTGGTTAAGAGCAGAACAATCTTTCTGACTTTTGGTACCATGACTACAGATCTTTAAGCAGCATCTGGCCCCCTGCTTCCTATAGAGAAAGAATAGGTACGGTTGACCGTCCATCAAAACCACCTGGTTGCTCATTCTTTTTAAAATCAGCATGGAGGTGGTGGCTGCTCGGGGCTGGTCGGCTAGTGGGCTGGCAGCCCCCCAGTAGCCACATAGAGATCATCTGAGTAAACTAAGCCAAACTGTATTTGTGTGTGTTTTTTTATTCAGGATCAGAAAGCATATATAGCAAAAAATTATTTGTTTTTAGTCCTTCTACACATCTCATGAACAATGGGCAATAAAAACCTGGTAGAGGTTCCAATTACCCCGCTCTGTTTGAGACAAAAAAAATGCTAGAATTTGAAGAAAACTGTTGATCTGGATTCAACAGAGTTTACTTCAAATTCTAGCATTTTTTTTGTAAAGAAATTTTACCCATAAAGAAATTTTACCCAACTCTGGCATCTGGCTACTTCCTTGCTGTTGTTTTTGGGGATGACAACCGGTGATTGAGGGTTGCAGTTTGTGTTCCTTCTTTGTGATGTCATCCCCCTCTGGATTCCTCAGCAGCCTGAGAGGCCCTGTCACTGGACTGGGGTCACCCATGGTCTTATTTTCTGGACATTTAAAGCGAGCCCTATGGAAATAAAAGAACATTACAGACTCAGCAGCATAGATTTTTGCAAGTACATGGTGATCCTAGTTTAGATTTTTTTTAAGCAGTTAATGGGGGACAGCTGCAGATCTATAGGTGCCAGTGCAAAGGGTTCTTCATTCTCAGTGGAAAGGGCCCCCTCTGCCCATGAAAGTGTATGCAAGGTAATCACAAACCTCTTGGTGATGGCCTGTGCAGGTAAGTTTTGCCACTGAGTGCAGAAAAAAGGAAGGGACCCATACAGAAAAGCGTTGGGGTCAAGATAGAGCCAGCCAGGTGTACAATGTCCTGACGGGGATCGAGGAGGGGTCCAGAAAAGTAGACATTGTTGTGGAATGAGAAAGGGCCTGGCAGCTAACTGTCATGTTGGGGAAGATTGTAGAACTTGCTGACTTGCAGACAAATAAAGGATATTTTCCCAGTGGTAGCAATGGTCACAACGAGGGAAGCTTCGCTCCAGAAGACCTGGTCACAATTGCAACCTCTGTTATCACCCACCAATATTCCTGGCCACCCCATTTGTTCACCTTTTTTCTTTTAAAAGATGTCTTGTTGGTTTTAGAATTCCAGTAACGTCCTTGCTTAAAAGCTTCTGATGCTTGATATGATAACATTATACCCCGACTTATTTTTTTTAGTGCTACAACATATAAACCGGATTAACTTTGAGTCCCTTTTCATATACACTGCACATTTCTAATATCCCATTATATCATAACATTATCCTGTGATGATATCATGGAGCAAACATTCTTCCCCAGGTACACACTCTTTAAAAATATGAAACAATCAATAAAGAATAGTGAGTAACAAAACAATTTCATGTCTGAATAAGCAATATTAGGACCCTCAGGGTAAAACAAAATCTCTATTTGACCTTATAATTTTGCTGAGAAAGGGTTTGAGCAATGAAAGATGTGTGACTGGCATGCGTTAACCTCTTTTAAGATCTACCTTTCCAGAAATATTCTGACCTGAGGACCCATATGTTCCAGACAGGGCTGAGCGTTGCCCAAGATCTGTTGACGCTGGCCATGTCTGTATTTTATTAGGTTGTCAAAAATCAAGTCGTTAACTAGTTTGCTCCGCCTAAGGAATGTGTTCTTAAGGGACATCAGCCCTTGCAGAAGAAAGCCAGCCTTTTCAAAAGACTTTCTATTTGGAAAATCACATGAACCAGCCTGGATTTTTTTTTCTTCTGCAAACTCTTATTCTGATTATTTTCTTGTGTTTTCACTAAAATATTTTTGACCATTTTTTTTGCCTTCTGAATCTATTTCCATGGCATCAGACGATTTTGTTTGGACAAAGTGTTGCTGATAAATTTTTATATTTTTTTTAAGTGCGTGGGCTTAGTTTTTCTTAAGGTATTAGTATTAAAAAGAAAGAAAAAATAGCATTTTTTAAAACTTGACTTTCCCCCAGGCCAATGTTTTTGATTTGCTTTGGCACTTCATTCGGGTTCTGAGCTTCAGGGATTGAAAAATAGACAGATCTTTTCACTGATAATCAGTCTGTGCTCTTGTTCTTAGGAACAGCACTTGCAATGTCATAGAACACTGGCTGCATTATTGTATCGGCCATGTCTTGACTGGCACCGTAACAAAACTTGTGTTGACAGCAGAAAAAATTATTTGAGTAATAGATGAATTGGCTTAAAAAAGAAAAAAAAAGTAAATCTGTAACTTAAAGACCACAAAACTTAGGAAAATACTAGAGATGAGCAATATTTGCAGAATAAGCTTAGTGTTTAAGAGTTTGCGTGATGAGGTTTCCTTTACAGCCCAAAAAACAGAACGGTAGATTTATGAGTCTCTGATCAAACTGGTTGAAAGTTGGCTATGGACATCTATGAATAGGTAGATGCACATACATAATCTGACGGCATCTTCCATAAGTACTTCTTCTAGGCCAATGAGGAAGAGCTAGGTGTTCTCCCCCTGCAGTCACATATACTAGACAAGATTTTCAAATCTTTTTTTATTTCCCAGTGTCCCTCAGTGCCATTTAGGATTGCCAAAGGGTTCCACAGACATGAGAAAATTGTTATTTCTCAACCCTCCAGTACAAGACTGCTTTAGGATTCCTCATAGTTATTTCTTTTTTACATAAACAAGCTTTTTTGAGTTGCCCAAAAAAAACAAAACATATTTGAACATGGCTTCCATGGGATACAAAGTAGAAACAAAAGAAAAGTGTTAAATAATCAACTTATGTATGTAAAGTTAACAAAAGCAACTGAAAAATATCAGGTGAAAATTCTAACCAAATCACTCAATAAAACATACAAACCTTGAACCCTAAGGAGAATAATTATCACGTATGGGTGGCGGAGACAAAACAAAGCTAGTACTCTTGATTGTTTTAGAGCAGTGGTCCCCAGTTTGCATCAACCAGTCACAAACAGTGGCCCCCTCAGCCGAATACCACTTCCTCAGAATCAATAGCTTGGCTGCCTTAAAGACATGAAATGTAAGAGTCTTCTTGAATTGCTGTGGCAGGCAGTGAGTATGATGTAATTTAATTTGTTTTGGGGATAAAGTGGTACATTCCCCGGTGATCTTCAGGACCAGGTCTATGATTTCAGATCATAAAGGTTGGATGCATGAACAGCTCCGCTCCAACACATATGTAGGAATACGCCTATTCCTACATATAGGCCAGAAATTACCATCACATTGCGGTTGTAGTTTGTGTAGTACTCTATACCATCTTGTGCTTATTTTAAATTTATTTTCTTGAAGTGATTACATTTTGTGAGCCTTTTACTGTTAATAGAATAAAATGCTCCCATTTCAAGTCTGAAAAGCTTAGGTTTAAATCCAATTCCCAATATTTGAGGAAAACCTCCTAGGTATTACGTCATGCCAAGTCTTACTTTTGTGACTAAATTTTCTATATTCATTTTTTAGTTTACTTACCAAAAAATATGTTGAAACTCCTCTAAATTAAAACGTTCTGGTGTAGAAAGCCAGTTTAATAAAGATGTGGCTTGGTAAGTTTGGGGTGGTGGAACTGTAGTGGCCTGCAGAGAGCCCTAGCAATAGCCTAATGAACAACGTTGGGGTGAAGTGAAACGCTGATCTTTTGAAAAGTCTGCTTATCCGCTATTTTCTGATTTTCCTTGGAAGTGATGGCAGGCAACTTTCTGTTACCCGAAAGAAGCCTGGATCTTGTAAGACAGGGAGCCTATCATCTGCCAGATGTTCTTGTTTCACTGCAAATGGGCACGTTTGGTGCACATATTGGAGTTTGAAACCAAGAAAATACTTAAAGAATGAGATGTTTAGTGTTCCCAGGATGATAGAGATATAGTGGGCACTCTGGGGTCCTTCTGAGAGCCTATGGAAGGAGAAGGGAGTTTCTTGCCTGTCAAACCCTGGGAAACTGCTGGAGAGAATATCTAAGGAGGATGCTTTAGAACAAAAGTCTTTGTGAGTTGTAGTTGGCAATGTCAAGGAAGTGGGTAGCTGTCTCCAAAAGAGGGAGTTCTTTGGATGCCTGACCATGGTTGATATACTGGTTTGGGACAGAAGTTGTTGTAGCTACAAAGGGGTGGCAAACTTCATAATAATGCCCATGGTTTCAATAATGAATGTCCATCAAATCAATAAAGGTGTGATGGTCTGGTGTTCTCAAAAATGTTATCATATATTCTATATCTAAAAGTAAATTTGTTAGCCTCGAAACATCCAGAATAGAGTTGCAGCTTCTAGACTGACATTTAGGCACCATTTCATTCTTCATCTCAGGGAATTGAGTTGGCGACAACAGGACTTGGTACTAAGAAAGAACAATTACCTGTTACAATACCTGTCATCCATGTACCCCGGACTAATGTTCAAAAAAATGCTTTGGAACCTAAAGGTTGAGTTCAACCCAAAATGAGTACTTTTTGTCTTCTGAAAACTTCAGAAAAAATGCAATGCACCTTCAAGTATGTGAGTGTGGGCACTTCTGTATCTACAACCTCATAGCTGTACACCTGCTGTGTAATATCTGATCTAATTTAACATTTGGTGATGTTAGTATTGTTTTGCTCATTGATCTCCTTGCTGAAAACTCTGACATTGGGAATTAAAGCCTTGCCTCTACCAAAATGGCGGCCTCCACACAGAGACACAAGTGTAAAACAAGGCATCATAGGTGATATTGGTGACTAGTCCTTTGCTCTCTATATACGTTTTTGCAGAATTCAGTTTCTCTATAAGTATGTAGTTGTTCCCACAAGTTTTTCCAGCATGGCTCATGGAATATATGCAAATGACAGGATGTGGGCGTATTCTGCTAGATCTACCAATCTTTTTTCCATAACGCCTATAAAATATTTAATTTTGCTATGTAATTCTACCTCCAGATTCACAGTGTTTTACGGTAAATTTTCCTTTTTTTTTTTAGAATGATGTATCTTTTCAGTCATTACTTTTGGTGCCACAAAAGAGAAAAACTTCTATCTATCTGGTACAATTTAGAAAGCTCATTAAGACTCAAACTGCAATTTAAACTATTCTGATAATTCTGATGACTCTCTGATGATTCTGAGTCATAAATATTAATTTCTTTTTAAATGTATTAGTGCCCAAATCTTCTCTTGCAATCACCTATATAGCAGAGCTTTGATTGGGAATGAGCACTACACTATAGCCATCAACATCCGCTACATACACATATGATGAATGGAGACATGTTAACAGGAATGAACACATGTAAACAGAATAAAACTGGGGGAAAATGTTTTTTTTTGCTTACTTGCAAGAGAGAAAAGTCATCAAAACCTGTTTGACTTATCCAGGAAGTCTTCTGTGTTGAGGACTAGCAGATCGGAAGCAAATATAGAGAAAGTGCTTTAAATTAATTTTAACTATCTCTTTTAGGTAGGCAATGCACAGTGTTACATTCATATGTGTTGCATATGTTTATTCATGGGTATCTAGTAAACCTTTCTAGTTTTTCGTATTATTATGTTGCAAAATTTTTGAAATAGGAAATTACCCTATGACCCCTATTTGTGTAATAGGGGCTCTGGTTGATTATATAGATGTGGTCCTATGGATACTCTGAAAGTTACACCAAATGCCCCATTATTACACAGTATTTATAAAGCGCCATCATATTACACAGCACTGTACAAAGTCCATAGTTGTGTAACTGTCCCCCAAAGGAGCTAACAATCTAATGTCCCTCCATAGTGATATGTCATTAATAGAGTCTAAGGTCAATTTAGGGGGGAGACAAATAACCTAACTGCATGTTTTTGGGAGGAAACCCACACAAACACAGGGAGAACCTGCAAACTCCATGCAGATAGTGTCCTGACTGGGATATGAACCTGGGACCTAGCGCTGCAAAGGCCGGAGTGCCAAGCCCTGAGCCACCGTGCTGTCATTCGGCTTTAGTGCTCTACAATGACTGGACTAAATCTTTCCACATCACAATTTTCAACAAGACCCCCTCTCCAACATGACAGTACCTGCATAGGACTTCAGGACCTGCAGGGTCTACAACAGGACCTTCACCCTAGGAACAATTGTTTCTCATTAGACATTTACTTGCAGGAATGATCCCCACAGCTCCACTCAAAGCATATACTCTCTGTATACATGATATAGGATGCCGGTTTCCATAATATTTACCTTGTCTTCCAACGAGAAGAAGGAAAGTAGTAAAGCCTAACTATTAGTAAATCCACTGTAAGGGTTTATTGGAACTTCAAGAATCTGGACCACCTGTCTGGGATTCTCCATCCGTTACATTTCACCTGGAATAAGCTTATTCTCTCAACAGAAAAGCTGACTTTAGGGGAAACACCTTGCAGGGAGAAGTCAACACAGTGGTTTTCTTTATGCTATAGTAAGGGATGTTATTTTTGAAATTATATTAGGGTTCTGTTAGGTGATCGTTTTGGATACAAATAGAGCTTAGCGAGTTTTTCAACTTTGTTTTTTCACTACTTTTATTTGAATAACTAAATTGATGTATAACAGAGAACCGTACGTGTAACAGCTGACTTAACTTTCCATGTTTAGCAGAAGAAAAAAAGAAATAATATTTTTATTTTTGTTTTTGCTGAAGAGGCCGTGCTGTTCTGATCGTGTTTGCACAACCTTTTTCCCAGGTGTTTTATTTCTGCTTGCTTTCAAATAATAACAAATGGATGACTGTGAAAACATTATGACATAATTGTGATATTTCTGAACAATCCTAAATTTCATCGGTGAAATGAAGGTTTATTTTTAGAAACTAACAAACATTTGGCTTTCCAGTATTCAGTGAAGCGTGAATTATTGGTACAAATAGATGTTTTGCAAACAAGTTTGGAATATATAAAGCCAAGTTAAGCAATGTTACCATCATTGACCATCCTTACCCTGGCAGATTCTTATTTTTAGTACAAATACTTTAGTTGTTTCTCTTCAATCCAATCATTTAATATGAGATTTCCTCTCCTTTTATTGGTTATAGAGTTGTCCCAATTCCTGCCAATGACACCACACCCTGACACTGTTCTCCAGGGTGGCTTGATGGTGTACCATAGAAGGTGGATTGTTGATGCTCTGGGCCAATGCTAACTTTAACTTCTATTGTAAATTCCTATTGTTCATGGAGTTCAATGCCTCAAAATGTACAGAGTCAGCCATAAATAAACCATCCCCATTGATTTCCTCTCCCTTCTTTCTTTGGCACCCAGACAGAAAGTGAAGAGAAACCTTTTCAGTTGGAACACACTATTGTAACTGGAGTCCAACAGAGATTTTTGTAAGCTTTTTTATTTAATTAAAAATGAATAAGAGATATTTGGTTGGTGTTGAACTTTTATTATTTCCTATTCTCCTTGCTAACCTCATCTCACTGAAAATGTGGAAAAAATAAAAGCAACCCCCGAATTGTGGGAATATATACAGTACTTGACAAATTTGTTTTTATTCTTTATATACTTTATATACTTAAATACTTATACTAGGACATGCTACCAGTGCTTTTGACAAGCTGCAGAGAAAAGAAACCAAAGCATGATACTGCCACCACCATGCTTTACTGTGGTGATGTCACGGTCCCTCTCGTGACTGAGGTTAGAATACCTAAGAGACTGGCTGCACGTGAGGTTATCTGACGGTCTCTTTGCTTTCACTTGTTTCAGTGTTGTTGTTGGTAATGAGCACACCTCTGGTCTCAGCTGCAGCTTGTTATCATTACTTTTCCTCTATTTAGCCTGGCCTTACACTTCAGGTCATGCGGTTGGTATTCTATGCTTGGAGGTGGAAGATCTAGTGTGTAGTTCTCTCTTGAGTTCCTGCTCATCCATTTTCTATTGAAGATAAGTTTACTTCCCTTTGTATTTTGGTTGTTACCCTTTGCTTGTTGTTACTAGGCCTCAGGGAGACGCTGGTTCGTTCATCTGGGAAGGAACCAGTAGTCTCATACCAGGTCACTACTCCTAGGGCATTTCAGGGCTCCCAGGGTCTAAGTTCCGAATCCTCACACCTTAAGGGTCTATTCATACTGACAGGAGTCAGGTCTAGATTTAGGGTTTCTGTAGGTGGTGACCATTTCCCTCTCCCTAGCTTGGAGGTCTAGTCCCTTGTCATTATCTTCCTGTTTTCATTCTTGTGTTCCTCTCCTCCCCCCTTATACGGTGACAGGTGATGATGTTATTTAGGTGATGCCAAGTGTTGTCTTTTCTCCAAACCTTTTGAAATTGTGGCCAAAAAGGTCAAGTTTGGTCATATCAGATAATAACACATTTTCCCACATGCCTTTGAGATGCCTTATCTACATTTTTGCAAATCTGAGCCAGCCCTGGATGTTTTTCTCAGTAAGAAAAGGCTTCTGTCTTGCAACCCTACCCCATATTCCAGGCACTACTAAAAGAACACAATGAAGCATGGTGGCGGCAGTATCATGCTTTGGGGTTGCTTTTCTTCAGATGGAACTAGGGCTTTAGTCAAGAAAGAAATGTGAACAGTTCCAAATACCAATGACTTCTGTCCAAAACCTTCTGGTGTTTACCAGAATGCTAAAGATGATAAAGATTTTCACCTTTCAACATGACAATGACCCTAAGTATACGTCTAAATAGAAAAGAATGATTTCACCATAAGAAAATGATATTTTCAGAGTCCAGACCTGAAGAGGGCTGTGCACAAGAGATATCCTCACAATTTGACTGATTTGAAGCACTTTTGCAAGGAAGAGTGGGCAAAAATTTTAAGGTCAGGATATGCCATACTGATAAACTCCTAGACAAGAAGACAATGCCGGAATGAAATCAAAAGGTGCTTCAACAAAGTATTTACTTAAGGGTGTATACAATTATGCAACCAGCTTATCTTTCATTTTTATTTTATACATTTTGCTTAACAGATTTGTTTGTTTTTAAATTGAATTGTACAGGGTATAGGTCATGGTAAAGGTCGGAAAAGTTTCGAAGTGACATATCCTGGTCTCATTTTTACATCACAAAAACCTAGCATTTTCACAGGGGTGTGCACACCGTATGTGAGCTTCCTTTGGCCATCTGTTTGGCAGTGTAGCCAGTTATATACTGAAAAAAGTTGTTATGCATATTGCTGTCAGAAGAAAATAAATAACCCACAATAAATCCCCCTGAAAACTAATTTTGGGTATTTATGTAGATTTCAATACTAATTATTCTTTAACAATGCAATTTTTGGCTCTGGTTCACACCAGACAGACCAAGACAGAAATTATGATTGGCTGACACATCTCCAAATGTCTTCATTTCTTCACAGATAAAAAGCTATTACAGTTAGTTTTGATTGTTACTAAAAATACATTTAATTGTTTGTTTTGATAAGATAGAGTCATGGATTGTGAAATCAGAATGTCACTGTGAACACCCACACAACTGCTGAAGAGTAGGAAAAGTCCTCTAGAATGCTGACAATGGTGGAAAATGTGGTGGAAGGACAAATGGAAAAATAAATAAGAGTGCACAGTTGTGTTTTAAAGTGAAAATCCTTCCAGAACGTAAGATGTAAGAAAATCTGGAACCTTTGTCAGGTTTTTATTGTTGTCTGTTCACCACTGGGGGAGTTTTCTTTTGACCTCATGTACCTTTAAACCAAAAATTTAGAAGTTGTAAATGAGACACCTGGCCCTTCTGGAAAATATATCCTACCTGTGTCTGACCCAGAGATGCAAAAAGTCTGATTTATTAAAGCTCTCTAAGACTGAGATAGATTATCATGGGAGAATCTGGATGATCTAGCAACCTGGAATGGATTTCTTAAAATCATTTTCGGAAAAAAACAGAAAGGGGGCTTTTAAGGCATATAAAACATACAAAAGTACAAGAACAATGAATTAGACATTAATACAAAAAATGGAATTAGGCCAGAGTAGCAGTAAACATAGTAGTACTAATGGACTTGCAATCATCTCGATACCCAACACACTACACCATTATATGCTTCCTTTACCACCGATTTAGGGGTGGTAGAGACATGTAATATAGGCTAAACCATGGAATGATATTAGTCAGTATTGTTGACATGTATGTATCGTAAACACAAAGAATTTATATTATAACCCTAATAAAACATGAAATAGAAAATCAATAGGTATCCAAAATTTAGAAGTAATAATGATAAAACTAGAGAACCTTAATTAAAAAAAATTTTAGGCTAATTGTTATGTTTTATATATTGAGGAAGCAAAAACATATACAATATATATACATGTAATAAATGGACTTTCGTGTTTGTTAATCTTTTGAGGGGTTCTACGTACAAAACATTACTCAGATTTTAGTATGAATCCTTAAATAAAGGATGGGAAAAAATTATAGAAATGTTTTACATATTGTTGTATAAAAGAGGAGAAGGAAAAGTGGAATAAAAAGAGTTGATAGTTGATAATGCTGGTTGTAGGTAATGGCTCACCTGTGGTGCAGAAAATGGTATGCAGATATCTGATCACAAAATTTGGAAATGTAGCATCCCAAATAGGAATGTAACTGTAGCAATCAAGCTGAGGCCGGAGAAAACTTGGCTGTGTCTCTCCTGCAGATGTAGACTGTATACCAGCAAATTGTTAGGTAGCAGGTTGGTATTAGTTGGCAAATGTTTTCAATCCTTGACCAGGTTCATTTAAGGTTTGCTGGATCACTTAG
>NC_092861.1:11884622-11885872 GCF_032062135.1 Pyxicephalus adspersus | reverse complement strand
GTGCAGGATGTACTAGACTAGGATCAACATCTTTACTGTTATAAAGGTAAAAAATGTTAATAAAAGTCACCATGAATGCAATGAATCAAATGGGTGCACCTGGGCTGTAGAGGAAACGGCTTGTTGGTGATGCTGTATTTTGCTGCAGCTTCTAATGCACATTGTGAGAGGCTTACAGTCTGCAGTGAAGTAAGGGACTATAGCATAGGGGATGAACCTTTCTCTAAAATTACAAGTTGCCTGGCTATAATGATAATGCCTTGGTTTTATTACATGCTAATCCGGAACATGTTATTGAATAGGAAAGTCTAACTCTGCGCTGATATTTATTTTATGCATGCATGCTTTGCTGAGCAATTATTAGGGCTGATTTACTAAAGACATTCTCTCTTCAAGGCATATATCATAACCACAGGGGTTCTACTGGTCAAGGGGCTCAATAAACCATAAAACAACAGGTGGGGATTCACCAGGGTTTGCTGAACACAACCACACATTTATGGAGATCTGGTTCTCTCTCTAACGCCTGTTAACGAAAGTTGTTATAAATTCCTCTGGCTGTGGAAGTGTTGCTGGTCTCCATGGCATATGATGTTCTCCATGGCATATGATGTTCAGTGCACAGTATTACTGCAGCATGCAGAGATGATTTTGGAATTTCACATACAAAAGAATAAAGCTTTGGCACCCCCATGTGGCACAAGCCTGTAATATAATGTGACCGTGGTCAGTTTTACAAATTATTTTTGCATTTTTTTTTTAGATTTTTAAAAGATGTTGATAAAAGTTTTAAATTTACAGATGGTAAAGTTACAGATCATTTAGATTTAAATATTGGGTCTTGAATTGCATGCAAAATGTACATAGTTTGATTTTCCATGCAGGTATTGCTCTTCTACAACATTATTCTTTGGTATTAGTAGTTATCACAGAACTCCATTTATGATAAATGTACAAATGTATTTGTAATTCAGTAAAGGTGTTCCTAAACATGTCCACTGTCAGACTTCTTTATTACTTACCGAACAGGCAATGTAGCATGGTTGTTACCCCAGGCTA
Organism: Pyxicephalus adspersus; assembly: GCF_032062135.1. Taxonomy (NCBI): domain Eukaryota; kingdom Metazoa; phylum Chordata; class Amphibia; order Anura; family Pyxicephalidae; genus Pyxicephalus; species Pyxicephalus adspersus. Next base: position 11,884,813 of record NC_092861.1, on the reverse strand, counting down.
CCAATCAGATTCAAACTTACCAAGGATGTTATTTTGGGGCTAATGTAAGAGTCATTGAGAACTGGGATCAGAAGACACACCAACCCACCCTACATGTAGGGAACTTACTAAACTTGCAATTGTTGTTTCTGACTCTTTCTCTTTATATAGGTAAAGATATCCAAATTGTTGGATTTAGGTGGTTCCGGTGA
>NC_092861.1:11872127-11882743 GCF_032062135.1 Pyxicephalus adspersus | reverse complement strand
TAACTATGGGGCCCTAAAATAAATTCTCACATGTAAATGTTCAACCCAACTGTTAACACTTAAACCTGTCCACAATACCTAACCCCCATCCTAATCCCAAGAAACAACCCAACCCCTCCGGAATCATATAACCATGATGATGCAGACAATGTGTAGTCATTTCATGTTAAGTGATGGCCAGTCTAAATTCCATGTTAGTACTAATCTCTATTCCAGCTCTTGGTATTGAGATTAGTATCACTTGTACCGATATGTCCATACTAATGAATGGGAACCAATTAATATTCCTGATCATGTGATCATCATGTTAGCCAATCGTGATGATTAAAAAAAATTTGTTTACAAGAGTACATAGGGAACACAGTGACAGATAACACCATCATGATGCAGCTGTCACTATGCATTACAATGTGTAAAACAAAATAAATAAAACAAAATTAAAATTGTTTTATCATCCTACCTTTGATTTTACAAAATGTATGTGTAAAAAAAAGACATTTTATTTTGTCCTTTTATCAGCTTATATTGAAAACCAACAATCAGGTACCAATCAAAAACCAAATGTAAAGATGTTCAGGGGCACATATTCATTAAGATTATTGTCAAGTTATCGTATACATAGTGACCCTGCTAAATTTTGTCTGTGCAACTACACATCAGTGGCCTTTGGTTATAAAGCGATTAACCCTTAAAGTGAACCATGTAGGGGGCTTTTTATAAAGCAGTGAATCCGAAATTCTTTGGTGGGGAATCAATCACTGCCTCAATCAACGTCAGATTCACCGTTTTATAAATATACCCCTGTGGAGTTTTGCATGGCATACATTTCGGTTATTTGATAACAATGACAGCTGGAATTTCCCTTTAACAGGGAATCCCCCAGCAAGTACATGAGCCTATTGTCTGCTAATTCTCCTTTACTAAACCCGGGTAACGCAATCTTCTCTGTTCCTCCCTCACTCCCTCTTCTGGATCTTTGACACAAATCGCTGTGCACACAAAATCACTTAAGCTCTTTAGTTATGAAATTTTCTTTTGGCCGTCGCGGAAGAGTATCATTAGTGCAGGAAAATTTCAATCAGCGGACTGATAGAAAACAGAAGCCGACTTGATTGTAACGCAGATCATTTGACAAAGAGTATTTTGTGCTTACGCTTTAGAAACCGGAGACCTCATTTGGTCTTGAAATGTTGCTGAAATCATTGTTTAATTGTGTTCATTGTGTTGGTAATTGTGCGTTAAGATCAGGTTGCGTTATAGACTCCAGACAGCATCGATGTTCTGTTCAAATGCTTAGGGCAAGCTAATTGCTTTGTCAGATTTAACGGCTGTGTTGTAGGCGATATAGAAGTCTATTGCAAACTTACAATGTATACAATACAAAGGTGCTTCAACCACATACAAATAAAAAAAACAAAAAAACAATGAACTGTAAGGTCAAAGTAAATAGACATCAGGACCTTATGCTGAATTGTTATGTGAAGGTTTAAAGCTAACTCTATTGGGCCCATATCATGAGAAGTTTAAAAACTATAAGGGCAACAGCAATGCCGCAAGAAAATATCATGATCTGTGAAGTATGTCTCCTGATAAACTGTAGAGATTAAAAATATATTCTTAGGCAATTACCTTAAAAAATAATAAACAATGAATGTGTTTACACTGATTTTCTAAACTCTAAACAAGAAAACAGAAAAAAATGTATTCCTGTCCATCCAGATAGTAAAGTCAGGCAGGTGATATCACTTTCTTTGTTAAACAACAGCCACAGCAAAAAAAAAGAAAAGTGTGTCCCCTAATGGAATTATGTAGAGAAGGACCCTTGCTCTGTGTATGGAAGTAGTGGTCTGTCTGCAGAGCTCTGACACCCAGGGACCCAGGCAGACCTCAATACAGACCCCCAGTGACAGACCTCAGTACAACTTCACAGTGCAAACACTCAGGCAGACATCAATAAAACCCCAATTGTCAGTCAGTACAACTTCAAAGTGCAGGCCCTCAGCCACAGGCCTTAGTACAGATACCCAGTGCAGGGTTCCAGTGCAACTCTCGGTACATACCCCCAGTGACAGGCCTCAGTATGAAGTGACAAGCTTCAATATAAACTTTCAGTGAGAGGCCCCTCAATAGCCAATTTAATAGCACTGCCCCAATACAGACCTCCAATGGAAACCCCCCAGAGCAGACATTTAGTATTGACCCCCAGTGACAGAGTCCCCACATACAGACCCCTTTGTACAGACACTATAAAGACACCATGCAGACACCCTAGTGCAGACCCCTCCAGTGTAGGTGTCACTGGAATGCAAGATAGATGTCCAGTTCACTTATCTATGTCCCATGATGTTCCTCTGCTCATCAGTGGTACCCGTGTTTCTGCCACTCGGCTGGGGGTTAGGGGGCTTAAAGGGGCCCCTTCTCCCCCAAAACAATCTTAAATTAAGGATGATGACTCACTTGCCCTCATAGAAAGGTCCAGTCCTGCTGACAAACCCAGGCTAAATCAACCATATAGTGAATTTATTTCTTGCCCCAGTATTTATGAATTGCCCCCAGTATTTATGAATAGATATAGGGCCATTTCACATTGGCAGAATTGTAAATCACTAATCTCAGAAGATAACAGTGATTTGTAGTGAGTGATTTAATCTGTAAAATTACCAGTGACTTCATGGAAAGATTTGTCACGGCAACAGTTTAAAGCCCAACTAGACACAAAATTGATCAAAGAAAAGTCTAAATCGGTGTAAAGAAGCAAAACGTTGCAGAGAATATATGTTTTAGAAGACAAATCTGCTTGTACGCTGCATTGCATCTCATTTAGTCTCATCTTTGAATATAGAAGGTTGAAGAGCGAATCCTGTGATTTGACAAGCAGCATAAACAGTAGGTGTTTGATTACATTTCTACTTCTGAGGACAGTACAGGACAGTTTTAAAGTTTAAGAGCAAGTTTTGTACCAGTTCTTCATAATTTTGTGCTTGAAGTTCTTGACAACCATGACATAGCTGTGCCAGGCAGAAGCTTCAGTATCAGTCATGTAACTTGTGAAATCATTTTTCAGTTTCCGAATCTGAGGTCCATCAAAGATTCCTGCTTTTAATTTTTCAGTACTCAATCCAGGGAAGAATCTACAAATGTATTTGAAGCAATCACTGTCCTTGCTCAGAGCGCTAACAAATTGCTTTATTTTTCCCAACTTTATGGGTAGTGGAGGGAGAATGATTTTTTCCTTGTCAACCATTGGCTCGGTAATGATGTTCGCTGCACCTTTCTTCATGTTTTCCCTTGGAGGCCATGTCACTTTTTTCCAGGGATCCTGCTTTGCTCTTCTATCCCACAAGCAGATGAAACGTGGGTACTTTGTGTATTCACTTTGCTGTCCAAGCAGGAAGTTCACCATTTTTAAATAAACACATATGGAAGACCGTAAGACCTTTTGTAAGACCTTTTGTAAGACCATTTTGATATTTTCATATTCTTCTTTAAGTTTTGTTGAGTGAACAATTGGAATTGATGCATAGCAGTTGCCATTATGCAGTAAGAGTTCAAACTTCGAGTGGAACTGTCTATGAAAAGCCGCTAGTCTTCTGCTTGGTATTCTGGTACTAGTGGGCTATATGGGCTAGTAGTCCAGGGATGTTACAACAGTACACAAAGTCTCCATCTTTACTGAAATATAGTAGGAGTGTCACCTCTCTTGTCCTATAAACCAATATTTTACCTTCCAGTATTAGACAGTTCTTTTCTATTAGCCTGGATGCTAAACGTTCAAATTCTTGTTTTGACAGACCTAGGTCACGTATTAAATCATTGAGCTCTTCTTGGGAGAACTGCTGGTTTGATGAAAAACTTCCTTCATATTCACTTCCACTGCTAACTCCTGGATTACACTCCAAACCCTGTATATCCTCCATGTCGGATACAGGAATATCAGGGAGTGTACTGAAGACTGGTATGGGAACATCAGCACCATGCAGCACAGGTCCTCTTGCTGATTCCAAATCAGGATACTCCCACTTCTTGTAATGATTGAAACCTTTTACATTCACAGCACAAAAATAACAATCAATATGATGATTTTTGGGCTCTTGCCATACCATAGGAACACCAAGTTTCAAACTTTTCAGTTTTCCATTTTTCCACTGACGTAGACACTCTACATATGGGGAGCCCAAAACTTATCTTGGTCCCCCAGTTTAATACCAAAATATGCAAGATATGCTTGTTACACACATTCTGTATAGTTTCTTATCTGTTTTTGCTAAGAATATTCACCAATGTAACAAAATACATTGGGGTCATTTAAACAACTTCTTCTAGACGAACTCAAATTTTTGTAAAAAAAGAAAATGAATTATGAATAAAAGGAAGGCAAATAAAAATTTCATGAAAATAATGCTACATTTAATATATAAAATGCAAAACATCAGTGTAAATAAAGATTGATAATGATATGTTGTGATAACAGTTGTTGTTGGTAAAATCCTCTATTCCGATTCCTGTATCACAAGCTCACATGCTCACTGCCCCTTCTCCCTGCGGTCATATTCATTTTGAATGACACCCAATGCATGATTACAATAGAGGGAGATCAATCTGCATTGTATATTGATGGGCTGCATTAATCAGATTTTGCAGCCGGTTCAGTTTTGATCTAATGTCTTATTGTGTTTGACATAAAACCACTATTTTATGTCTTCATATGCTTTGTTTGTACGAAAAAGAAAAAGTCACAATCGAATACCATGTGTATGGTCTGATGAATGGTTGAGCAAGGTAAGTTGCAATGTCAAACAAGCAGGGAACAATCAAACCAACATAAATGGAGTTATGCTATTGCAGCGACCAATGGACAGTCTTTACTTATAATTACATCGAGGCAGTTGAAATGAAGTTTTTCCTAAGTTTACTTTGTACAGAGCCATTTCATTGGTGTCTGCAGACAGTTTCTTCTATACTGGATTGTTTTTGACTTCATTGTGCTACTCATTTGTTTAAATACTCACCTAATGAGCACCAAGTGTTCCCAATGTTGGGGTTCCTGACTTTACCTACCCTAATATAAAATTACTTTTTAAGCCCAATTTATGGTTCTTTGCTCCTCACATCACTGGACACCCTGACCCATTGAGCTCATTTGTTCCACCAAAATAGTTAGCTTTTTCCTATGTCTTCCAGCTAGTCATTTATTGTGCTGGGTCCCCTTCAGTGTGCTGTCCTAGATGATGCATTATTACAGCGCCCAATGCTTAGGAGGATGTTTTAGCCCTGCACTTTTCTTCTTAGTCTTCTGGGTTAAGTGACAACCAACATGACTCAACCCAGAAGTGTGCATCTTCTTAGTGGTGTCTTACACAGGTTCTGGAGTTAAAAAGGATTCTTTACCATGACTATCAAAGGGATTTCATTTTTGTGTAGTGATAGCTTTACAGTTCCTGCCCCCCGGAACAACAGTTTGTAGCTCCTACCATAGGCTACTAAATAGTTAGTTCAAATCCAACAAGATCAGAGGCCTCATGAAATGCCAGGGCTTAAAAAAAAGCCTAAAAGAGCCAAGTGTCACTACATCCAGGCTACAGAGGATAAACTTTATGGCAGTACATTTAAACCACACACAGTACTTCTTCTGTTCTTAATAAACCACACAAAAAACTTTAGAACAGAACATCAGCACCGAACTCAATGCCTGAAAAACTGTTGATGAACTTTTTAACAGCACCCTGTAGAATCAGGTATGGTCTAAAGCTTTTTTTCATTTGTAGCAGCCATAGAAAGAAGTTACTCATTTCTCATAAATATGTGAGATTTGCATAATCCACATGTATTTTGGACATTGGAATCTTTTAGAACACTTTTTGGATGACTTGTTACCATGGCATAGTGGAGATGATTGGAGCAAAATGTGGCTCTGTGTGGTCCTAAACAGAGGTTTTTGGTTAGTAAAATCAAAGTCAAACCTGCTACATTACTAAGGACCCAATCTGCCTTAATCCCTCTTTGCATGCCAGAGTGAATCCAACTAATAAACAGAAAAATGAGCAATTTGACCATCCACTTCTAATTTAAAAAAACCCAATCCATCCGAACTTCTGGGCCCAGAATAATAAGACTCTTGATAATGGCACTAGCATTTTCAAGCCAGGAACTGAACAAACCAACACACCCCAGACTGCAGATCTTCCAACTCAGAACAACCAACTAAGCCATCCGAGGCTTTTAGATTACAGGCAAGCTTATTCCTGTACACTACTTGTTTAATTACTGGCAATGGAATATCTGCTTAGGAGCAGTGTAAACATTTGTCATCCAATCAGTAAATTTACAGTTATACATCAGACTTTAAATAGGAGCAGTTGTTGAAGGAAAAGGGCCAGAAGATTTTGGATCCAATTGAGGGTCTGTTGAGACTTAAGGGAAGGTACACTACTATTATTCAATAAGAAGAAGGAGTATAACCTATTACTGCCAATTCTGAATATGAAAACAGTGTTAAAAGCTGAAACAAATCTTCACATTCTGAAGGGTGGAGTTTTAATCTGATTTTTATTTTATGCCCATGTTTTCCAGATTGTTTGGATTATGGGATATTTTAGACCCCACCTTAAAATTCAGATTTATTTAATCAGAATCAGCAGGTCACTAGCTGGATTTATACCCATGGTTTGTTAAAGTGTATCTAAATGTAAAAAATGAAAGATTGTGACCAGGCAAGTATTTTTATTGCAGAAGTGACAGTCGATGCTCGTTCTGCCGTAAAATAAACATACCTGCCTGATTGCATCACCCAATATCTTTATCCAATCTTTTTAAGAGTGTTGGTTCTTCGGCCATCTTGATTGGTCAGGCCAGAATGATGTAGCTCCCATCAGTCCCTTCAGCCTTGGCATATACCAGCATTTTGCTAAGATGCATATGTGGAGCTTAGTATACTAGGAAAAAGAAAACAGGTCCCTTCGGCAATAAAAATTCTGCCTACTAGTGATTCCGGAACGTGGATCCACTTTCTGATTTACAGCAGAACTTCTTAAAAACAGATAAGTACATATCTAATTATGTATTGTGAGGCAGTGGCAGACAGGACTGTGAACTGTGCATACTGTCACCTAGGTTTTCCAAATACACATGGTAGGATACTTCATGTTTTGGGCCTGATTTTTTAAAGCTCTCCAAGGCTGGAGAGAATACACTTTCACCAGTGAAGCTAGGTGATCAAGCAAACCTGAAATGGATTCCTTCAATGTCATTTGCTATTTGCTAGCAAATGCTATGAATCCAGGACCAGATCCATCCCAGGTTTGTTGAATCACCCAGCTTCACTGGTGAAAGTGTATTCTCTCCAGCCTCGGAGGGCTTTAATAAATCAGGACCTTTGTGTTTGTAATAAATGAACCAACAAACCTTATCCCAATCTTAATCTGGTCTGGACCATGGAGTCTGTAGGCTTAGCCAAGATTTGGTAGGAAAAGCTTTCATTACTAGGTCCACATTGTACCTGATATTCAGACTTTTTGATGCTCTGCACAGGCCTTGTAAGACGACTGATGCTCAAGTCTTTCTTTATCTCTGCTGTTAACCTATTGATTAATTTTGAGTAAAAATGCTGTCTGCTGAACAATCAATGCCCCTCTATCTTTGGCTCTAAATTTCACCTTGGCTTGACAAAGATGTTAAAAGTGACATTGAGAGAGCAGATTCCAGCTAAGAGGTGATCAAACTGGTCTCTATGCCTAAGTCTAGTAAGGGAGACCAGAGAGACATTGCTTTGGGCCTCTGTTTGCTTAGGTATCCAGTAAACACTGGCCATATCCTAGACTGATATTCTATGGCTCCTACTTACATGAAAGGCCTGAGGCCATGGTCTCCCACACTTCTAGGCCCTAGACTCAGGGGGTTGATTTTTGAAAGCCCATCAATATTGTGTGCCAATGATAGCTAACAACCATGGTTGATGCTCTGTCCAGACTGGGGCAAATACCGAAACTTGGCATTAACCCCAGCCTGGACTTTTTTGTTGGCCGGTTTCGGGAAGGACATTTGTACCTCTCTTCTTTTCTATGCATAACCTGTAGACCCCGGAGTCCCTACACTGGGCTGTTTGACATGTGTTGAGGCAAAACCTAGAGTGATGAGCATTCCCATCATGCTCCATTTCCTTTCAGACACTTTGTATCCAATCTCCTAACAAACACATACTCACTAGAAAATAGTATGTTGCACTAAGTGAGTCCCCTGACCAGGGTCTGAGCCATTAGACCTTCTTGGCCTTTACTACCACACCAGAATTTACCACTGTTTTGATATTGCTGGATGAGGCATAAGCAGCCTTGACCACCGAGGTCAGGGCTAGTCCAAGGCAGCAGATGCACCTTGCTAAAGTGTATGCCTTACTGAGATCTGTGGTCATTCACCTATCTATACCATCTTTTGTGTGTTACATTGGTAAATTTACCAAGCAAGCCATCTTCATTAGAAAAACATTGAAAATCTGGAGTTGATGAGAGGGAGGTCTCCTTCTTTTCTTCTAGATGGTATAAAGCCCTGAAAAGCAATTGTTAGCCCAGACCTCTTTTAACTTATCTATTAATGGATTTAGTCTAGGACTCTTAGCATATTGTGGTTAGTACTTGTGTTTCATGGGAACTGCATAAAAGAAAAGCTCCCCTACAGAAAAGTTAAACTTGAATATGTGAATATGACCATTTTTGACTCCTGTCATACAGATAAGTCTGAGGCATAGGATCTCTCTGCCATCTACTCCTTAAAAGTGGAAAGTATGGGCTATGTTCAGATAAAAATAGGAGTGGTGAATGTGGACTGCAAGTCTACAGTGGGCCCTCTCCCATTGTATTGCAGATGATTTTCCTAGCCTCCAAATTAACTGTCTCTTGGCCTATGGTCACTTTACCACCCCTTTGGCATTGAAGCAATGAGATTCTGACTCTTTCCACTGAGGATCTGCTGTGGTTGATTTTTTAGGGCTAAACAAAAGGCATTTATTGGATGCAATTGAAACCAGCACACCATAATGGAAAAAGGCAGAAGAGCCTAAAATGCACAGGAGACCACTAAAAGGGACCAGGTGTGCCAAGAACCATGCTGCAAAGACTACCCATTTGAGGCACAAGATGAAGAAAGTCTCTGGAACCATCACAATGGGACTCCCTTCATTAAAGCAAATTTAGAGCCTAAATAGGCAAAACCACATAGTGCCTGATTCTACTGGTGAAGACAAAAGGAGAATGGGGGATAAATATTGACTCTCCATGTTTTAGTCATCTGGTACTGTCACCTTCAAGGGGCACACATTTATCCCACTCTATGTTACCATGATGATCCAGGAAATGTATTTACATATAGCCGGCAGATACATATAGCCGGCCAGAGATTGGTTTGTCTGACGCTTACAGATATCAGAGTAGGGGGTAGTGTGGGTTTCATCCTCTCCCCTAACTGTATATACAGAGTCCTTCCTGCCGTGCCCTCTCTCATTTTCACCTATTTTGAGGTCCACTCCATCCGTCTTTTCAGCCCCTACCTCTCATTGTTGCTGTTGTCCACCGCCCCCGGCCCAGTATCAAAATTTTCAGATAACTTTGCGTCTTGGCTCCCACACATTTTTTCTCATGACCTGCTCACCCTCATCCTCGGTGACTTTATTGTTGCAGTGGATAAGCCCAACCATCCTTCATCAGCCAAACTGCTCTCCATTAGCTCTTCCATTTGACTCAAACAGAACATAAACAGCCACACACATCGCCGGACACATTTTAGGCCTTGTATTTTCCAAACTCTGCAACCCCACCCTACTTGACTACTCACCATTTCCCCTTTCAGATCACAACCTTATCACCTTCAACCTATCAAACTCTTGCCCCCCTTTGCAACATAGGAGACCTGGTCAATGGCAGAGAGATATCCCTGCCACCTTCTGCTACCCCTGTCCTGCTAACCCCCGTCCCTGGCACATTATTCACACCAAACAGCTAAAAAACACTGTTAGTGCAGCTGAGCGCAAGTGGAGAAGATCTGGCCTCAGCGCTGGCTTCATGGACTATAAAACCAAGCTACAAAACATTAACACTGAGCTCACTGTCACCAAACAAAATTTCTCAGCTGTAATTTCCTCTCAAGCATCCAACCCACGCGACCTCTTATCAACAATTGACTCCCTCCTAAACCCCACACCTGCTCCCCCCTTAACAACTTTCTCTGACATGGCCATAGCCACCTAGAGATAACAAAATCAAAATCAGACATGATGTCTATGCGCACCGGGCCACTCCAACCATATTCACCCCTTCCACCTGTAAATCATCACTGGCCTCCCTCAGCACTTTTACTGTAGATGAAGTCTCCTCTCTTCTCTCATCATCTCCATCTACTACCTGTCTGCTTTACCCAATTCCCTCTGATCTACTCTGTGCTCATTCCTCCACCCTTGCCCCCACCCTAACCCAATTATTCAACCTCTCCCTTTCTACTGGTAAATACCCCTCAGCCTTTAAACATGCCATAATTCCCCTCCTCCTCCTCCTTGATCTTTCCTCTGCTTTTGACACTGTTGATCACCCCCTTTTAAAACAAATCATGCGCTCCATTGGTATCAGTGACAC
>NC_092861.1:11870275-11871381 GCF_032062135.1 Pyxicephalus adspersus | reverse complement strand
CCTGTGCTTCGCCTTCAAATCCCTCCACAGTTCTTGTCCCACACACCTTGGACCTGGTAAAAAAAGTACTCCCCCAGTTGCTCTCTCTACTCCCCCAATGACCTACAACTGACTTCCTCACTCATAATCTTCAGGCTTCAAGACTTTTCTAGAGCTGCCCCAACTCTCTGGAATGGTCTTCCTCGTCCTATTCGGCTTGCTCCTACTTTCTGCTCATTTAAAACAGCACTCAAAACCCATTTTTGCAAACTTGCTTACCCATCTTGTTCTGTCTTTTGAAACCGTCACTACTTCCCACCTCTCCATATCTCCCCTCCTGTGTGTTAATTCCCCCACCTCCCCCACTAATTTCCTTCTTTGAATTCTGCTCTCACTACCCCCCAATTCTAAACTTGCTTACATGAGGCCGTAAAAATAGGATTTTAGTAAAACATGGGATTTAAATAAATGAGCTGAAATGGCAAAAAACCTCTGTAAGATTTCCTTAAATATGGCTCTGGTAGAGTCAAACTTTAAAAATATCCTCAGATAGTACTTGGTCCCAGACAGGATGTTCCTATATCATCTATACCATCCCACTTCCTCTCCATTATGCTTTATTGGTTGTTCCCAAAGGGATGCCAGGTAGTACAGAAGTTCTGGTCCAAGGTTTTAGATTTGCTGTCCGTAGTTACTCAACTACCTTTAGCCTTGACCCCACAAGGGGTGCTTTGTGCTTTGTTCAGCAATTTGGACCCGTCACAGCCTAAACCAATTATGTTAGCGGCTCAAATTGCTCTAGCCAATTCATGGAAATTTCCCACTATCCTTGTTGATGTGATCATCCCTAAGCTCATCTTGATAATGATAAATCACGGACTCACCAGCATGCTAAAAGATACCATTGATGCCTTCAATCAAACCCGGGACTCATGGGCATCCTACTTACAAACTTTGCACAAAAGTTTTTCTCATTATTATTCGTTTCCATGTTCCTATATGTAACAAGCCTATTGTAATGTGGTTTCTGCATTTTGGGTTACACCTTTCCTCTGCCTCCAAGCTATGTCTACTAGGACATACCTTCTCATCCTTCCATTCACTGTTAAACCCCCCCCCCCCCCCCC
>NC_092861.1:11838311-11869638 GCF_032062135.1 Pyxicephalus adspersus | reverse complement strand
TGCTTTCTCTGCCATTAATCAATCAGCCCCAGAACCGGTCGTCTGCGGTGGGCAGGAGTCAGAGACACGATTGTTCCCTGGAGTTTAATAGCAGGCTCCAATCTTTGATATATTTTTTTGCTAATTAATGTTCTGGCTGCTTTAACTATTTCACTCCATCTGTAATATTGAATCAAAGCAAATCTGCCACACGTGAAGCAGAGACAAAGTATAAATCCCTTTTGAAAAGAAATTTTCAGTGTCATTACCATATTACTGCTTCACAAAGTAATTTGTCATTTATTATTTTTAAATAGCACTTTTCCATCCCCACCCATTTCCAGTTGTACCCTGTAAATGCCAAAAAATAAAATCTTATTCTTTGCATGGATAGCAACAAATTTCCATTTTTAGAAAGGGATTCTCGGAATTCTTATTCCCCTGCTTCTGTAATCAATTCACTTCTTCCCAAAAGCATGGTATTCACCCAAAACTTTTGCTTTTGATACATTTTTGCTGTCTTTGGGCTCTATTTATAAAACAAGGAATCTGATTTTCCCTCAAACATTCCCTAATGGCAATCAATTACTGCCATTAAAACACTTTGACCTGGAAGGTTCCCACCAAGGATTGTTTGAGGGAATGTAAGATTCACTGTTTTATAAATAGAGCCCTTTGAAAGGTACTTTCACTTCTTCCAAGGACATCTATTTAGTAGGAACACTAGTGGAAAAGTATTAGAGCATTTTTTTATTGTTATCTGTGCCTCCATGTTCCATTGACAACCCCATTTCTTGAACAAGTATCAGTAATTGCAGCAAAATATTCGCAATGGGTGACAAGCCAAAAAACAACCCTGATAGTTATTTTAGCTTTTCTCTGCTCTTTAAAAATAGTTGAAGTTATCCTTTAAATTAGATGATGTGGTCATCTGTAGGATACTTTTATAAAAGTTTTAATTGACAATGACAACAAATTTTGTTTTATTTATGTATTGATCCCTTAGCCAGACACGTTTCGCCTATTGGCTTCTTCAGGGGTATTGCTTAGGACACTTAGATTTATTCCTTTGACACTTTGAGTATGTTAAATTTTAAGCAGGTAAAATTTTAGCACAGGTGGTGCTTTGTCCCAATGGTTCTTGATAGACGTGAAGTTTCCAAGCAAGAGAGAAAGGTAGGTAGATGGTGCCTGTAGAAAACTGGCAGCAGGTTTGGGTGGTGCAGAGTAGCCCAGCCAGATAATTTGGTACAGGCACCATCTACCTAGACTATCTCTCTTGTTGGAAACTCCACATCTAGCATTAGCGTTCTTTTTTCTGGTATTGTCATTCCACTAACATTGCTTATCTCCAACCATATGATTAGACAATCTATGTATAGCTAAAGCTCAGAAACACTCTGGTTGTAAAAACAGGTGATTTATTTAAAATTCAATATCAAAAATATATATCAGCGTATGATTTGTAAATTTATTTGTAATTTTGAAACAATAACATAAAGTGCATTGCCAATTTCAAACACCCCTACTTTCTGTCTCTCTCTTTGGTTATGATTCCGACTACAACTCACTTTTAGGTGAGTGGGGTGTGGCAAGTTTAATAGCATATTAGGGAGCAGTCTAAAACCCCCTTTTTGCTGAACTACAACAACTACATCAATCATAAACTTTTTTATTTTTGTTTTTCTTTCTTTTAGGTACTATAATAAGAGTGTGTCATGTCAAAATAATAAAAAAATGTTCAATAGATCTCTGCAGTACCAATTATCATGATTTACAATATCTTTTGACCTGCCAGTTTCCTGTTCTTCCTGACTTTTCTGCTTGTGCTATAATGGAATCTTAAAAGTAGTGTTAGTGTTAAGCCCTGCTCAGTTCTTTTTTGGTGAACTACAGTACCTGTCCCCTTTTGTTATAGGAGGGTGAAAGGGTTTCCTGTAGTGCAGCAGAGCAGAACAGGGAAGGGCTGACAACACAGCTTGGAATTTTAATGTACTGTGTTGTCATCTAACCAGAGAAAGTAAAGAGCAAACTTTTTTTAGCTAGGTATTTTTAGCATGTGAGACATATTGACATTTTTAAAGAGAGAAACAACAAGGAAATATGCATGTATATGTATGTAATGTTAATATTATATAACTGTTGTAATGGTAATATTCTGTAGCTTAAAAAAAGATAAGGAAAATTAGCAAAAATTATCAAGGGATGAAGTTTATGATCTAATCAACTCCTGAGAAGGTAAGGATAAAAAGTATTGAAACTCCTATTAAACATGGGTACAGAAAAGCTGGGTTTTATGCCCAAAAGAAAATGTATTCAATGTTGTAAAAGCTCTATACAAGGTTCATTGGCATAGTAAATACAAGACTTATGTTATATTAAAGCGGAAGTAAACCCAAAACTAACCCAAACAAACAAATCACACTTACCTTGAATCGCGCAGATCAGTCTAATCGTTGGGAGGTTTCTTCCATCAGGTCCGCAGTGTTCCGGTATCCGTCTTGGGCCCAGCGCAGAAAAAGCACCAGATGCCAACATCTTCTCCTCTCTTCTTTCGCGTTCTTCTACCTACATCACTGCGCAGGCGGGGGATTGCGTGACTTAGATTGGGAAAAAACTTGCTTGAGATCGGCATTTTTTTTCCCTATTGATGAAAATGGAGAGCAACCAAGAGCCTCCTGGGATGTGTGACAAAGAGCCGGAAGGCTCTGCCCTCCCATTCATTCTTGATCAGCAATTGAGAATTAAGGGGGCTGTGCTTCACCCTTTTTTTTTTTTTTAAAAAAAAGGTGTTGCGCATTTAAAAAAAACACTAACAAACAAAATTTTACTTTAAATTAAAAGGGTTGTCTATCCTTTTATGTAAAGAAAAAATTCTGGGTTTAGGTACGCTTTAATGCATTCAACATCATGGAACTAAAATCCCAAATACTGATGTATTTTGCCATTCTTCTGTTAACTGAGGATAGAGAGATACATAACCATCACTGTGTAAGATATATATGTATATCAATGTCACTTAATTACCATAAAAAATAAATAAAAACATTCTCATTATTATGAGAGAAAAAGGGGAAGGGCTCATGTGTTCGCAAGTTCACTGCACATGTGCAGAGTGGGGGCATGATGACTTGTTCCTCACTTGGCACATGCGTCTCTTTAGAACCAATTCTATATTATACAAGGTGAGATTTTATCGATTCAGATGAATCCTTCCTAGATTCACTTAGGTCTATTTATTCAGATGTAAAATACATTGATCAAATATTTCCATCAAACTTTTAAGAAAGTTTACTAATTATCAGGTTAATGTATATTAGTTGAACCTTGTATAGCGCTTATGCAACATGGATTAAATTTGAATAAAGTTGAACCTTGTCTGGCTTTTATGCAACATTGAATACATTTTCTTTTGCGCCTGAAAACCTGGCTTTTCTGATCCCATCTTTATTAGTTCAAATACTTTTTACTTTCTAAGCAAATTGATGATAAAAGTCCAATAAAAGTTTCCAACATACAGTGATACCTCGGCTAACAAAGATAATTAGTTCCAGAATTACATTTGTTAGCCAAAATCTTTGTTAGCCAAAACTTGACTTCCCATAGGTTTCAATGGAAAATCATTTAATTTGTTCTGGATGCTGTCCATAATTATGACAGATATTTGTCTCAACATCCTATTAGCCAGTGTGGTGTCAGTTACTGTATAAAATACTCACTGTGAATTAATCACAAACAAAGCAAAAAAAAAAAAAAAAACTTTATGGGGCCTAGTCATTCATCAATTTCTGGAGCAAGCTGTGCTTTGATATGCAAAAAGAAACAACTGCAGAGTTTGACTTGGTCATTAAAGGCTTACAAAAGGTTGCAGAAGAGCTCAGTCCTTAAAATCACCCACAACCTCAGCTGTGTTTAGCAAAGGACTTCTTCTGCAAATCATGCAACCCTCCTCCCCATCAAGCCTCCATCCTGCACACAAGCTGCAGGGAAGCCTTTTTTTTTTATACATTCAAGTCCATATTTCTTAGCCGAGTCCCGTAAACAGAGAAAAAAAATTGTTAGCCAAGGTACCACTGTAGTTTACATTTTGCAGTCCGAGTGCATAAACCAAATAATAATCTTAATTTATGAACAGAATTTGGGCTGCAGTAGGGTTACAATGGGTTAAAAAATCTAGGGAGCTATACCTATATACTTAATAAAAGAATAAAAAAAGAATCAGCATCTCAGGTCTGCACTGGTCGGACACGACCCCTGCCTATTGCTCCCACCAACAGTCCCCTCAAATCCTGGTCAAGCCATGTTTATATGGATGAGAGTTTGTGCTACATAGCTAAATATATATATATATATATATATATATGTACATATACTCCGTAGATACTTGAAAAAAGCAACACAGAGAACCTTTACTCCTTTGGCAAGCATTTTGCTTTCATGCTCTGACTCCCAGTGGGTTAAAATGTTTCAGGTATAAAATAAATTCCCCATAGCTAAAATATTCAGATAAATATAGACGGTAAAATATTGGATAAGCCTAATTTAATACTCAAAAAAGAAGTATTTTTTCCCTAGCTGGGAATTTTAATCCATTGCCAGATTTCATAGCCACAGCTCGCTCCATTATACACAAAGTATTGTTTTTGTGGAGTTTTGAAACTCACAAGTCAGATTGGTACTCAGAGGACAAATAAAGCTGTTACGTGAATTAGCATTTTTTAGTGGAAAATTCCATCTTTTTGATTTTTTTTCTGTGTTTCAATTAAAAACACCTACTAATTCTGGGAGGTCGGGAATTCTAAAAATAAAAAAATGACTATTTATAAAGAAGTACAGGAATAGGCTGCGGCTGTGAACACTTTGAAAACTAGACTAGATAAAATTGGCAAAAATATATTTATAAAGGATCACTTCTGAAAATGTTTTTAAAGAGAATTTCTGTTTAACCTTTTTCTGTCTACACACCATTTTAAAATGAAGCCAGGAAATATTCCTATTTTCAGCAATAGTTGTTTTAAATAGGCGTGCGCCAAATCTGTTTTAAAATGGCAAATGGTACAGCTCACTGCGACAGCCTAGGTGCCCCTAATACTATGGCAATCCAATTGTTCCCTCTTGGGCCCTCCTAATATTATGGTGATCCAATTGTTCCTTCTTAGTCTCTCTTGATATCATGAGGATTCGATTGGCAATTAAAGCATTTAAACACTGAGGGTTGTGCAGGAGCCCGTCAGCTGGCACCTACTTACATAAATGTGCATATTGTTCTGTGCACCTTGTAAACTTCCACTCAGAGGGGTATGCCTAGATTTATGTAAATTCAGACTTTCAAAAAGTCAGCAATTTCATAGGATTCTACAGAGTAGGATGTTAGGCTACAGACGTTTTCTTGCTCTTTCTAGGCAAGGCATGCGCCTATCTTAATTTTGTATTTCTTGGTTATCGCCATTAGAGAAGTTTGCTTCAGTTTGGGTTTGATGGGTGACGGCTACCTTGTAGTGCTGCACAAGGACCATCGAAGCAGCAGGTTTTTTCCACTGCGTTGAGTGCTGCTGGTATCTTTACTATCTCCCCAACAAGCATATAGACATCCATAAGTACATTTATATATCAATGTGGAAGGATTAGAACCACAGTCTGTCTGTGTCCCTAGTGGGATCTTTACTTGCCTGAGTGCCAGAGCCTTATTCACATACTGGTAGTTTCCAGTTGTATAGCAGTCCACTATCAAACTGCAGCAAACCTATTGTTAATAGCTAAAGGTTGTTGGTCAAACTTGACGGTACAAAAAAAACAAAAACCTTTTTGCAACTAGGAAGAAATCTTTGGGTGTCCTCAAAGGTACCATCAATAACTAGAAATCACACATGTTCCTCAGCTGCACCACACAGCTCAAAGCAATACCAAACTCATACATTCATCATATCCTAAAATGGAACCCCAGTTTTCTGACAAATAAGTTATTCACTCTCCATATTCCCCCTGACCCTCTAAACTAGTGTCCTATGGAACTGTAAGGCTCCACCAAAGGTTGCTAGGGGTTCCTTGAGCAATGAGCAATTTGTGCCACGCGGTTCAGTTTACTGACACCAATGATCTTTTGGATCATCTGTAAGGGTGACAAACTTCTTATTGACCACCACACTGATATACTGTGAGCTGTAGATATTGTAATTATCCCAGGGGTTCCCTGAAAGTTCAAGGGTTCCCCCATAATAGAAGGTCAGGAAACACTGCACTAAACTCTGGTGAAAACAATTCACTTTCCCACCTAACTTCCAATAAACTTTAAATAGAAAGGTGGGTGGGAAAAATACTTTGCAGACACAGCAGCCTGAACAGGAAAAACCCTTGTGGCCCACCTTGCCTATATGACTTTTAACCATTTATCTAGTGAGACCTAAACATTTTCACACTAAGTTCACATCTACTCTGGTCTGTTCTGAGCATTCATAGATGGGCCCTACAGTGAACACACAGTGATATCCACTCTCCATATACATAGACCCCGAAGATGCTCCAGGTGATGTCCAGCTGTCAACAGTAAAGTGTTCAGAGTATATTAGTGCTTGGTAACAGTAAAGACCGCACAAATGAATACGTTTAGAGATTTCATGTGATGATAGTGTTAAAACTGCAGCTTGCAATAAACATTTTAGAAACTGGCAATAGTTTGAGTAAGATCCTTTTCTTTTCCAGAATAACTATACCCCTGTGCACCAAGCCAACTCATCATCAGATCATGCCAAGTCTGGCTGAAAATGGTGGAATGTTTAGAGGTTTGTGTGCTGTTGTGACTGCATTTTTAATCTTACTAATTACCAAATATGTATATATAGAAAGGAAAGGAAGAAACTAGAAAAAGCAATTTTTTTTGTTGGCAAAATCTATTTAGTAATTGCCCCTAGTATCATAGGTAAGTATTTGATTACGAAAATACACTTATCAGAAAAGGCGCTACTTCTAGTAGGGTTTTGGACAACATTAAACTTCTGTTATGCTCTGTTATTATGTTCCTTTAGACAAACACTTTAAACTTCCTAACAAAAAGAGCTTTTTATACTGAATTTTATACATGTATATGTATTTTACATTACACTGTTGTGTTGTGCATCCTCTTTGTATTCCATATCCTACATAAATGTAAAGACATCAATATGTTGTAATAGTTAAAACTGTCATCATAAAATCAATCTACAGAAATGTCAGAGAGATGTTTGGAGCAACTATAGACAAATATAAATATGTCAATCAAATCAAGACACTATTGCCGGTTGGGCTGCTCTTGCCCTACTTGGGGTGTCCTTGAGGGCAGAACCAATAGGCACAGAAGAGGCACAAAGAATCCCAGACAAGATAAAACTTTACTAGTTTATCAGATGCCTGAATGGGGTGTGCCTGATGTACTAAAGTTTTAGAGAAGATAGACCTAGATGATCTAGAAAAGCTGGAATGGAATTCTTCAAAATTGTTTTCTATTAGTAGCAAATGGTTTTAATACTTGACAGGGTCAGAGCAGATAATAGTGAGATCTACTGAACTATACATTACATTGCATGCACCTGAAGTGATCGATTACAAAAACATTTTTCAAAACATGCGTTCAAAGTTTACAGGTTCATCAAAGTTCTTTCATGGTCTTTCTTTTACAGTTTTGAAGACATTTGGTAAATCCAACCGAATGTGTTTTAGGGTTCTTTAGAATCTCCACCAATACCCTTTATCAGGGCTTAGACATTGGTTATCTCAAGACAAAAAGGTAAAGAAAAACCCATTAACTGCATATAATATAAATTTACTCTTTTTTACTACTTTGAGTCCCTTTAAGCACTATGTAATATGTTGGCACTATATAAATAATGTTTATTAACAATAATAATTATAGATGCACAAATTTTAAACCCTGATGAAGGGGATGGTTGGAAACCTGAAAATGTGTCAGTTGTTGTATTGATCTATTTCATTAATGTTTTTTTCTTTTACTTATTGTGATTTGGTGCTCTTTATTTGATTTCTTTGCTAATTGTGAAACAAGTGTCCATGTAAGCTAAGCAAAATACGCTTTTTGGTCAGGAAAATGTTACTTGTAAGAACTTAAAACCATGTAAGATGTTGTTTTCAATCATCTGATGAACGGTAAGAGTTTTCTTGGACTATATCTGGTCTGGAGCCTTTTATGTAATTTTTTTGCTTTCATGGAACTACTGTCCATATAGATGAATGTTATTTGTATGCCAAGAAAATATTTAGCCTTCACAACTATAAGATCGTAATGTTCTTTTTTAGAGGCCGGCTCTCGGTGACCTGAGGAGAGCCCGTATGAGTTTGGCGACTTGTAACAACATAGTTCCTCTGGAGTCTAAGGGCTATGAACCAACACTGCTTCACTGAATCATAACGTGACTCTGGAGATTTGGCATAGCTGTGGTTTGTCAGGTGTTCAATCAGAAGAACGTATGTACATAACATACGGAACTGAGTCTGAAACCACCGTACCCCAGCGAGCATTTAGCCACTACTTGTCTTACTAAATGGAGTGAAATCAGCCTGTCTTGTGTTCCATAAATAGCCCTGGTTAGAGCCTTGCCACATGGCACACCGACTCACTATAATCTCCTCTTTCTTACATATCTTGTAGATCAGGCAAGCTCAGCTCATAGAGCGGATGATGGGACAGCTTTGCAGAGAAAGGAAATGACATACAATGCTACTTGGAGTGCATGTCCAGGTTAAATAAAAACTCAGCATTTATTGATATTTTCCATAATCCCTTAAATACTGTACTTGTGCCATGGAGCTACACCTCCTCTAGCATTTGCTGCTGTCACAAATCCAGCCATCTGACACAGTGTTTATAAACCCTTATTCATGTTCACACAAAATAGAAACATTCACTCTGTTTTATTCATCTGCAAATCAAATGGGTGAGCTTAGATCTGCATATGATCTGCATATGATCCTAGTCCTTATAAACCCTTATCAGGCCTAATAATACCCTCTCCTTTTCCATGAACTATTATTTTACTGCTATTGTTTTTACTCATTAATAAATTATAAAAAATTTTAGTGTTATATTTAAAACACAATTTAAAAAACTAAAACTTTTTAAAAGCGATACATTTTACAATAAAATGCAAATCTACAGTATTTTCATATCTACAGTATTACAGTATCTTTTACTATACAATATTCAGTCTGCATTCTAAAATGCATTGCAATAGTTAATGTCAGGTGCAGATGTATTCCATCACTCCTAAAACACAAGCCATGATGTATCAGAGCAAAAAGTGTATTCACAAGACTCACAGACCACAGAGAAGTTCTGGGAAAATGTGTTAATTTTATTGTCAGAAAGAACCAAGGTCAGAAAGCTTATAATAAAATGTATGAATGGCATAATACAAAAGTAGAAGTCTTGATTAAAAGTTTATTGTATAAAGAACATGAAATAATACTCTAAACTGCAAATACAATTCATACTGCAAACTCCACCAGGGCATTCTAGAATGAGTATTATAGAATATTATGTTTGTATTTGCCTTACAGAAAGAATGTATGAATGCTGTAGAAATATAAAAACACATCGTTTTACCACGGGTCTTTAATTTGCATTTAATAGGTATATTGTTCTAAATATATATTCACAAAGGTAGAACAAAATATAGAAATATATCAAATGGCTGTCAGAACATGATATTATTTGTTTTCAGAGATATAATTTACAACCAGGTCTAAAGGCAAGTCATATGGGGTATGTATTATACATTGCCTAGCCAAGTCCCAAAGCGTAGGGCAGTAATAAGATCTTTTTTGCCTGTGGAGGCAGTATTATATTCTGGGGTATCTGTGGAGGCAGTTTTTTGATCTGGGATGTCTGTGGGGGCAGTGTTATGATCTGGGGTGTCTTTCGGGGCAGCGTTATTATCTGGGACACCTGTGGGGGCCGTGTTACGATCTGAGGTGCCTGTGGAGGCAGTGTTATGATCTGGGGTATCTGTGGAGAAAGTTTTTTTGATCTAGGATGCCTGGGTGGGTGCAGCACTATGATCTGGGATGCTTGTGGGGACAGCGTTAGGATCCGGAATGGCTGTGGGGGCAGCGCTATTATCTGGGATGCCTGTGGGGGCAGTGTTACGATCTGAGGTACCTGTGGGGGCAGTGTTATGATTTAGAGTGCCTGTGAGGGCAGTGGTATAATCTGGGATGCCTGTGGGGGCAGTGTTATGATCTTGGGTTGCTTTAGTTGGTAAGCTATAGGTTATGCAATATCATTTGCCCAAAAAATGAGGTAAACTGACTACCTAAATATACTGAAAGAGCAGATTTTTCCATCAATAGATTTTTTTCTTCTCTGATGACCCGGGCATATTCCAAGACGATAATGCAGAGATCCATCATGCATGTAAAAGAGGGGTGCAGGGAGTAACAAACCAAACAAAGGATTGAATGCCCAGCATATAAATATACTTAGTAAGAAATCCTGCCACATCCCAAATATATAAATACAATCATACAAAGAAGGAGGGAACTTTCAAGGCAGATATCATCAACCAGATAATGATTTTAAAACATAAGATCTATTACAATAACATTAAAATCACAAATTGATTTTTTTTCTCGACGTGTTTCACAGACAAAAACTGCTTCCTCAGGAGATTATTTGAGATATGTTATTTGAAATATCCAATTTTTGCTACCTTCGCATAAAAATCTTGGAGCCAAGGGAAGGGAAGGGAATAGGGACAGACTTCCAAAGCATCCCACAACACAGGCAAATGATGTGCTGCAGGGAGATCCTAGTGTCAGTCCTTGATCAGTTTACAAGAATATGCACACATTTCCAAAGGAGCCAAGTTCACTTACTAACAAACAAACACGCAAGTCAATCCTTCAAGGTTCATGGAGTATAGGACATACACATGGATTGGCCACAACACAGTCCAGACCTTAACCACAATGAGATTCTTGGGTATATACTGGAGGAGTCCATGAAAGGGGTCTGACTCCCCTATTATCAATACAAGATCTTGGTAAAATGCAATTCTGGATGGAAATAAATGTTGTGACATTGCATAAGCTTATTGAAACAATACTACTTTTTTTCGGAATTCCATTATTGAAGGGGATTATGATTTTCCAAGGCGGCATTAGTTGAATCCCTTACATGAAATTGAGTGTGCTGATTCGAAATCAAAACTCAGAATTTGCCTTTCACATACAGATTGTAGGTAATAGGCTTGCTATAGCTACCCAAATAGTCAGTAATTGTATTTATACATGGGAACATTATAACAGTTGCAGCTACCACTATGTCTGCTGCCACCTCAGCTGAATCACACCCCCTGGTGGCATGCATGTTCCAGCAGCGGCTGGGCATGTCTGGGCAAGTCAGGGAACGGACATCAGAAATAGGTATACAAGGCAAGATGGACCAAGGGCTTGTCTCTAGTGCGAAACAATCTTATTGGTACAACTAGGCCATAGTGAGTCTGTTTCTAGCTGAAGATGAATAGGCACAGCTGTGTTATTAAACCAGGCAATTTTGCTACATTTGTGGCAAATATACCCCGTGTGATCAACACAAGAACCTAATGAAGAGGGTGAGATTTGCGTATTATGTTGGATGTGAAATTGGAGATCAGGACAAAAGACTATTAAAGATTATAATCGGAGCAGATATTGAGACTACAAAATACAATCAGAATGTGAAATTCATTTTGCTTCTTTCTAGCTAACACACAGAATTTTTTCTTTGTGTCATATTTTTAAAATTTCAGTTCCAATCAATCAGACAAGGTAATTTTTTTGCTTCAAATGCTTTCAGTATTGTTAATTCAGATTTGTACTCATTCCTAAAACAAACCTCCAAGTAATTTGTGGCTCCATGGTTCCACACTTCTGCGGTAAAATGCAGAGGAGAACATTATAGGCTTTGGCTGCAGATTGCACTTCTCTCTTAAGAATTTACAGCAAGCAATCAACTTTTTAAGCTTTGCAAATATTTGCAAATGTTGACAATTTAGTAGTGCTTTTACGAGCAGCAGAAGTCCAATATTTGGCTATTTTATACATGCCTGCTAAAAATGGCACAGCTTCAGATGTTTCCTGTAAGTGGATGAGGATAAGGAGACTTGCAGGGACGATGGTCACATACCCAAGTCTAGGTGAACCTGAAATATATAATTCTACATTTACAGCGCTATAAACTGTAAAGGTTAAACTACAAGCAAATGCTAGCATAAGGCAATGCTAGATGGGATGGATACTTTAAAAATAATAGGACTAAATTAAATACGTTTCCCGGAGAAAATTCTGCTCCATGTTCCTTTTAATGCTGGTCATGCAGTTAATAGCACACAGGCGTTCCTTTCAAATGCTTTACTTGCTTTTTAAACACTTTCTTTTAAATATGTTGATATACCGCCAACCTGACTCTTCCACTTTTGCATGACAAGACCTGAGAAAGAACATAAGATCTACAACCACTACTTTTTTACACCAGCACCATTGGGCTTTGTTGGGCAATATTCGGCAAGGTTGGCCAACATTGCCCAATGCAATCCTAATCCACAAGAACAAGGTAATTGGCTTTGTGTTCTTTGATTTCAGTGAACACCCACCCAAAGGGACAAAGACATCCATAAACTACAAGATCAAATCAGAAGCACGATCATCACCAAAATGTATTTGCAATTGCTAAGGTAAAGCCAGCAGGGGTTTTAAAAGTCCCTCCTCTTCAGAGCTCAGTAGAATGAAAAGATTGACTTTTGGACTGGACAGTTGTATCAGATTCATGTCCAGTTTTAGGAATCTTGGGCATACCATTGGGATATCCCTATTTCTTGTTGTATACTACTGAAAGAAATACCTAAAAAGTGTATCTTAAATGTACATTGGCATAGGGTGAGGGAAACGTCTTTGACATACAAATGTCTAATGGTGAAAAAAGCTTATAAAAATTGCAAATTGCAGAAAACTAGTGAATGTCTTTAGTGGGGTAATAGGTAACAGCCACTTCCCAAAAATCTTTTCGGACGTTATGAAATATGTGTATATATATATATGCAGGTATCTACTATGCATAAATGTAAAATTTCTGCAAGTGCTAGCTGCCCATACCAAGTGTTTTTCTACATTCACTATAATTGAAGGAGGAAAGAGGTTTGACCACTGGCGGCAGTTACCTTCCTGTTAAATGTCTGGACGAACTTTTGTTAGCAAACTTTCCAGGTGTTGATATTAAACACAATGCCAACCAAACCTTTCGAGACCTGACAGAGTCTCTTTAAATAAACTTGCCATCATATTTGATAAAGAGAACTGCATGATAAATCATATTCATATTGTCAATTAACACATATCACATATGTTTACACGTAATAAGTATTACATTGGAATCAACAACAAATATATACTCATTCAGGACCATGGACAGCAAATCATGGTTTTCTTATCTCAATAGTCACATACCCAAACATCCCACTTATCAGTCACGATGACACTACACATAGGCAATGAAAAAAGAAAGTGTTTTAAAAAAATAAAATAAAAAACTTGCAGAAGGCCAATATACCTGCATGCCAAATATCAGTTATATTAATAAATAAAGATGTGTTTCTTTTGCCAAGGTTTTTATAAAATGGAAAGTGTTGTTTATTTATAGTGAACTTAAGTTATTTTTGCAGTGTTTACCTTGGTAAAGTAGCTTCTAATACAACTTTTTAAATATAGAATTTAGTAGAGCATTCAAACAAAGTGAAAAGGAGCTTCATATTTGAGTCCCATTACCATGTATTTATGGTAGCTCTTTTGACTCTTAACCCTTATTAGTAAATCATTGTATTCTAAAACAATATTAAGTTTAAAATGTTAACCTAATTTCATAATAACATGTTTTTAACTGAAGGCTTTATTCAAAATAATACCTGGTCATCATGCCATGGAGGTCTCCAAATTTTTCTCCTGACTTGTTAATGGGTCATACAACTTCTAATGGAAGATATAAGTGGTGGCATGGGAAGTATTTGCCATCTATATTTGTTCTGGTGACCTTGATCAGAGAGAAAGTAATGGAACCAGTGAGGTTTTTTCCAGTTCTGATATTGTCACAGCCTTAGTATCTCTCTCAAGAGACCACATCCCTGAAGTTAACAGTGGGCTGGCTCTTGGGAGCAAATATTAAATTATCTTCAACTCTGTATGTCAGTCTGGAGGAGTCGGGAAAAAATTGGAATTGAAGAAAGGCATCAACTTCAAAGAGCGGCAGCACTGGTGAGCTCACAACATAAAGTAGCTCTAAGAGAGAGCCCCAAGCAAGACTTACATAAAAAATGTCAGGCTATACTTCTTCAAATTGGAGTCCGCAGTTTACTGGCCAATAATAGCAGATGTGTTTTGGAGTCAGGCAAACCTCTTCATCAAGGCTCAGTACTAACAATGAATAGATGTAGGACCCAATGCAGACAACATTAGATTCTGAAAGCTCTGGACTTTTTGGGTACCTAAATTTGGTCAGTCTAGAAAAATCAGGATCTAATATTGTCAAAATATGGTATTTTAGATTTTCCGGGTTTTTAAGGTTTTTAATGGCACCTCTCCAGGTCTGATGTTTGAGGTCATTAGATACCCCATCATGAATACTAAAAGAAATGTTACCACACCCTTTTAAGGGAAAAACAATTCTCATCTTCCTGACCTGAAAAAAAAGATTATCAAACAATTAGCTTGGCATAAGGATGTGTTCATGGATAACCATACGTTACAACAGTTTAGTTTATTGTCTTAGCTTAGGTCTCCTTCTGTTTTACTTTTTTATTCTGGGTTAATATACTTTTTTTACAAAAATAGAAGAAGAGCTGTATGTACTTTGCATCTCTCTTCCCATACATTCTTCCACAACTAGAAAACACGCTCGAGCCAAGCACACTGAAAAGGTAGGAGATCAGATGTGGATAGTACAGATTCAGACGGTAGTCTGGCCAGAAGAGTGACTAGGACCATCAAGAGCCGAGCCAATGGCAGGTAAGTGCAGTAATATTTTTATTGCACCAACACCAACATTATGAAGGGCTTTATGAAGAGTATATAGCCAAAACACTAACTATCCCAAGAAGAAGCTTACATTCTAGTTTCCATACCATAGTCATAGTCTAAGGAGAGTTTTGGAAGAAAGCTAATTAGGCTACCAGAACATATTTGGCCAACACTGTCTGGTAAGTTTGCTGGCTGTAAGATTTTCAAAAACAAGTAGATTCTATTGATATGCTACTGAATGTACAGGTGCATGTTTTACCACCAATGTTTTACCACATCACTACTTCCCAATAAATATTCTGTTGAAAAAAACTCTCAACATTTACACTAATACTAGTAAATAGTAGCCTTTGGATTATCATTGGTGAATGACCCTCTAATCAGCACTCTATTGGGTCTATCATCTAGGCTCTGGTGTAGACCTGCAGTACAGGAAACTTTAATAGCTAGCTCTCAATTTAACCAATTTGGTGATGATGGCAGTGTGTGACTTGGCTTGTACGACACAGAAAACTCTAGAGGTGGGAAAAGTGAGAACTGGGATATATAGATTTCTTGTAACTGAAGGACCGTCCAGATGTCGCTGTCCATCAGGAAAGGTATGTTGAAACCTACATCTTGAATTGGACTGTATAGCTTTTTCTGATTTCTGTTGGCATTCGTCTTATAATCCATGTCGCCTTCGAGCAGTTGAGTTCTTGGCAGCCAACTCGGACCTGGCAATTGCAGCTCCCTTGTTTTTGCCAGAAGTAAGAAGAGCTCCATTCTGTTGCAGCTGTGGCACGTTTGGAAGTTTGGAACTGAAGCAACAGAACAGGGGGGAAAAAAGACTTTAAATCTGTTCCACTCTCTACTGTAAATTACAACCCTGCTTTTTTAATTTCCTTTTTCAGCACAATGTTATTCATTCACATCCAAAGTAAATACAGGTCTCGGAGACTGAACAACTTGGGAGAACAGACTGTCCTCTTTGCACAGTCTTCACCTGTCAGAGCTGTGATTAAACACATATATCCTGATGGTGAGTTTGAAAGATATGGTGGCCTTCACGATGTGTCAAGGAAAGCCAGGCAAGGATACATTCAGTTTTGATAGATAATAGAAAGTACAGAGTTCAGATGAGAACAAGGGTGACTCTCAAATTTGCTTTTGCATGTATAGTAATTATAATTCATGAGTTTATGGCTCATGACTGGTAATACTCACAGTTCCATCTTACATTTACTCAAAGTTAGCAGTGGATTGGCTAAGGGCCATTGGAATTTACCAGACTATGGTAGAACTACCAGTAACGTGGGAGGCTTAGGTGCACCTGAGCCAATATATATAGATGGGTCACATCCAGTTACACCATCCACTTTGTTTTAGCAAATTGGAATCCTTGCATTATTTCAGTGCCTGGGTGGCCTTCTTATGATCCCCCCATGATGCGTTTTTATGGCCAATAGAAAAAGCCAAACAGGCTAAGTAAATAAAGCTAAATAGGCTGGCAAGCATGTAATTCTTTCATAAATAAACCTGCATAATTATTATAATTTAAAGCTGATCTGCAGCTAGCTCAGAGAATATTTTACTGTATTTGTATATGAAGCCTAACTTTGATGTAAAATGTATTTAATGCTTTTAAATTTTAAGGATTTGTACTTTAAATCACTTGCCATTTTTCTTCATTGACAGTGTATGCAGAAAATCAAAGAAATGTATGTGTCTGTGGGTCGAACATAGTCACTTAATTTGTTTTTTTTTAAATCTTGCCAACACAGAATTGAAATCACTACTATAGAACCAGACATGTTTACAGGAGACATTACATGACAGTAAAAAAATTAAAAAATAACATGAATAGTTGGCTTTAGGATTGCTCTTGGGAAATCTTGTGCTGTGCGCCATGCCATTGCCGTATCACACACTGTTTATTCTGTCTAGTGATGTCATTTGCAGCTGCAAGGAGAAAAAGGAGATAACAGCATCCCCTGCTTTTCTTTAGCCGTGCAACCTGATGTATTTTATTGGCATCCTCAGCATACACTCTGGGGCTGTGCACAGCTGAAGGGGATTTTAAAGGCAGATTAGTTCCTGACTCAGTCCTGCACAGTCATTGGCTGCTGCGACTTTATAGCCTCCCTGGTCCCAGTCACCAGTGCCTGTTGTAGTGTTAAGCTAGGCTGACTTGCTGCTGTTGTGGTATTCGTCTGATTTACTGTAGCTGACCTTGCCCTTTTTTGAACCTGTGAGTTTATGCTGCCTGGACTGACCTCTGACCCCCCATTCTGCTTGTGGTTTGCCCTTGTGTACTTTGTCTGCTGGACGAATTACCTGTTAAGGACCTCCGGCTCTGTATTCTGGACTTATTGTTGGAATCTTGGTACTGCTTATCTGTGGGCTCCTGGTCCCTGCCAGTCCATGCCCAGATGCCATCGCGTACACATTACGTCCTTGGGGCAACCGTGTGCTTGGAGATGCAGCCAGTCTCCTGAGGCTGAGCGGGGGCTTGCTATAGGTGAAGACTGTGGTGTTAGATTGGGGGACTGGTGTCTGATGAGTACTGGTGCTGACAACGGCACAGGGTTTTTATTTAACCCTTACCAACTCTAACTTTTGGGGCTGGATATCTTCCATACTCACCTCCAGGCAAGAACAATACCGGACACTACCTTCCACCAATTCATGGCAGATCCTGTTTCCCATCCCTAAGAAAAACCCTGTAAAATTGAGCACTCGTAAAAAACATCTTTATGAGTCTCCTGTTTGATGTATCTCCATATATATGCTCACCTGCAAAGGTGAAACGTGCTATTAGCCAAGTCCTCTCATTTTGAGTTTACTTGGTGCAGTTTATATACTCACTGTTTTTACTGAAAAACTGTTTTTACAATAGGAACTCCTTTATTGTAAGATAACTACAGATTTTTGTATTGTATGATGTGTTTGCCATAAAATCCCTCACCCAAACTCGCCCAGTAATACCTTAACTACTAGAACCCTTTATTGTGTTCAGAGTCTTATAGGTTGGTGTTTGGATATATGATTTTAGGGATAGTAAGAGTCTCTTCCCTACCTCTTTTTTTTTTTTAAAACTTTAGTATGGACGATTAAAATGTGCAATAAAACTCTCAGGCAGTAGTTTTAGCAAGCTCAATAGATTGTTTTAAGAAAAAGTTGGATGTATTTGTAAAAGCACAAATTATAACTGGGTTTTATACTTTATAACTAATACCATTACAGGCTTGATCCAGGGAACATTTGATTGCCTTGGGGAATTGGGAAGGATTTTTTTTCCCTGATGGAGCACTTTAGCCATGCAAGTTGCTGTGAGTTTGCTTGACTTGATTTGCTTCTTTTTAAGCCTGACTATGTAACTCCTAATAAAGTTGGAAGTCTGAAATTTGGCACTGTTAGGAGATGCTCATCTGTCCGTCGTTGCGTGCTATCGCAGTATAAAACACTTTTTATTCTGTCCAGCAATGTAATTTGCAGCAGTCAGGAGAACTAAGATAGCCGTAGCCCCTATTTCCCTTTAGCCGTACAGCCTGATGGATTTTTGGCATCCCCAGCACCACTCTGTGAGGCTCTGCATAGCTGAAGGGGATTTCAGCCGCAATTAGCTCCT
Source organism: Pyxicephalus adspersus (assembly GCF_032062135.1). Lineage (NCBI taxonomy): Eukaryota > Metazoa > Chordata > Amphibia > Anura > Pyxicephalidae > Pyxicephalus > Pyxicephalus adspersus. The sequence goes on along the minus strand of NC_092861.1, from coordinate 11,851,016 downwards.
GACTGCCATTGGCTGCTGGGACTTTATAGCTTCTTTGCTCCCAGTCACCAGTGTCTGTTGTAGCGTTTAACTGGGCTAATCTGTGCTAGAGTGATTTTCTTCTGATTTACTGTCCTTGCCTGTTTCTGCAGCCTGGACCTACCTTTGCCTGTTATGCTGACCATGTTTGTGTTTTGCCCCTGTGTACTTCATCTGGTGGATGTTTTATCTGTTATGATCTCTGGCTCTGAATTCTGGACTAGTCTATTGGAATCTTGGTACTTTGATCTGTGGGCTCCTGGCCTGCTGCCAGCTGATCCCCAGACACCATCCCTTGCTGGGAAACGCAACGTATCCCGAGGCTGAGCGGGGGTGTCAGAGATTCTACCAACAGGGACAGCATTCACTATAAAGCCACAAGTCAGGGATAAGTTAAGTGCATTTATTGGAAGTGAAAGCATACAAAAACTCAGTAAACAGTGAATAGTGCAACAATCCTTAAACACACAGTAACAACAAACTATATGCATATATATATATATATATATATATATATATATATATGGGCAACAATATCAAGAGCAAGATTACAAAGAGCAAGTTGCCAGAGCACCAGCAAGGATTTAGGTACAAGATTCAACTCCAATGCTAAGTCAATGAAAGGCTTGTGAAGTCAAAATATATAGGCCTGCTAATTATGAACAACAGATATTGCCAAACAAAGTGGTGAATCTGCAGTTAGCCACCTGCTGGTTGCCTGTGGAAACACACGCAAGGCATGCCTAACCATAGTGCCACCAGCAGGCAACATAGGGAGCTGCAGGGTTCTTGACAGTGGGCTTACTAAAGGTGAAGACTGTGGTGTTAGATTGGGGGACTGGTGTCTGGTACACACAGTATACATTTCGGTAAATGTACTATGTTGTAGAAACACATTACGCGTTTTGGTAAATGTACTATGTTGTAGAAACACATACAAATGAGTACTGATAGGTACCATTTTAAGACAGAATTGTGTATTGTAAATAAAACCTTAGATCTTTTCCTCTGATTTTCTTAAATTTTTGAGGATTGGAGCATAGTCGACCTGACCTTAATAAAGTCAACTCGGGCCATTATATTTCTACTTTATATTCCAGCACTGCAATAGCCAAGAAAATAAGCTGTATAGCTAATTTTTTTTTGAGCACCTCCTTAATTTTCAGGGGATCCGTCTCTCCTCTGGGACAAATGTGGTTTCCATCACTCACTAGTAAAGTTGAAGTGTTGACATAGAAGAATGTGTCGTCCTTCTGTTGGTTTTGTACGTTCCTGATTGAAAATGGTCTTGCTGGCAGTACACACAGACTATGCAATGGGCTGGTTTGCTTGAAAGCTGGTTGTAAACGACTTCTATGTTGCACAACAAAATGAAATTTTGGGTGTAAAGGTGCTGTTTCACAGACCTCATAAAAGGTTTTCTTAACGTACATTACCCAGGTCTTGGCTCGTAATGAAGCAGCACCGGTCTTGGCATTTTCCCGGTCTGGTAGCCAATTTTCTACGGCTAGGCAATCCATGAAAATGTGCTTAAGGATCTCTCTGAAGGTTTTGTAAAGCTGACCAGAGAAACAATAAGCTCACTTTCTCAAATTCCTGGCTGTCTTCAGCATTAGCACAAATTGCTTTTACAGGACTTGGGATTTCCATCGTGAAACTAGAACAAAACGGTATAAATATATCTGATTCAAATCTCTAAAATATTTAGAAATAAGGAGACGGAGCCAGAACTCGTCTCCGGGCTCTCCTATTAACAGAAGAAACAGACGTGCTCTCTATCTCAAACATACATAGTTGGCTTCTAGATGCATGTAATCACTGTACATCTGCAATATTCTATGCTGCACACTGTGTGTTGAGATAGATATGTTTCCTTGCAGAATATACACAGAATTGGGGCAAATGTTCCAGATCTTTTGACATGACCCACTCCTGAAGGTAAAAAACCCTTTGCTCCTGATTTGGTATTAGCCAAACATTTCCATGAAACACAGAGATTTCTGCAAAATCCATAGAAGTCTATGAGGAAAAAGTATTTGTTTTTGTTGGTAAGGGTGCAATGGGCTTCAATAGCTACTAAGGGCTGTTCATGTGCCCTCATTGGCCTCATTTTTACTTTGTTTCCCACAGGAAAAAATTAAACCAAAATAGGCATTTACAGTAATGGTATAGATAAGTGTTTATCAACCTTTTTAACATGGGAGAACCCTTAAAATAATGTTCAGGTCTTCAGGTAACCCCCCAGTGTGGTGGTCAGTGGGAAGAATGCCTCTTACGTTGATGGCCATTGGGAAGAATATCACCCTTATAGATCAAAAGGTCCTGGTTTTACTTATTCTGAACTGAGACTCACAAATTTATCATTACGCAGCTTTATTAAAGCTCTCCAATTCTAGAGAGGATACACTTTTATCAGTGAAGCTGGATGATCCAGCAAACCTGAAATGAGTCTGGTCCAGGATTGAAAACATTTGCTAACAAAAAGCAAATAACTTTTAGGAAATCCATTCCATGTCACCACACTTCGCTGATGAAAGTGTGTCCTCTCCAGCCTTAGAGAGCTTAAATAAATCAGGCCCGATGTATTTTTTCTGCACATATTACATATACATTTAACGAACATTAAAATATTTGTTTTAAGCACCGGTAGTGCAAATTTCTGAATTTGACTTGGTAATGGCCAAGTCAACGTATTTTTTGAATAAACATGTAAATGAATTTACCTGGGCCTGATTTATTAAAGCTCTCTAAGACTGGAGAAGATCAATCAAAAGATCTCTAGACTATGATGGGAGAACCTGGAGGATCCAGCAATTCTGAAATGAAATTTTTTTTTTAAGAATCCCCAAGGTCGCTAACAATAGGTAACAATATTAACAGAAAACTACAACAAGGCTGGAGTGTTGGAAAATGCAGAAACACAATCAGTGCCAATCAGTACATGAGCTGACAAGAAACATGCTAACAAACGGAAAAAAAACACAGAAATAAACAATCAAACAACAGAAATGTCAATGTGCTAATTCTCCTTCCATTGTCCATTCATCGGTTGGGGTGGGTTCAGCATGACCTGAGAGACATGAATACCAAATATATACCATAATATTACCAGATCGTGAGTTGCTGAAATGGTGAATTAGAAATGAAATGGTGAATTAGACAAATGCATTCCCATGGCTCCCATTATATTGCTTGCATAAAAATAGAGGAATACACTTCTTGATGAAGCCTCTGGAGCCTAAAGACAGGAGTGTGCAATGCATTTCACAGCATTAAATGCTGCTTTATGAAAAGGTGAAGGAAGTCAGTTCAACATAAAAGCCTTCAATTATAATAGGGCAACTTCATAATCACATAAAAACTATAAAAAGCATTCAAGAGGCACATTATGAACTTGAAAAGTTTTGTCCAGGTCTATATAAGAAAACCCTGCATGTGAGTAGTTGGAGCTGTGAGTGTAGTAAGCCATGTTTTACATGGCAGGGATGTTTTAAACATGTACAGAAATGTAAAAACAATACCAAGGCTGCATATACAATTGGCGCGAACTTTGTTTAATAACAATGTACATAAAGATGGCAGTAAAACCCCATTACCCATGGAAATTCATAGTAATGGGGGCCATCCAGTTCCCTTTACTGCTGAAGCATTTGTATGTTTGGAGCCTTAAAAAGGTTGGTGCAGAGTCTTGTGGTAGTACCGTGGTGGTGGTATTTATATTTTCTTTCATGAATATGAAATCCATCTGGGGTGCCATGCCAGTATGTTTACTCTCAGCTTTCTGTAATTTTTGATACCTATTGTCACCAACCTTGGAGATTCTTAATAATTTTTGTTGCATTGCTGTGAGATTGAGGTGTACCTCTCAAACAGCAGAAAAAAAGTGGAACAACCATGCTTGTTTTATTATTCTCGACATATATGAACTATAGAAGAACTTGTATCACAATCTGCTACTCTCTTATTCTTTTTTTTCACTAATAATCAATCTCCTTTTTTTTTTAGTAACCTGAGTGGCATAATGACTCTCTAAGACTGCAGAAGATGGACTATCATGGGAATACCTGGGTGATCCAGCAAACCTGGAATAGATCTCCTAAAATCATTTGCTATTAGTTGGCAAATTTTTTCAACCCTGGACCAAATCCATTTCAAGTATTCTGGATCCCCCAGGTTCTCCCATGATAGTCTAGAGATCTTTTCTAGAGAGGTTTACGCTTATCTATGTTCTTAAAGTTACTTTTGTTCAGATGTACAATGGAAACAGGTTGGAATAGATGGGAATTTGATGGGGAAAGGCGTTCGGATAGATAGGATTTTTATAGGGAAGAGATGGTGACAGATAGAAATTTGATAGATATGGTAAATCATAAGGTGATACAAATAAATAATTGCCCAGGGAGAGAGTGGCAAAGGTTGATGGGGATAGGCCAAAAACAAGTAGGTTGAGACTGGGATTGTGTCTTTCTATAGACCTAATCAGGTATACTGCAGAGGTGTGTACACAGACACAGAAAAATCTATAATCATTATTAATAACCTTTTTGTATTTAGTTTTTGATTGGAATGGAAAGAAATGCCTATCACCATCCATCATCCATAGATCTCTGCTAGAGCAATTTACTGCCCTCCTAAATATATTTTTGTTTTCCAGGGGTATAGGGAAGTCTGGAACCTCTTTTAAATTTGTATATCTACCTGTGTCCCTGGTTCAGATTTGCCCTCACTTATGGTCTGGTCCAATATTGTTAACAGTAATGGAAGGACAGGGGTTCCAATTATTTCAAGCTGTATCTAAGTTTTGACTTACTTTAATTTTCTAGACCAGTGTTTCTCAGCCAAGAACCCCAGGGTTCACCCAGAGGTTGCTAGGGGTTCCTTGATCAATGAGCAATTTGTCCCTTTCAGATCAGTGTAAGTGACAGCATTTATTTATTTTTTTAGCTATGTGTAAGGGTGACATTCTTCCCAATGGTCAGCATTGTAAGAGGCATTCTTCCTAATAATGTACTGTTATACTGTTGTACTGTGGCTAATATATAATTATATTTATAACTGGGGTTCCCCAACACCCGAATGTCATTTAAAGCCCCCCCCCCCATGTTTAAAAGTCTGATCTAAACATTTTATTCATATACATCAAAATAGTATTTTTTACTGGACTAAATCAACGTTGTTGTGTCCTTTCCATTAACAGCCAGCGGGAAAACCTTAAAGAAAGTGATATTCTGCAGCTGGAAAAAAAAGATCAGTTTTAAGATGTTTTCAATTTGTCACTGCCTATATATATATTTCAAAAGTGCGGTTCCACTCCTCTAATTTCCTGCGATGGTATCACACACACATTAAAGGTCCCCGGAGGATGCAGAACATTTGGAGGAAGAAAGTTCTTCCTTGCAGATTGCGCTCTTGACTTGCGCATATTGGCTTCCAGGACACAGACGCGGTCTGTAGTTAAATGATGACACAGCAGAACCCCCCTCCCCCCTATCAGGGGGCCACTTTCTGTGACCAGTGTTTATTATTTTATGCTATTTTACAAGCTCAAATGAAACCCACTTTTGATTACTTAAAGACTTGCGGACAGATTCTTCCTCCAAACTGCGGTGATGAAATACGTCTTGTTTTTCACCTGTTGCTGTGGTTGCTTTATCTGCAGTTGTTTTGCCGTACAGCTCAGATCTCCAGAGGTTTGGTTTAACCACCTTATGACTTAAATTATTTTAAAGCTTTTGCCTGGTCTGAGAGACACAAACCACACTGCAAACACAAAAACCACACCCCACCGCATGCAGCTACCTCAACAAAAAACCATACACACAAAATCACTTACAGTCAGGTTTTATGTTCGAACACCCCAAAGAACTTAATGACATTTTCAAAATATTTAAATACTAAAACATTGGCTCATCATTCAAACCTTGCCTACAGGAAAAAGTGAATACAAAAAGTGGACAATACCAAAAATATCAAAAGCTGTAAAGGTAAATTGTGGGAAAAGTAAGTACATCCTTGGCCTCATAAACTGGTATTGCCCCTTATTTTGTAAAAATATTTAGAATAAGTTCCCATCAGTCTGTGATACTGTGGTTGATTTATTATAGAAATATAGTGCAGAGAAGAAAAAAAACATGGGTTTTGGGATCTTAAAGTTGTACAGCAGGGTAGTGGAAAAGGTTATAATACGTTTCGCAAATGGATATTGCTTTTTCAGAAGACAGGTTGATACAAAAAGTGGACACAATAGGAAAACATAGTTTAAAAGTGATATACCTTAGAGATAATGCACATCCAGGATTTACACAGCAATCTGTTCTCAGTCACAAAAAAGTAGAGTTTCTCTAAAAGTATGGTGACTGGCCCAGCACACGACAGGGCATGCTGTGAGCATGGCCAGATTTCCTTTGGGGTCCATTTTATGTAACATGTACCAACCTGTCTACTGAAGGAAGAATATCATATGTAATAGTGTGTATGTGTGTTCATTAAATGTATGTGTTAGTGTGTGTGTAGGCATGTAGCCATCAGGTTTTTGCTGGAAGAAGGATAAAGACAAAGGGGCCCATCCAAAGTTTTGCTCTAGGAAAAACAGATTTGTAGCCACTAAAGTGCAGTCCTAAGTATTAGAATAAGGATAGTAAGTCAAGTCATGTCACCCGAATATTACAGAGGTCCTCAATGATTAAAAAAAGCATGGGAAACCCTGTTACCTGAAGATTTAAAATTTCCCAGGTAAATGAGTGGGGATAGGAAAGTGAAGCCTTGTCACCAAGGTACAGAAATCATCCTAAGTATTAAATAGGTCCTGAAAATTAGGGTGAGGATAGGAGGATGAAACCCTGTCACCTTATTATGAAAGTGGGCCTAAACTCACATTTTGGGGTTTATGGATGATATGAGGCCAAGTTTTACTGATATGTCAAGGCTTGATTTTTGTTTAAACCTCCTAAATTGTCAAAAAACTGATCTGGTCCCCCAGCAGGCTCTCTATTGCCGTGGCAAAGAAGAGGAGGCTGCAGGGGCTCATGGGAGATTAACATAATCAGTCTTTTCTCTGTCATGTGATGATACTTCTCACTCTCCAGCACCTAAACTGTCTGCTTATGTCAAATGCAGGAGGAAGGAGGGGGGGTGTCAGCTCCATAAAACTTTAGCGGGGAGGCTTCACACTTGATTAGATATGTTTTTATTGGGGTCCCAGAGCTCTATGGGAGGGGGTGACAACACAGATTAGGGTGATCATGGGCTGCATAAACAAGGTTGACAACCTAGATGAGGAGGACCATGCAGATTAGGGAGACAACATGGATTAGGGTGACAATGGGCTCCATGGATAGGGGTGACTATGGGCTGGGTGGATTCGGGTGACAAAATGTATGACAGAGACAACACAGATTAGTGTGACAACAGGTTTTACAAATCAGGATGACAACGGGCTCCAGAGAGAAGGATCATGTGGTCCTGATCTGTGTTTTGTGATGGTGGCCTAATCTGTAGTTAACATCTAAGACGTCTGCACCCACCAATCACAGAAGACAACACATTGACACCGATTGGTTAAAGAGCCTTGGTGGGGCACAGTGAGGGAGGGCTGTGGGTGGATAAGAAGATCAGAATTGGATGGCAAGGCAATTTGCCACACACAAGATAGCTGCTTCCATGCATATAATGAATGTTTTATTTTTCATGGATGCAAGCTGACACAGCCAGCACCACTAAGGGATTCTGTCATTCCAGTGCAAAGTGAAAATAGAAATCCAATAAGTCTGAGTCTTGTTTGAGCTTAGGTCCACAATAAAAGTTACTGGGTAAAGATGGGAAGGTGAAGCTTTATCTTCATTATTAGAAGGTCCTTGTTAGTTGTGTAAGAATTTAGAAGTAAAGCCCCGTCATCTGGGTATTGAAAATGGTCCATGTAGTTAAGTGGAGATAGGAAGGTGAAGCCTTGTCACCAGAGTAAAAAAGTTCATCCTAAGCAGTAGAACAAGGACAAGAAGGTAAAGCACTCTTACCCGAAAAGAGAGAAAATCCTGAGTAGTGGAGGACAGATCGGAAGGCAAAGCTCTGTCACCTGAGTATTTAATGTAATGAAAAGTAATCCTAAAACTACTGTAAGTAATGTAGTGAAATCCATAGTCTTAAAGAGTTCCTTGATAGAAGAGTAAAGATGGGAAGGTAAGTATTAAAGAAGTTACGAGTTTGAGTTTAAAGATGGGACAGTGAAGTTTTGTCACTTGGATATAAAAGAGATCCCCCGTAGAAGAATAAGGATGGGAAAGTGAAGAACTGTTTCCTGAGGATAGATCACGCTCCACATAATAAAAAGAGACTGGAATGTAAGGTATTTACAACTGGATAAGGAATATAGGAGGGGTTCTGGCTGGAGAAATAATGAGCTTTTACCTATGTAAAGGTGATCCTGAGTAGTGGAGAAGGGAAAAAAAGCCAAGCCTGGTTGCAATACAATAGGGGGACTGACTTGATTTACAAATATACTGCAAAAAGAACTTTTTGTCTGCTGCTACTAATTCAGAATTACTAACGGAGACATTTATTCACAAGCTGATTGGCAGCTAAAAGTTATCATCTCCTCACCATAAGCAGAACAAATAAATGAAATTATAGCATGGCAAGTTAATACTTCTTGTTTTCTTGGCAGCTCAACATTTTTAAGATATTTCTAGCCTGGAGCTGAATCTTTTTCTGCCAGGATGTTTGAAATATGTTGAAGGGAAAAAATAACATTCATTAAATTCCAACACTTTCTGTGTATTCTTGTGAACGACATTGTGCCAATATCTCAGTAAACAGAACATTCAACAGGGATTCATTTTCATAAAGTTAAATGACCTGTTTATTTCCTTTAAGTTAAGACTGCTTTTAATGTACTCCTGACTTGGGGCATTCATTGCTATTGTCTATTATCCCATACAAAGGAACCTGTTATAAGGGAGGTTATACTGGTGTGCCATTTAACAGAAATTATCTATATGCTATGTGTATTGCTTGTGCTGTTTTTTTTTTTTCTCTTTCAAAAGGCAGATATATTCTTAGATACCCTCCTATATAGATCTACACACACGTCATTATTTTTGCCATAGCCTTTCAACACTTTGTTCTGGAGTATATATACCAAGAGACCCTGTCATTTCCTTTATAAATTACAGGTAAAATCGCTGACATATCAAGTGTTTTGGATGCTCACTTGCAGCTCTTGTCTTTCTATAAACAACTTTTTACTGATTTGCATTGTGCCTTTATTTTGCTAGTACTACTTCATTAGGTGTAAATTCCCTAGCACCCACCCTCCCCCCTTCCTTTAAGTCATAACCCTTCTCTTTTTTTAGGATTTTCTGACAAAGATTTGACTGATATTTTCCATGACTAACGGTAGAGTGACAAGTGACTGGAACTGGACTGACAAAGATAAGGGCTTTGTGAGCTTCCTTCTATTTTTTAAAACTAGACCTTTAATATGTTTTGGGTCTTCTTGGATAGGAGGTGGAGGTAGAAAACATGTATCCCTCCCTATTTATAAAGAGAAAAACCACCCCTTACCCAATCCAAGAGAAATAAAAACACAATACATACTTCCACAGTATTTACCCTTGCAGGGTCAAGTGATGTCCAAATAGGATATCCCAGGATAACTGTTCCAACATTAGTTGCTCTTAACTTGCCAGGAACTCCACTGCCAGCGTGCTGACGAGAAAGACCCTTATTCTCTGTGTGAAAACAGAAGTCTCTGTACAGAGGTCTGCCATACTATCTCCTTCATAGCATTTCAATTAACAAAGCTCACACTGGAAAAAAAAAAGTTGTTGTTCTTCAAGCTCTCCTGGCTTGTTCTCTGGCAGAACAAGTGCTAAAGCCATAAAAGGGGCATTCTAACTCCCACACATAATGTCCACATAAGAAATGTCTCCACTCCAAGTAAAATATTTAATCAGCTTGCAGTGTATACATTGCACATTGTGCCCAACTGACAAATTTCACCCATGACGGGCCTAATCGTAAACGTTTTTTTCTATTGGTAGAGAAGGGAAAAGTTATAACCTCTCGAGTATTTATTATTGACAATGGGAGTTGGGAATTTGGTTTCAAAATGTTGCAATGACACCTAAATAATTTGTTTAGTGGGGTTCCCTGAAACCACAAATAAATTAGTTTTAGTAGAAGTTCTCCAAGCCCTGAAAATTATATTAAAAGTTCTTCAGGAGTTAAAAAGTAATGAAAGGCAGACTTACAGTGACAATGTTGTTTTACCACATATGAATATATGCTAACTACTGTAAGTATCTTAGACAGTGTAAATTTGTTTTGTTTTGGCAGCTTTGATGGCTTATTTTACTTGGACAGTGTGGCCTGAAAGTCAATGAATAATAGATCTACTGGCATGATCAAATGGTTACAGGGGTACTCAGAAGAACAAAAACTGCTTGTTAGCACCACTGACAAATGTCATGCTATATGTCTTGTTTGATTTTTTTCCATAGGTACACTTTAATCCCCAACCATTTTGGATTCCATGTAACTCTCAAGTCAATCCTGGCACCCTGCCGATCCCTGTTTTATCTTGGAGAGGGGAACTGAAGAGCTTGGCTAGCTTTAGGTTTAGATTTTGTGAGACAAGATATTCTCTTACTTAACAAAGTGTATTCTGTCCTGACAGCAGAAGGAAGGAGAATGCAGAAGTATTATTATTATTAAACAGGATTTATATAGTGCCAACATATTACGCAGCGCTGTACATAACTATATAGTATAGACATAGGTTTCAGTACAAGGTAAGTATTGTCTATTGATACCAATGTAAATCCCCACCTTTCACTGGACACTTTCTCCCTCCCCACCAGGTAGGAGCAATTGTTCCCCAATCCCCCTCAAGACCCTATTGTTCCTCTCCACCAGGCCCTATGGCAGGTACAGACCTGTAGCAGGGTTGGGCAATCCTATAAGTCTCCTGGCAGCTGGCACCTTTCCAGCCTATCGGCAGCATGCATTGGTGCTCTGGTTTTTAAAGATCCATTTTTATTTGACAGAGTGGTACTAAACCACTGCCATCCCAAATAATTATCCAATAGGCTACCGTGGGTAGACACTATGGGCCTGATTTATTAACCCTCTCCAAGGCTGGAGAGAATACACTTTCATCAGTGAAGATAGGTGATCCAGCAAACCTGGAATGGATCTGGTCCAGGATACAAAACATTTGCTAGCAAATAGCAAAAAACTTTGAAGAATTCCATTCCAGGTTTGCTGGATCACCCAGCTTCACTGATGAACCTGTATCTTCTCCAGCTTTGGAGAGCTTTAATAAATCATGACCAATATATAGCATCTTCCCCATGGCAGCAGAACTGATGCGAGGTATTTGTAACCTCACCATAAGCTTACTGCCAGTCTGAAGATAGCCGTATGTTCTTCCCTAACCACAGCTTTCCACTATTTTTCGTCCTTCATCCCACACTGTGCACCTTTGTCACTCTTTTCCCATCTATTTGACACCATTGTTCCTCCCATCCCCACTGGGTACTATTGTTTGTCCTCACCCCAACTGGGCACCATTGTTTCCCCCTACCCTCCAGCTGGTTATTATTGTGTTGCCACTCCGTCTACTGGATACAATTGTTTCCTTTGCCTCCCACTGAGCACTATTGTCTTTCCACTCTTGCTCAGTACAAGTATTTAACCACCAATGAGCATTATTGCCCTCTACTATACTTCACAGGCAAACTTTTTCAAGTAATTATAGAATATTATATAGGTGAAAGGACTGCAGATGGTGTGCACTGTATATAATATGTATATTAGGACTCTATTTAACAATGTTTCTTTAAACCACACCTGACATTCGGCACAGTTAAGGCACACCCCCATTTGCAAAGTATTCTCCATGAACTACCTAACATTAAATCATTTTATTTTTGTCTGCACATGCAACTATATAATATAACAAGATGCTCTATATATGTATTACAGTTATATTGGGCTATTATGGGTAAAGCTTTTGCATTGGTGCGGCTGATTCACTGTTTCACACCAGAAGTTCCAAACTTTATTGGGTGTTTAGTGATTTCCAGCACACAAAACGACTTCCCAAATTTGTAGCCTTACGAAACAATTCTGAAGATTATTTATGTCTTTTGTTATTGAGTCTGATTCACAGGGTTTTCAGCCTCCCCGAGGACACATTTCTTACAGTATTTTCAATATGTGAGAGAAATGGAGTGAATAATTCCACAGAATACAAAGGCAGAACATGTGTTTAAATAATTTATGATGATACTGTATGAAACAAGCGATGGGCCTGCCTGCTGGGCTCATGGGCCGATGCATCACCGCGTGTTGATCTGATAGTCCAGAATAGACAAAGAGGAATCATCCATTTTCCCAGGTGTGCAAACGAAATTGGCAAATGTATAAAACAAGCTAGAAAATCTGTAAAAACTGTCTCATCAACTGAAGTATTAATAGTCATCAGGTAAAGAAAACTATGTCTAAGGGGTCATTTTTTTTCAATGTTTTTATGTTTAAAAGCTGCCAATGATGTGTACCATGTGTCATGCTTTCAATGGGAATTACCATGCCATTAAAACATTTCAAAGTGGACTTAGTACCTGATAGACGCTCCCAAAATTTCGCCTCTCTTTTGTACATATGTTGTTGTTTTTTTCGGGGGATAAA